>NW_011948436.1:1572809-1643032 GCF_000503995.2 Ceratosolen solmsi marchali | reverse complement strand
TAATAATAATAACAATAATAATAATAATAATAATAATAATAAGGTAATAACGTCATTAAATGTATATTTTGCATTTTATTCAAAATCTTTATTCTCTTTAAACAACACGTAGAGAGAAATAAGGATAAATAAACAATTTAATGTATTCAATTAATGATCAATTTCTTGAAAAGTTGTTGAAATAGATTAATTTTTTATATAATAAATTAATTACGGGTATAAAACATCATTCGTGATTATGCAAAGATCTTATAAAAATACTTAAACTTACATAGTTTAATACTTAACATACATAGTTTAACTTACATAGTTTTAATATTGATATAGATAATCATATTAATAGAATGAATTCTTTTCTTTCGCTTGAAGTGATTAGAGCATTTAATATTTGAAAGATTCATTCAAATTACTATCTTCATTCATATTACAAACAAATACATACAAAACAAAATAATACCATAATATTTTATAATATAACATATATATTTTTTATGAAATTATACCAATTATAATTACAATACACTGATTATATATTTATATATACATATATATATATATATATATATATATATATATAAATGTTATAAATGCATTATTATTTTATTAGAAAACAGCAAATTATGATATGATTTATTCCTGGAGTTATAATGATTAATATGCCTTTCACAATGTATTCGCTATAGGTATTTACTTTAATCGAAATTCCATTTCACTTTAATTCATACTGTAAAATATTGTGTTGAATTAAAAATTATTTGGATCTAAATTTTTAAATCAGACTTTTATATAGAAATTAAATTTAACGTCATATTTTTTATTTTACTTCATACGAATAATCAATTTATATTTAAAGATTATAAAACAAACATTGTCAATTTAGATTAAAGTTTATATTAAATTTTACATTTAATTTCATATTATTTGATAATATTATTTCCATTAATATGAAGATATTTTTCATAACAATTTTTTCATATAAATTAAATTGGTAATGTATATTCTGAAATATAGTGATATTTTTTATTACAGCCATTTAAAATATAATTACCAAAAAATCTTTGTATTCTCCATGTCGGAATATGCATGATGCATAAAAATTTCAAAATATAATGTGATGATTAATGTTTAAAATGTATACATATATGAATTAGTTGACTCAGCTACAAAATAAAAATATTTAATACACACTATTTATCAAAATTATTTTGTAAAGCGTAATAAAATTTTATAAATATTGATATAAATACACAAATATATATATATATATATATATATATATATATATATATATATATATATATAAGTACTAATATTATTAATAATTATTAATGAATTAACAATTGTAATTATTGATAATATTATTAAAGTAATATAATTAATTTCTTTATATATTTCTCTCATTAACTATGCGACTTTTTTATTGTTTCTATTCGAAATTTCTATACTAAATACAAAAATTAATTTCGAAAATGAGAATATTCAGTAATATTTCAGTTCAGATAGTAGATGACGGTAGGATGTAGTTTTCAGTTTCTCTGTCATATACATTGTGCTTATCAAAAAGTTTTACGCTTGAATCAACTATTTCTTTTCCATTATTGAATAGTATATATATATATATATATATATATATATATATATATATATATATATATATATATATATTTACTTCCTTCGTATAAATAAGTAGCTTTAAAATTTCAATTTCTATATTAAAAAAAAAAAAGTAAAACTAAAAATAAAAGTGACATAGTTAATTGGTTAAAACTATAATTCAAATTCTATATTTAAAATGTTATAATAGAGATATATGTTTATTCTAAATATAAGTATTCAATTATTATATACGTTAAATAGTTTATCATAGAAAATTGATGAATACGCGTATTGACGAAGGAAAGGAACAATCAACGTTCGAAATGTCAGGAAATTGAAGATAAGAATGTAACTACTGCAAACTAAAAAAGTGTGAATTCGTTTCCAATTCGGACTGGTGACTTTGATTTTGTTTTTCCTCTGAATACAAAATATTTAAATATAAAATTTTTTAAAAAAATATTAATACTGCATTAAATGCATAAAAAAATAATATCAATAAAACTATTTGAAATAATTTCCAAATAATAAGAATTATATCTCAAGAAATATATAATTTCATTAATTAAAAAAAAAAGAAAATAAAAATTTGATCGATCAAGTGTCCTACAAAACAATTATAAATAACAAATATTCCTATATATTTCAGTACTACACTAATGGAAAAATTTATATTACAATAAGAGATCGTATAAATTTTAAAAGTGATTGATCGATTGCAAATCATTTTGTAAAGTGAGTCGAATAATTTTAAAATGGCTATGTGACTTATATTACAGTCTCACAAATTAAATTACAAACTAATATTCTACTATTTTCTAATTATAGAAAAAATATTATATTCAACTAAAAGTGAATTTAAAAAGCAAACACATACAACATCTCGTTTATAGTGGATCGATATAGAACGCTCTTGTTGTCATCTGTGAATTTAGATGAAGGAATGAAGACAAGGGAAAGCAAGTTTTCTCGTAGCTTCAAAGGTAGAAAATGTATGACGCTTCCATATCTTTTACCTTTTCTGTTCGTACTAGTTCGGATGTTTCGACTTTACTCATTCTGTACTTTTCAAACTTTACGTAGCTTTTGCTTTCTGTTTCTCTCATTTAATATCTTACATACATATTCTCTCTCTGTGTCTCTCTCTCTCTCTCTCTCTCTCTCTCTCTCCCTCTCTCTCTCTCTCTCTCTCTTATCTTACTTGTATCCTTGGAGCAAAGTCACCATCTTCAAAAATTCTGAAAGTCAAGTATGCATGTCTTTTTACTAAAAACTGCCATATGTCGATTCTTAAAAGAGGCCCTTCCAAAGAAAAAACACGACTTTCAAATAAATACAATACAGAGTATTAAGAAATATCTCTACAAAATCAGAATTATCAGATATATTAAAAAAAAAGTCACAACCATTTGAATGTGAGTAAATCATATTTCTGTTAATACTCGTTACTTTATTTTTGTTAAGTAATGATAATTAAATTGTCCTTACTCAAAAATTTTACATTCAATTTCAGTTCAAATCTATAATTTAGTTTCTAAAACTATATTTTAAATAATAAAAGAATTAATAAAAATGGCGCATATTATATGATACATTTTTTTTTACTTAAAAGAAAATTTTTCAAATTTTTATATAAAATGTTTTAGAAATGTTTGATATTAATTGAAATTTTAATATTAAGATTCTATGGAATAATAACATAATAATAAATAACGACAGAAAATTGTACTACAAATTAATATTTTCTAAACATAATAATTGTGATATTTAGGAAAAAATATTGTAACTTCTACAAAAACGTTTGAAATTCCGTAGTGAAATGTGCAATCACTTCATGTTATAAGGAGATAAACAGGATTAGTTACAAGATTTCAGTTTTCTTTTTTAATTTTTTTTTTCTTTCATTGGTCTTCGCTACTCTATACAGCTTGATCTTCTTTTTTTGTCGCACCTCTAGTTTTTTTTCTGGGTTTCGTAATTACTGAGACGTGATAAAGCATCGCCAAACATGGACAGAAATTTTTTCTCATTTAATACTTTTGAAAGTAACCAACAATAGACATTAATGAGAACGACTTGTCCATACTTTATTTTTCTCTCTTCTTTTCGATGCAATCAGAAGTTGGTTTGCATCGATCAGTATTCATCGATAAAAAAAATCATTTTTACATAAAATTTTTCCACCTCTTTTTTCCCATATCCGTCATCTATCTTTATCTCGATCTTGTGGAAATTCACTGGAAGCTTGGAGGTCCTACGTACCAAACTCTCTATGAAGTTAAAAGTAAATCAATCAAGCATAGTCGTAAAACTTATTTAAACTTTCCATGAACGCGTTCTTACTATGTACTGCGCATCAGACTTTGCAGTTTCGAAGCGCCTCGGGCATCAGAAAGATGGCCAAGGCTTCACCTTTTGCTTTCGGCAAAAAAACTTATTGAAGATCAAGAAAAAAGTTTCTTTGCTATATACAATCCTTCATTTAATCCTTACTTCTAAGGGCTTAACAATTTAGTTAACTACAAGATTAGGCTGTATTTACTTTCAGGATTATATTCTTATTAAATTTATTTGCTTTTTCTTATATTAGAATAAAAATATCCTTAAATATATCGAATTTAAACAATTTTCATTATACATACGATAATCGAACTATATTAATATTTTAATATTGAATAGTATTTATATTATATTCAAATACTATTCTAAACTAATTTTAATATAGTTTGAATTTTATATGTCTATTATATATATATATGCATTTGCATGTCCGTGTGTGATTTTGCATGTACATTGATATGAATGCATGTATGCATATAAAAAATTCAAATCATCTTAAAATTAGTTTAAAATCGTTAATGTACATAGCAATAATTAAATATATGGAGTATTTTATAAAATCTGAATTTTAGATTACCTAATATAATTATGTATAAATTTCAGACTAAATGAAATGAAATTTACATTAGAACTTTAATTCGTTTTTTTCTGCCTAATGAAACTGTTCAATAAAGTATATTGTATGTTCATTTATTAAATGTAACATATATATAAAAAAAGATCGATATATTATCGAAAGGTTCTAATAGCGATTTATTTTGCAATTCAACAATTCATTAAATGTAATCTATTAATTCAAATCTATCATTATTGTGAGTTATAAGAATTAATAAGTAAACATTATAATTTACAATATACCATGGCCTTTTTCGTCCCACATATCTATTCATTTGTTAACAATATTTTTCCTTTAAATTAATATTTTATTTTAAAATTAGATTCCATTAATAAGAAATTATTGAAAATGCATTCCATGAAAATTTTGTTAATTTTTAATAATAAATTTATTTATTACACTATTGTTGTTATCACATATTTTTATCAAGTGCTTAGTATACTTTATAAATCTGAAATACTATATCCTTCGATACATCATCTTATCGATGAAAGAAGGAATGCATCGTCAGTAGGAAAAAAAGGATTTATTTAATCAAGGGAGAGGAATTTATCAAAAGATATCAATCGGATTTTCTCTTGTAGAAGCACAAAGAAAGCTTATTATTTTAATCAATTGTATTCTAATTAATTGAGTTTAACTTATGCTCCAAGTAAATCTGCTACTATGAATTTCACACAGCGGGTGATGAATTAATATATCACGTGGTAATATTATCATTGTTATTATATAAGCAAATGCCAAAGAATAAATAATAGGGCGTTTATTAAATTACAAACATCAAATTTAATAGAATATTTATTGGCTAAAATTTGAATAGCTCGTATTTCACAACTACACGTAAAATAATTTCCTTGATAAAATAATAGAAAATTAGTAAGACAGTAGAATAAAATAATTAAATTTAAGTCGAATGAAATAAGATGACACTAAATGAGATAGTTTAATGAAAATATGCCAAAAAAAAAGTATGATATTCAAAAGTTTGATTTTAATTTCCTTTCTTATAATCAAATAAAAGCAATATTTTAAGGCTAAATCGGAGAATGGCGCAAGTGAGCGTCTCTTTATCGGATAATAAATAAACAGTTTCATTTATAAGAAAGAGATAAAGTGCGCGACTGTGCACAGTAAATGTATCTTTTGCTTTCCGTTCTACGCATCAGTTTGCCAAATGTACCCGACTCGCATACATTATACACTTTTCCGCACCCCTTTCCTCTCCTCACCAGTCACCTGCTTTATTAACAGCGACCTCCTGTATTATTTATTCCGAAGGTGCGTGCAATTGTCCTATAAATTTTATCGCCGGAGGCCCAGAGAATTTAGAAATCAATCCGAATCGATCGTAAGTGAAAGAAGTTCATTTATCGAGGCAGTAACAAAGTGAGCACGGAGGTACTTTACATAAGAGGGAAAGTCGTATGAGGTATTCGCACTAAATGTGCTTCGTTTAAGCAATGTTCGTAATTGTACGAAAGCTCGTAGAAAGCCCATCGAGGCTTAATACGTTCAGCATCATCATCAACTCATCTAGGATCATTACGAATCCGATCGAAGGGAGTTCCCGGCATTCCCAATATTCAATCGACGATTTTCAGATTCGGTTTTGATTAGCAGACTTCCTCCGCCTTCCCATAAAAAAATAGATCTCTTCCATAAAAGCATAAGCGCGTCGAGATTGTTTATCGGGAAACTTTAGCTAGCTTGGTAGTGACTAAATACGAAACCATGGCGTGCGGCTCGATGACTAGTAACGAAAACCACGACTGTAACAGCGTTAAAAAGCACGGGGAAACCATGACATTCGAAATGTATGCTCCTAGAGAGGGAGGTACGGGAGATTTGAAACTCCTCAACGTGGACAAGAGCCACTGCTAATCGACTGGGAGCCGGAATTGACGTCAAACGTCACTACCAAGTTATCCTTCCGAGAATGACAAGGTGGTTTGCGGATCATTTACGTGTATATTTCCATGCACATATCTCTCCCCCGCGTTATACCGTCGTATCTATAGCAAAACTATATTTTGTGTGTGTGTGTGTGTGTGTGTGTGTGTGTGTGTGCCTCTCTCTCTCTCTCTCTCTCTCTCTCTCTCTCTCTCTCTCTCTCTCTCTCTCTATCTATCTATCTATCTATCTATCTATATATCTATCTATCTATCTGTCTATATCTCTATTTACCCTCTCGCTCACTCTGCGCGTGCGTGTGTGCGCTACGTGCCCATTTTCATGCGTATCCTAGGCTTATTGTACGTCCACCCACGTACAAATTTCGACTATTTTCGAAGGAAATATACAAATGACAATATCAGAGAAAAGAGGGAAGACAAAAATGAATTTACAGGCTTACCGCTGTCGGAAGTTCCGTCTAGTGATAAATCCGTAATATATGTAAGACGACGAACTAGCTTCCATCCAGCAGATAATATCCTCTTTAAGCTCGGATATTCATAATTTTCCTCTTTCAAAGACTATTCATACATTATATCCAGTCTATCGATATTAATATTATTATAATCACGATATAAAATAATTTCTTATTTCCCTTGGTTTTTCAGGCTCTGGCCGACGTACGCGAGTGCTCACAATAATTTGGGTACATTAACAGCGGGTGATCAAGCAGAGAAACACTTTTTGGCTGCGATTCAGGCTCAACCGGGCCACGTGAATGCTCACTACAATCTTGGTCAATTGTACAGGTGAATACGCCTTTCTTCGTCCTCAATTATTCAATGAAACTCGAATGCACATGTCCCTTTAAAGTGGATATCACTGTATTTAAATGAACTACTACATATGCATGTATGGTTAAATACATATCGACTCTGACTCTACTTGGTTATTTTCCATGCACGTTTCGATCATTCGGAAAAGGCCTAAATAATATAGATAAAACGAAGAGACAAAAACGAAACTACAAAACCCAGAGAAAAAAGTAAAGGAATGCGAACGACAGTGGAAAAATTCCCGGATAACCATGTGAATATTAATCCACGTTTTTTAAGTAATAGTCGCTCGATTAAACGCGTAAAACATCAACGTTCGCGTTAATTATCAAAGCCTTTGTTAAAGTCCAAGTTGATTGCATCATG
The DNA here is from genome assembly GCF_000503995.2 of Ceratosolen solmsi marchali. Classification (NCBI taxonomy): domain Eukaryota; kingdom Metazoa; phylum Arthropoda; class Insecta; order Hymenoptera; family Agaonidae; genus Ceratosolen; species Ceratosolen solmsi. The sequence continues at coordinate 1,635,385 of NW_011948436.1, read as the reverse complement.
GCGCTCATAATTTTGCGTCAATCCGACCGCGACACTACAATTTTGCGAGTATGCGCGCCAACCACGCGTTATTCCGCACGAGATTGTCGTTCAATTTATATGCTTCCGCTTGGATTTATGACGGCAAAACCATGTATCGACTTTTTTTTTTAACATCCACCGAATCTCTGATCCCTAGCTCTTTCGTCCTTTCATCCCCTACCCCTTTTCACATTTTCTCATTTCCATCGGTTTGCTTTACCTCCCACTCTCCTACCTTCTCGTTTTTCGCCTTTTCTCCCTACAATAATAATTGATAATACATTCCCATCATGAAATATTGTCGACCCGCGTTTTTAAAAAGAAAAATTCAGTTTTTAATCATCTACGTGAACAATGAATTTCGTACGAGCAATGACAAAGTAGATTTCCATCGACACTCTAAACTTGGCTGATTTCGTCAAATCCACACGACCCTTCGAACAACATTCAACTCTAGCTTCGCCCGACTAAAGCCAATCCAAACCTGAAATCATTCGCTCTTTCAGAAAAACAAACAGGACAGACGAATGCATAAGGATGCTGCAGAAATGCGTTACTCTGGATCCCGCCTACACACCGGCCTACCTCGTACTTGCAAGAATGGCGAGTGGCGCGACAACGGGTTCACTCTTGAAACACGTCGTTCGCTTGCAACCAAAGAGTCCCGATTACGTGGCAGAATATGCAACATGGCTTTATCAAAATGGTAAGCATTATTGCAATTAATCGTTTGGAAAATCATTAATATTTAAAGGTTTAAACGCTTAGGCACTGGCACAGAGGGATAATACATTATGTAATAAAATTTACCGATAATTTACTCAAATAGGAGCATCCATTATGACTGCTTGAAAAATGAGCTTAACGAATAATTATCTAATTATGCGTGTCAGCGTTCGAGCCTGAGTTAAAAATTGAGAAAATTTGACTGTGACTTCATTTCTTTCAAGTAGGATCGTCTGATTTGCCGCACTAGTCGTAAGCATTTGACCTAGTTCAGTTGCAAGATCTTCATTCGAGAAATTTCTATTACATTTAAGTCCTAAGGCTCCTAGAAGATTGTAAATCTTCTATCGTGACCTAATACACCTGTTAAATGGTTACCTGGTAAATGGTTCCATTGAAAGTAAGAGGTCTTAAATCTCTAATACTTCAGTGGTGCCTAACTCGGCTGACGTGGTTACGCCTTCGGTGGTGCTTAACTCCTCTGACGTTGTTGCTTCTTCAAGTGGTGTCCTTGTAACTGTTGGCTGAAACACCTTGGCCGTTCGCAGCACTTTACGAACTAATAGTGCCTAACTCGGCTGACGTGGTTGCGCCTTCAAGTAGTTTCTCGATCAATTAAATTTCACAGAAATATATTATCTTACCTTTTCATTGATGAGTGCGTCGGTGGTGCGCTCCTTATATTCACTCTTAAAATGCAATCAACACTCTTGACTGCTTAGCGCGCTTAAATTAGTGGGTAAATTATTTGCCTTCACTATTGGTTTACTATCATATTAATGCAGAGTCTGGCTGAATTGCGCGAGCGCGCGCGCGCGCGTGTGTATGTATATATATATTTAGTAAAGCTGATTGACTGGTATACGGCGGTGTTTAGTGGCTGTATGAGTAATAACTGATAACTGATTGATTGAGAAAAATACAGTGAGCTAAGGAGCGTGGCGAGCTTACAACGCTGGCAACAATGCATGGGCTTGTTACTATGCCGAGAGCTTCGATGACGTCAGAGACTAAGCTCTAGAATATTCGAGAAGTCCAGAAGGACACAGCATTGGAAGGTTCCAAAAATTTAAAAATGGGAAATGTACAAGCCCTCTGACGTACGTGTGCGACTGTACAATATTACATTTTTCCCAAGACATTTTTTTATATAGATAGATTTCTGATGGAAGATTACTATTGTAAGTAATATGCTTTTATATTTACTCTTCCAGCGCAATAAGTCATTTCATCTTGTGAATTCTGATCTACCTTTGGGTACTTATAAAATTCACTGCTTCGTAAGAAATACAGGATACTATTGCAGGACTAGCCACTCATGAGAATGGAAATGCCTCACATATAGAATATAAATCGCGGATAATAATATATCGTTTGTTCGACTACGCAGCGACTTCTTTCTCGCTGAATGAATGTCTATGCTCTTCATCTGTTTGCCGCTCCACTATCGGAATCTTCGAGCAGCTTCCCTTTTTATGCCATCTCCTCGCTCGCTTATATGTATATATACATCTTGATATAGACAAGAATCGAAACAGATTTTCATGTCTTTTTTAGGGAAATGGCTTCCTGCATTGAAGTACTACCTCAGGGGAATGTCACTTTCGCCAGTGCACAGGTCGTCGCTTCTAGGTACGGCGAGAATCTTAAGATCTCGAGGACAATGGCCGAGAGTTCACCAGTTAATAACGAGGTAAAATTTTTAATACCTATTCCTTTGCATTGATAATATATTCCTAATAATGATATTCCTAATATTGATAAGATCCATTCCTAATTGATAATAATAACAACTTTCAAACATTAAGATAAAAAAAAAGAAACAGTTAATAGTCTGCTAATTAGTAATTTAATATGTAACTATTAAATATATTTTACTCCTCATAATTTAATATAACATTATAAAATTTTGTTTATTTATATTCAATTTTTTTTTTTTTAATTAAATTGTATGAAATAATTTAAACTTGATTAAAATACTTTTTTATTTGTGAAACGTTAGTAATGACGTAATATTTCGTGATATAAAAATAAAATCTTTTTTAAATTATTTTGTAATGTTCCAACCTATCGGTTTAATTGACAGCTTGATTGTTCATAAATTAAATCTTTTTCCTTTTATAGTTTTTAATTCATTAAATTCATATAGATATTCGAAAAGATAATAGCTTAGTATGATTCGTAATAAATTACTATATCGTAGCGTCTCCCTTAACTATTACATTATAATATAGTTGTTCAAATAAATGGATATTATACATTTGATTGGATGTATTAGCAAAAGTATTCTTAAAAATGCCTAATACTTAGTTTACTTAATCTTTTGTATATTTATAAACAATTATGCGAATAACATTCTTTTAACATTATCTTTAGGTAAAATAAAAAATTCTTTTTATTGCATTACGGATTATTATTTATATAAATTATTGGACGTATAAAAATAATTTAAAAGTTATTATATTTAATCCTATTATATTATAATTCATAGTTATATTTATTAGTAATGTTTTTCTTGCATAATACTTGAACGGTCGTTAAATCCATAAGAATATGTGTGTGTGTGTGTGTGCATTTAAAATTTAACGAAAAAGAAAAGAATTATATTTTATTCCACCTATAACGTTGACTCGGTGTTCGATTTCAAATTGAGATTATTATATGAGAATGACTGAACGAAGGTATTCAAACATTGGTAGCTCAGCTCATTACAGAACATTAGTTATAAAAAAATATTAGTCGTATAAACGTGTTTCGGCCCAATAAAACTATATAGGTGGTTTTTCATTCGAATAAAGAAAATTTATTGCCGTTTATTACTCGTGGAATATCTTTTTTTCAAAATTCTTTACTTAATATTATTCATAATTATATAAATAATTATATAAATACCCAATTCTATTATGAATAAGAGCTTAGAAATTTTTTCATAATATTTAATCAAATAAATATTAAACTTATATTATAAATATAACTACTTGTGCGCAAAATACACATTCATGGAAATTTATAGCAATATATAAGCCTTGGAACTATATAAATTAATATATTACAAAGATTGAAAAATTTTAAACGAAAATTATAGGTGCAAGTGTATCATAGTTAAAAAATTCATACGCGTCTGTATTTATTTAATATAATGGAGAGAGAATGTAACAAGATCAGCCTACTTACTATCTATACAGAAGAACTTATTAATAGATATATGTATTTGTGTGCTAAATACACGTATACAGACATATCAAGATATTTTTTTAAATAGTGCATTTCAGTTTCTAAGTTCAGTACAAAACAAGTATACATACATTACTATACAAACCCAGAAATATGTATATATATATATATTTACCATGTAATGTAACGGTAAAGTTATGTTAAACTGGTGCCGTATAGTCGTTGAATTGGTCTTTATAACATTTGAAATAATGAATTACCTTGAATCGATACAATCTTGTATTTGAAAAATTATAATATAGGATCCATAATTATATCAATAATTTGTTATTTTTCAAACCATAGAAATTAAGAGGAACAGAACAAGGATCTGTGTGACATCAAAATTATGTATTGCAGCATTATTATCATAAAATAATCTAAATTAGTTTTATATTACATTCATTAGTCACATCACATCTCATTATTATAAATTTGCAATTATTATTATATAACGCTTAAATAACGATTGAAAAGGCCAATTATTCGCTTTTGAAAATTTGGAAATTATCATTGAAATAAAATGAGCAAAAAGATGAAAATTCAAATTATATTAAAATTATTGATTCATAAACTACAGAAAGCATTTTAAATATTTGAAATAAATTATAATAATCGACCCTAAAAATAACTATATTATTCCTGCCATAAGATAAGGCAAAAATTCATTACAAACAATGTAGAACATGTCATAAACATTTATCACAGATGCAAATAATAAAGTATATCGACCTATTATCCATTAGCGTTATTGAACATAAATTACAAGCAAGTTGCAAGCCATGGGAAACATTATAGGAATCTATTCAGAACAATAAATATGCACATAATCGTTCAGTATGAAGAAACATTACGATTCTTAAACTCCGATACTTTGATTTTATTCTATCGTAATTATAATCTATAAAATTGTATAATATTTACATTATATAAAATGATAGATAATTTTTATTGGTAAATAAAAAAAGTATATTAAAATTATTATGATCCATTAAATTTCATATTTTGTGTTAACTATATATTTTAAATATTCGAGTTAACATAACTAGTTAATCTCTATACCTATGCTTAAGATTTAAAAATTTTCAAGTTTTCTCACTCTAATTCTAATAATTAGAAAAATTTGAATTATTTAAGATTATGATAATTAAATACAGTTTACATTACGATTATAAAATAATTTAATATTTGACTATAATGAATCATTACGTATTTATATATTTATTTGTTAAAAAAAAAAAAAGAAAAAAGAAAAAAAAAGAGGCATATTTGTTGCTAAAATTTTATATTAAGCAATATTAAGTCGTACAGTGAACATAAACGATTAAATCTCCACCCTTCTTTTGGTGACTTTTTTTATATTTATCTTAGTAATTAATTATAATAGTTAAATAGTCCATAGTAATTTGTAAAAATATTTTTCTCTTATAATTATTTTTAAATGAATAATATTTCGCCTCTGTATTCAAAACGCTTGCTTGTATGTAAAAAATACAGATTACAAATTAAAGTTTGTAAAAATCTATTCTATACATATCTTGTATTTAGCATATAAGATTTCAAATATTTACATTAAATTTCCTGCAATGATAATCATATTTGTATTTCGTTAATCAAAGTACTTTTTAATTCAAATTAATTATCGAGTGTTTAATCTACAAAGTAGAATAGCGATAAAGGTAGAAGTTTCGTATACCGAAAATGTAAATATAAATCAGTATGCAACTACAAAGCTGTCCCGGAAATTATTTCCTCATCGAAATATAACAAACAAAAGATTTCATTAGAATAAAAAGTGACACGATCATACATCATTAATTTTGCATAAATAATAAATATTGCCATATTGGGTAACCAGATCGAATTGAAGCACTAGAATTCGAGGGACAAAGACGTAATAAATAAAAAACTGTGCCAGTATACTTTTCAATTATCCGTAGCGATGTTTGTCGTGTACTTGATTGCTTTAGAGGCGAAGAGAATAAATGGAATCCTGGACCAATCAACGAAAACCGCGAACGATTTATGAGAAATTAATCCGGTCGTTGAGGGAAGCGAGACACGCCGCTTCAAACCTGCAACGCGCGGCTACAGCAACCGCCTGCAGTGAACTGCAGGGGATGCGTGCAGTATGTCCCCCTCCCCTCCCAACATCGCCCCACCCCCACAACCAAACCGACCCGAGTCGCACCAACTCGGTCGCACACCTCCTACACACGTGGCAAGTGATGCGCGCTACGGCCTTCGATCCGACACTCGGTAAATGAAGGACCACTTGCCGTGAATCTCCGAGGTACTTAAATTTTTCCTATTTCCAATTAAACTTTTTCTCTCGTTATTGCCCTTCCTTGTAACGCTGACGTTTCTACTGCTATTCCAAATGTGCGATTTGCTTTATCGATTTTCATACTCGGCGCTTCTCAAACCCGAGGCTTAAAATAAATTTCTACCAATATTATATACTTCATTTATCATATGGATAATTATCAACATTATTGTAAAAACGTTGATATATTGACGTATTCTCAAAACACGCTTGAAATTATTTTGATCCTACCTTTTATTAGATTTTATCGATAAACGGAAATTTTTTAATTTACTATTTAACATAATCAAATCCAAACAAATTAGGTTTATACTATTTATGCACATCATGCATATATTATATATACATACTCATATATTCTATACACATATACGTGGTATTCTCATGAAATATTAACAACTGCAGGTAAGTAGCTTAGCTTACATAATAAATGACATTAAATTCTCTAAAAGTCTAATTTATATCGTAAATTTTCTAAACGTGAAATGACTGCAAAACATTTCAGAACATAAATTTTATTTAAATTTATACTTGAAAATTTAAATATCAATAACAATGTCTGATTAAAAAGAATATATATATCAGCTTAAAATAAATACCATGACATGTAAATAAAAAAAAAATGGATATGTTTCGATATTACATTTTTTAATTTTTTAATTTTTAATTACACATTAAAATCTTTAATTAATTTTCAACATTATCGATAGAATTAATGTTAAATACAATTAAAAACAGAAATATGAGCTTTAAAAATGTTTTTCAATCAAAATACTACATGGCTAATAAATTTATGATAAAACCTTTCCATACTCATTCATTGTTTCTATTGTAAATAGAGAAAATAAAATTTAAAATTTAACTACATCCAATGATGAGCAAGCAATACTACTTACAATTATGTGCTCCATTTATCTACATTTATAATCAAATTTTTATATTTAATTTTGAAAATACTTTATGATTATTTATCTAGAGCATGTTATTGGGGAAGTTACTTAAACATAAATTTTCTAAGAAACTATTAGTACGTAAGCATAAACCTGATCAAGAATTTGTTTGCAAAACAACATGAATATAATTTAATTAAATTTAACAATGGCAATGATACGATATTTTCAATATAAGATATATTCTATTCAATAAATATGATAATAAGACGCAACTAAAATAAATTATGTATTATATTATTTATTGTTTTTATTTTATGTCTAAAGCTTGTCAAATATTTTCGGTAAAATTGTATGTAATATATCTCATATTCAAACTTTAATTATTTAATAATATTAAAAGATGACGCGATGATTAAATATCGATAAAACGATAAATATATAAGGAGGTAATGAATTTTTTCTTAGAAAATAATCATTTCTGATACAGAAGCATCCTGCCTTCGTCAAAGATTATCTAAAGCCTTTCATTGGAAATATTGGAAAAGATGCTTATCATTTTTAATACGCAATTTTTTCCTTCTTTGGCGTCTTTTCATCGCTATATTTATATAACACCCGAATGATCAACTTTCATAACATCAAGGTCTATGGTAGCGCTTGCTATATCTATTCTTGTATACGAAAACTAACATAAATGGATTTTAAAAGTTATCGAGAGAAAATAAACAAGCACGCCTTGAGAACTTATACATTCTTTCAAACTTTTCGAACTGACTTTATTTTACGTGCTCTGTTTGTGTAGCATTTAATAAAGAAATAAATAGTCGATATTCTTTCTTGTAGTTTTTATTGCCATGTACTTCTTCGACAATATTTACAATAACTGTTTCATTAAATCTCACTTGCGATCGTAGATCAAGATCGTACAACGCGCCCATCGGACCCCATTATTATTTTCAAAAATTCAATATTTTATCCTCGTATTTTCTGTAACAGCGAGAATATATATGAATTTTCCGTCACAGCACTGTATAAAATTACTCGAAATTTCGAAAATATAACAAGCTTCGCTGCTTCATCATACTTGATATTTCCCATACATCAATTCTCACATTTATCTGTAACAAGAGTCACGTCTTCGTTTAATAATTCGTCGATATTAAATAAAAATAATGTGGAATAAAGTGCCGTTGTCCTATGTATCAATTTAAAACATTCGTTCCAAGCTTCCTTACTTCCTTATTAAATTCTCTTTGAAATCCTTTCTTTATTCAACAGCTTTAAAGATATTTTACTTTTCGCACTTGTTGCAATCATATTTCATAATTAATGGCGGCATAATCTTAATACTGAAATCAGCAATTTCCAAAGCATTAAATATAACTTTATCAATGCTTTATCGGTAAAAAATTCCACTGATTATCAACTAAATGAAAATTATATTTAATTTGACGCATAATCGTATTATTTAAAACAGTAAGAATTATTTTAAAAATATATAATTAAAGCATAAAAAATAAAATTGAAGTAAAAACTTTAGTTTCTAATTTATTATTTCGTCATAAATAAGATAATATGCAAATGGTCGCTTAAAAACATAATTTTTTCAAACTTTTAAGTGGATTTAATTTGTCATAATACAATTATGTGCATATTTATAAAGTTGATAAAATCTACAAAATATCATTATCGACATCTCATGATTAAAGCTGCTTTTAATCCCATAAAATTTAAGAACTTTTCAATGTTTATTATCAATATGTCTCGATGCATTTATACGTAAAAACTATATTTATGTTATGATTCACTCACCTAACATATTCTGTAAAATAATAAATGCATTTAGTCATAGCTGCGGATTATAATATTATATTGATGAGAAAGATATTTATGATAATAAAAAATTACAAATTTCCCAATATACATTTAAGATAAATATTATTAAAATATCTGCTTAGAAAGTTGACATAGTGCATATGTTAAATAATTTTAATATTTTTTCAAATAATTATGACAATAGAAGTGAAATATAGATGTTGAGTGAAATTGATAAATCAGTTACAAGTTGGACAATGTTTGTCAAATCGATGAAATGACACAATACTATAACTATTTTACAAAGTACATACGTGTATTCATTTCTTCAATTATCTAATCAATATTTTCTTTAAAAGTCAAGTTTATTATTATAAATAAATCAATAGTATAGACACGTAGTAGACTAGTAAAAAGTAATAAATAATGCTATGAATTATCGATTCATCTAATGACTGAGCGCTCAGAGAACAACGACAAAACTGAAGTGCATAAAGATGAGATTGCACTTGCTTATTGCTACATTATCACATTGACCTTATAAAATTGATATAAATCACGTTTTCTTTTAAAGATACTTTCCATCTGTTCTAGAATGATGAATTCTCTTTCATTCTTTATGTGTATTTCGATTTTCGTGTTCGCTATTAACATTTTGAAGTATATATTACGAACATACAGCATACGGCATTAATTTTCGAGGTTCATTAATGATGATTCTCACTTTGAATTTATTTTTTAAATGTACATAATGGTTTGTATATTTCATTTATTTTTAAGTGACAATCCATTAACCCATCAATATTACAACAATTTCAATGAGGAATAGGTCTCGATCATCTTTCCAAAGCACAGTTGTCTATTTACATGCGTATACGTATATTTACAATACCTAACCGTAACTATTAACATAATTTAGAATCAATTTATAGAACATAATTGAAATAAAATATAATTAAATATGACTCCTAACATCATTTAAAATAATTTTTCAATAACTGCTGAACTATATTGTTATTTTATTTTTATTTTTTTTTTTTTACAGAGACTTGTAATTTAAATTATACGGCATATTCGCGAAATAGTAAAGTGAATCGGAAAACTTGGAAACGCTTGCACGATGAGTTTATAAGAATAAATTGCACCAAACAACATAAGAAAAATATGTAATAGTAATATCGTGAAAATTATTTTAGAATGATATCATGTGTGATATGATTAATTTTCACTTTTACTTCATTATGAAAGAACTAATTATAAATATTTAATGCATAATCTATCATAACATCGAAGCTATCGACAAAGGTGGTCAATCTATTTATTTATGCTTCTATCTATCTATGCTTAAGCTACTAAAACATTTTTATTTTCCGGATTTTCTTCTCGAATCCAGCGTGATAGTCTTTTATTTTCTATTATGCTAACTACACGATTCAATGATCCTTAAAATAATGGGTGAAATATAATGTGCCTCTCATGATTATGTAATTTTCTACATTCTTCGCCTGCTTCGTTCTACAGTGACTATATATTTTTCTAAGTATTCGAAATTTCAAGAGAGTATTTTGCATTAATAAATATATATATATATTTTTGAAATATTATCTACTTCTAAGTTTCTCTTTTATTTTATCCATAGCTTATGTTGTTATATAATATAAACATCCATTATCCTACCAACGACTCATTTAATTATTGTCAATTACATATTTTTATGTTGATTTATCTCTATACTCCTTAAATGTCTATAGCTTACGATTTTCATTTATACAATTAGATAATTTTTATAATTTTCTTTATTATTTAATGTAATCATTCAATTACGAAAACGAAATATTTACTTTTAATTAATAATCTGACAATAAAATTTATATTTTATTTTACCCTTACCCGACATAGTCACGCCTGTTAGGCAAAACATTCATATGAGACAGTACAATAATCGAAAAACGATTGCATTTTTAAATATGAAATTCGTACATCTATAATTGTTGCCTATAAAACTTTACTATATGCTAGGATAAGTAATATCGTCTTCAACAGAGTAAATACAAACTAATTACTATTTCACAATTTTTATTATAATGTCATGCCTTGAATCTCTAATAAATGTAAAATGAAAGTATGCATAATTATAGATAAAATGAATGATTGAGCATGTCAATTAAGACATCTCTTAAGACATCTTAACAAAATCGCATAATCTCACACAGACCAACGATATAGATACATTCAAAGAGTTTAAAATAATTTAATTGCTGAAGCTTCAATAATAATGTATATATATATACTTTATCATTATAAGATTTCTTTAGCATGTTATTCCTCTTAAGTACAATGATTTTAATATCCTGTTTAATTACCATAAGATTCCGTTACAAAAATATGACCTAATTTTTGCGGTAATTTGAAAAGAGCTTTTGAAATAAATGCTGCAGGTGGCACATTATGCTGAGGGCTAGAAGAGGTGGTTTCATATACCGAGGCGACTTGTATATTCAAGCATGGCAATTACAACATGAATCGCGTCAAAGAACGTATGAGCATCGACGCAGCTTCTGTTTGTTGGTAAGTATAATTTAACTAATTAGTCGTTTGCTTAAAGTTATAAATCGGTCGGCTTGCTAACAAAAACTTTAACATCGGCTTTGTTAATTAAGTAAAAGAAGTCGAACAGCAAGAGAATTTTGAATTCTGTCCAGCACGAGAATTTCTGTTTAGAATTCACTTGGCAATGTATCTCACTGTCTAGGTCTCTTTGTAGTAAAGTCCCTCAAGAGGATTAATTAAGAGCTCCTAGCGTAGTCGTCATAATTCTAATTAAATTGATAGGTTCATTTGGAAAGGGCGAGCGAAACGATCCTTTTTACGCATTCCCCTCTCTCCTCGCGGCTCCTTGCGTATCAAATTTCGTCTCCTGTTTCTACAAGCTTACATCACAAGCTCTAACTATCGTGAGAAACTTTAGCATAGTGTACATTATTAGCAACTATTAATTTATGCAAAAACAAGTCAGCCACTTTCGAGCCATTTGATAAGAAGCGCGATAATTTTGAAAAGTATATAATGCATTTGCAACATTTCAAAGCTCACTCGGTTATATTTTCTCACCAAAGTTTCCCTCCCTCAGAATTTCTCTAACGTGCTTGGTTATTATTTGTTATATTTAGAATCACTTTATCACCTCGATCGACAAATTCATTAAAACATAATGCACTTTGTATTAACGCGTAGTTTTTGTGATAAATTTACAGTGTATTACTGCGTCGTTAATAATTTATTTGCATACATTTTATTTGCCAAATATTAGCAAAATGTGTTGTTGTTGTTGTTGTTGTTGTTGTTGTTGTTGTTGTTGTTGTTGTTGTTGGTGTTGTTGGTGTTGTTGTTGTCGTCGTTGTTTAGTAAATAAGTCCATGTATTTATTAAAAGGATTTTAATGAAGCGATTATAGAGAAATGATTAACGATTGGCACAGAATGTTTAGAAATTCACTTCATAAATTCACGTATAACGGCAAAGATGCAAAAAATTAATTTTATGCATGCAATCGGAGTTCGAAAATTATAAAGACTTGTTCTTACGATCTCGCCACATAGTAAAGTCCATACCTTATGCAACACAATCTTATCGAGTGGCAAAAAGCAAATTTCTTGCTAAAGTCCGAAATTGCACGGGGCGAAGGGCCGTTCTCTACATAAAGAATATCACGCCCACGTCATCTGGTAAAACGCGTCAAAAGTGCTTGGTTGCGAGATTTGTCAAAAATTTTTGTCTGAATGAATTACAGCGACAAGGTATGGTTAATAATTAAATCTTTCGAATGAAAAGGAAGCCGTTGAAAGGTCGATTGTATACGTGTCAGGGGGCACGGATAATATCGCGTCGCGTCACAAAGTTCAACAGGTAATCGTTAAAATCAAATGAACGAGGCGAGAATTCATCGAGCCGAGTATTCACGATCGCATATTCCGCTTAACGACTACTTTAAAACACGCTGCTTCCGACCCATGGCTCCTCTTAACCCCTTTACCTGCCTTTGGTGGAATGACGTAAGCCGTAGCCTCAGAGGTGATAACGCTTGTGATTGCAGGAAAGCGGCTGCGAGTCTCGGCCGCGGGTTGCCAGCGTCTCGGTACAGCTCGAGCAGGACAGCAACAAATCGGAGCAGCTGGAGCGCGCGGGCGCACGTTGCAGTTTGCGGACCTGCAGCAGACAGACGAGGAAGGGCGGGGGGAAGACTCGAGTCACGGCGCCGGCCCTCCTCGTTCAGAATCTCCTTGAAACCCTCTAGGCTACGTTCCTGATAACGAGTGTAGATGAACGAGGAGTCGACGCCCCATCTACTCTCGGCTCCACTCTCGTGCAAGGAATTGCGCGCGACTTTTATTGACGGAAGACATCGCTGCACTTATACATGCCCCCTATCCCTCCTTCTCTCGCTTCTATCACTTTTCCCGTTTCTTCCTCGAGCTCTCCTTTTTCTTTTCTTTCTTCTCATTTCTCCCCCCCCCCCCCCCCAATCATTTTTTCGTTTTTTCATTTTTCATTTCGATCTGCGGGCCGTTACACCACCCAACCGCTATCAAACATTTCACTTCTGCGAGTATTACGTTTATCCAGCTACGCCTTTATTTCCCCGGTATGCGGAATCTTCCTTTCCGTAAAGTCGGCGCATCATGAGCCCGCCGTACTTAAATATACCATGCTGAAACATACATATGATCTAAATCTTCCGTGTTTCGTGTTTACTTGAGTCAAACATTTACGACAAGCGTAATGTAAGCGATGTAAAATATAAATCACATGCTGTCGTGGAATGCGTAATTATAATAAAATACAGCGATGTGTAAATATATTTTTTCTCGTGCAAGATTTTTTATTATAAGCGGAAGTATATCGTTGTAAGTAAAAAAAAAAAGAAGAAGAAGAAGAAGAAGAAGAAGATGAAGAATAATTTATGTAACTTGCTAAGCTAAGCTAAATATTACGACGGCACACCGAGGCATTCATCATACCGATCAATTTATCCGAGGGAAAAAGAATCTACGAAATGCATTCGAAGTTTATTTTTCACACGAGACATGTAGACCCATGATATTAATCGTTACAATAAATACAGATTAAGGAGGCATCACTCTATGAAGTACCTAATTTTAAGTAAAAAAAAAAAAAAAAAAAAAAAAAAAAAAAGAGTGAAAAAAATGATAAAAACGCAAAAAGAATAATAATGTTTTCGGCTCAATGTAGATCGATTTTAACGCGAGTATGTCATAAAAATTAATTGCGACGAATGCACGGTGCCAATTTCAAAATAAATAATTAAAATGGAAAAGTAAATATGAGAATAAGATGAGAATATTTGTTCGAGCGAATTATACACGTTGCTTATGGAGTAGTGAACGAAATTGAATAAAGTTTGTATGAAAATTGTGTAAAAGTAATATGCACACAAGCTAATGGAACGTTATCTCAACGAGCTTCAACCAACGTCGTTTATTCCAATTATCGAAATTTAAATTGCACTATTCGATTACTTCTACTTTCATGCGATATGATAATTTTATAGCATTACAATAATACCGATTACCTTAGTAGTAATTATATTCTGTATCAATCGCAGGAATGTATTTTTATAAACATCTATTCCTCGAGCATCAAGAACACAAAGATAAAAAGAGACGTCGTTGGATTATTATGGAATTCTGACCAATTCAAAATTGTACATAAATGTAAACAGATAACATCGAAATATATTCAGTGCTTAATATAATGAATTATTATTCTTTGTATTTATTGGATGAAATAATGGCCGACATGTTTTATCGAAGCTTCGATCGCTAAAGAAAATGGAATAGAAACGTGAAAATGAATGATACGTTCAAGTAGTAATATCTTATTTGAAACGATTGTATAGTCATCGAAATTGTCGCACTTTGATGATTAACGGATTGTGAAAAAGGAGAAAGATAAGTTAAAATACATATTTTGAGAATTGTGTAAAACTCAAAGAACAATTGTTTTATTTCACTCCATATCGCCCCATTTTCCTAATATTACTCACACGTGTCTTATCAAATTTATTTCCATGCTTTATCAATTGTTATTACGATTATAAATCAACAATACTCGCGTTACAAATGAACAAATACACCGTAACCGAGTGCAATTTCCAATTATTTTCAATTATTCTATTGAAAATAGCCAATATATTAATACTCTAAGCCAATAATCGCTCCTCTCAATTAAACGGGCATTTCTCTAAGCGCAAATAAAAGAGGATGTAAGTGTCCGACTCGCAACTGTTTAATAGCTTCCGAATATCTTATGGCCAATATGCTAAAGAGAGGAACAGCATGGCGCACGCGCTCTCATTGCTACACGTCGAGGATCGCGTACACTAGCGAAATTGAGAAGCCGCAGCCCGTGTCGAAGCGCGAATGGAGCACACCTGCGAGGGATGGGCGCCCCCTCGTACTAGCGGCATTGTTTTTCCGAGAGTCGCCGCCGGCTTCGGCACTCGTATACGAAAATAATAGACTAGGCATCAATGTAGAATTTCTATGTGCTGGCAAGTACTGCATAATTTCAGTGTAATTACCGCGGCGCGCTACAATTGAAATAGCCCTTATGCTCCGTCGTGGCCTACTCGCGAGTTGCATTTTCACTTCAACCACCCCCGTTACTCACAATGTCTGCTCTTCTCCTCGGCTTTTTATTCTCCTTTGCCTTTATATGAGAAATAATTGCCTCGGACCTCACCGCGTTACTCTGTTTCGGCCTCAACTTACTTACATCAACCAAAATTTCCCCTCGCAACTCGCTCGAACGAATTCGCCAGCTCGCATCACGAGCAAGTTTATTTATAAAATATAATATAAAATAAGTATATAAATTAGGTTTTCATTTTCAGTTAACCGACTGATGGTGGTACATCGTAAGGCTCTCAAGATAATAAAATCACGACTACTACTAATATAATAAGATATTTTCGAATTAATTTTTTTTCTTTTATGCCACCCCAGATCTTAAAGCCTAATGGATATTAATGATCGTTTTACGCTCTACATTATCCCCTTGGATGTTCCGTCGCCGCTTCATTGAAACGATCTCTCGAAAAATTTAATAATATTTTTCTAATTAGTCCTCCCAATACCTTCTCCTCCTTCTCCGCGTTACCTACATTTCCAAAAGAGAGGGGAAAACAGAGAGAAGGAGAGAGAGAGAGAGAGAGAGGGGAAAACAGAGAGAAGGAGAGAGAGAGAGAGAGAGAGGGGAAAACAGAGAGAAGGAGAGAGAGAGAGAGAGAGAGGGGAAAACAGAGAGAAGGAGAGAGAGAGAGAGAGAGAGGGGAAAACAGAGAGAAGGAGAGAGAGAGAGAGAGAGAGGGGAAAACAGAGAGAAGGAGAGAGACCCACCCCACCCCCCACCCCCCGACATCTAGTGCCGGGAAAGGGGATCGAGATTAAGGAACTTTCATCCACGCATAAAATCCCATAAGAAGAGTTCGTGGCGACAGGTCGGAAAAGTTCAGACGGGCGTATCATCATCAGGATGTAACAGCTTGTAGGCTCAACCGCTAGCGTTGATTTACGCGCCGACTATCACGTCTTCGATGAGCGGATAGGACGATGATGGCTCTCGGTGAATCT
This sequence comes from Ceratosolen solmsi marchali, assembly GCF_000503995.2. Taxonomy (NCBI): domain Eukaryota; kingdom Metazoa; phylum Arthropoda; class Insecta; order Hymenoptera; family Agaonidae; genus Ceratosolen; species Ceratosolen solmsi. Next base: position 1,618,739 of record NW_011948436.1, on the reverse strand, counting down.
ACATGATCCCTGATACCTACGGCTTCCGAATACCAATCCAACCATTACCGCCCCTCATACGTGGCGCACTTTCATATTCGCCGCGAGAGATGTGCTCTTTTTCTTTCGAGGCGCATGTTGTCGCGTAATAAAAGCTTGTGATAAGGACGAAAAGCTCCTAATCGAATTTCGATAATCCAGTCGAGTTGCTGAGCCCCTCCGGAGGCCTGCCTATTCATCTCGTATCCGATCTTTATTAAATCGTTTATGCACAAGAATTCATAAACAATGCGCGTATCCGCATATAAGCAAATAATAAATCCAATGGTAAAGAGAGGACAGAGAGGCCACATCGAGCCCATGAATGTATTGCGGTAGTAGACAGCGACTGAATTATCAGGCCTCCCTCCGCCCCTCCCCGCCAAACTTCTAAATCCGTGCTGCCACGCCAATCGTAATAATAACGAGGTTAACTGTAATTAAGAAGTCGTCTCGTGGAATTGGCTGTATAAAAGATTTTGGTGTGCGCGAGTCGTATAACCCTTGCGTCGGCCCATTTTGGCGGCTCGCCTACGACGATTACAGGAATATAATGCGTACCGAAAGTAAAACGTATAATGGTAAAAGTGCGCGTGATTATCGTGTGATCGACAAATAGTAAGTAGTTCGTTCGTGTCCTCGTACCTCATTGCAAAGAAAGTTGTAAAACTCGATACGGTGAATCGGGAAAGGAGCGAGGAGTGGAAGTGTATTATTTGTCTCCTTTTATTGCACAGCCGCCTCGAGCCGAGCGATAAAGACGGACGGACAAATGAAAGGAGACGAAAAGCTACCTGATGAAACTATAAAACTAATTCAATCCACGCGATGCCTATAACAAAAGCGAGTACCTGTATATTCTTTGTTATTATCCTCTAGCATAGAGATATTTTATGCCGGCTTTTATGCTTCTTATGGTTTATCGGTATCCTACGACGAACCAAACGATTTTCTCTACATTCGACGGCGTACATCTCAACAACCATACGGCCTCTTACTCTCTTTACAAGGCCCCTTCAATTTGTTTGCCTCTCGCATTATACCAACTCTATTCTCTCGATAAACAGCCACTTGCAATATATTTGTCTTAACGGGTGAGGAAATATCGAGTCCGTTATATTTATGAATGTTACTATTCAGTAGAATACTGATTCTCCCAGCCATCGATCCATTTGCTACTATTTCGAATGGCTTTCATGGCTTTCGTGGCTTTCTCTTGTGCAGCCGTTTCTATTTTAAAACTACGCACCCTTAAAAATTTCATATTTCAAAAATATAATAGATTGCTACAGAGGGCAAATTGGATGGTTGTTAATCAAGTGAGCGCAACGTTTGCACTATAAAATTCAATGATTACGCAAAGCCTTTATGTTAGACTGTAACGCTAGAACGATAAAGTTTTATTCGTGTCGACAATGCTATGGGCGTCGAAAATAATTGGCAAATGATATACCAAAATTTTGTTCATTAATATAAAAGCCAATTATGAAAATAATTAATTCACATGTTAATGAATGACTATGAAGAGCTTTGCCATCAAGTGAGCTATTATGTAAATTATAAATAACTATTACGCCGATGTTTAAATACAAATATCTCGGCGCTTTAAAGCATGGGGATGAAAAAGGTTTTATATATATAAATGTCCAACTTACAGTCAAACAATATTTTTCTCCGATACGACAGTCGGGCGAAAGAGTCGCGCTTAATAGAGGATTCGTCTAATCACTTGACTTTCAACTTCCCAATCATAATGGAGTTTAAGATAATTTAGCTTTCTGATAAAACAATGCATTGTCAGTGAACGAAAGCCAGTTCGCGGTCGCCAACGGTCTCGTAGGCGGCCAAGCATGACCTATCTGATAAATGGTAATGTTTGAAATGACACATGGACCAGTCAAATCGTCCTACCATAAATTGCCAAATGACTGAACTGAACAAGCCAAGAAACCAGCGAATAGCCTCGAAGATTATTTACGGGTAAACGCCCTCGGCTGAACAGCGACGGAACACACAAATATTATCTCTTTTGCTTGTCGCATCTCTTTCACTGCCCAATAACCAAGCCGATGAATTACAATGGAACTTCTTTATGGTTTTTAAAAATAAGAAAACTCCAACTTTCATTAAACGCTTCATTGCGTGTATACGATTACGAAATTCGTATTATCGAATTGTAATCATGTTACATTTGACTAAACCGGAACGATCACACGACTTTCCCAAAAAAATCTAACAAAAATGAATACGTCACGTTCTTTACTTATCTATTTTTACTTTATGTTGGAATTTCTTTTCTTTTTCTTTTTTTATAATTTTATACAATCTTCACGTTCGCAGTGAAGTTTCATGTATTTTAAACAATGTTATTATTAATAATTAATGAAACTTACTATATTATCGTTATGCTGCAAGAAAGAAATAAAAGAAAATGATCGAGCAAGCAAATTTCGTTAAAAGCTTCGAACATTTTAATAATAATATATCTAGAAACGCCTACGCACATATATGTATATATATACATATATATATATATATATATATATATATATATATATTATATTATATTATATTATATTATATTATGATATTTGATTTTGATTTGTTTATTTCGAAATTCAATCGCGATCCGATCGAATGCACCTTGTCTTTTAAAAATGTTCTATAAATTAATTATGTTCCTTTACCAACATTTTGTGAAAAAAAAAGAGTACTATCATTTTTAAAAACAATAATAAATATCAATTTAATAAACGCTCTCTTTTTATACATCAAATAATAATAGATTATGCCTGAAGTTAAAAAAAAAAGAAAAAAAGAAAAAAAAACTGAATATACCAAAGTACTTACTAATTTATGATTGAGACACTGGCAATTTCGTATTACAATAATATATTGCATTATCTAAATTAATTTGAAATCAAACAATAATATATTTTAATTCAATATTAACAATTCAATAATAATTCGATAATTCAATAACACAATACTTGTGTGACAAATAACGATCAAATAAATCAAAAATATAATAAAATAAATATAATGGCTTAAGAATTCGTAATGAAAATCCTATAGTCATTGGCATAACAATAAATATAAAATCATACTCTTGACCTAAGATATAAATGATAATAAAAGCTGTATTCATATAACATCGATTCAATTAAAACGATACCTTCACATTTATCGTCAATTTTTAATAATAATTTTATATAATAAACAATATAAAGGTAATTTTCATTTGAGAATCATAAGTTTCACGTATCTCGATATTGCGTGGGTCAACGAGCTTCGAATGATCCATCTACTCTTCGAATTTTGTTCATGATCGATATTAAGAAAATAATCGACGATATGTAGTTACTAATCATTATAATATTTGTGAAGTCATTTTATGATATTTCACATATTTTACTTAAACAGCAATCACCTGTGAAATTGAGGGCCATTAGAATGAATAATGGGAAATGGGCTTTGTTATTCGGTAGCAGAAAACGGCCCCCAGAGCCTCGTTCGAATCCGTAATCCAGAGAGCTGATGCTCTTTCCGTATAAGTAAATCAATCGGCCACATTAGATTAAAAATATATGAAAGATTCGGATTTTTTTTTTTTTTCATAAAATAGTGGAACAGGAGTATTACGGCAGTATTAAAAAAATTCCTATAAAGTCTATTTCAATTTCCGGATTTTCTATACAACTTTAGTTATCGAACTGAAAGCAGAGGAATTAACTGACAATTTAAGTGATAAAAACAAAAAGAAACAAAACAAAAAACAAAAAACAAAACAAAAAACAAAAAACAAAAAACAAAACAAAACAAAACAAAATAGAAGTTAAAGATAAATAGAAAGATAAAGATAGAAGATAGAAGATAAAAATAGAAGTTAATAGAAGAAATTAAATGATTTTGCGGATATGACATGAATTTAGATAAAAAAAAATTTTATCTAATTTCTAATATGTCTAATCAACGGATTTATGCGCGATTCTAAAGCTCTACAAATGCCTTTTTACAAAAGCAATGCAGTGATGTGTGAAACGAGGATACGAATAAAGAGCGCCAAAAGCGTTTGATTGTACAAAACTATAAACATCTGCAGAGAGACAACGGAACGTATGATTATAATACAAACAGCGTGAACGATGATTGTTCTTTTGTACTTTCTGATTTCACCAGAATTACAGTCCCAGGAGTGCGTTCTTAAGTCATCGGGGCTTTTCACGAGTTGCAATATTGCACGAGCGCCAGACGGAAAACCTACACGCGAGGATGGAGGATTGCTCATTAATCAGCGGTGACGTAGGACTGATGCCACATATACGCAGGAGCTGCGATCCGCAACATTTATTTGCCATTAACGGCTCATTAGCGCCGACGATCTTCACTAATCGTACTCGAGCGAAGCGCTCAACCACACGCGGACCTGCACCACTCGTGGGACCAATACCGCACAATTCCTGCAACTCTTCTGTAATTATCGCCTCGTAAATGAAAATACACGACAGTATGACGCGATCCAACGACGGCCAGAGCCACGTAATCTTTATATTATATATCGATCGACCATCCATCCAATTCTCCACTCTCCCTCCAACACCCACAGAATACAAACGCGTCTGCGTTGAATTTTATAGTCTCCGACAAAAGACTCCCTAAGACCTATCGCGCAGATTGATGATCCACTTCCTTCAGTGTATCATACTCAATGTCGTTTGATCACATTTTTACCGTAAAACAACGATTCGGCGTTTCAAAACGCATGAAATTTTTACTACCCAGTACCGTAAAGATAGCATTTAGTTCGCCCTTTTGATGATTTATCGCAGTACGGGCATGGGACTATATAGCGCATAAGACTATAATACATGGCTTTATATTTCGCTAAATAGTACATCCATTCTTTTTAACATTCTACAAATTGATAAAATAGAGCGAGTGAATGCACAGTATTACTAAACTATATCCCCACTAGTGTCATTTTTGTCGATAAGCGAACTAACTCCGTTGTACTCTGCTATTTGTGTACAATCCGTAGAATGCACATTCTAGCTTCTGATGCATCCATGATACTGATTGAAGAAAAGAAACAATGAGACAGAGAGAGAGAGAGAGAGAGAGAGAAAGTAAGTAAGAAAAAAGCAAAAAGGAATGAAAAAGAAACTTTGAAAAAGAATGATTATTAATTATTGATCTATAATAAATGTTTACTTATCATGAATAAATTAATGCTCTTCGATCGTAGAGCGATTTATGAATTTTCTGATTACTCCAAGTTTTATTCGTCGAATTCACGTTTTATTCATAAATCTTTGAAAATAATTTATTAGTAAATACAAGCTCGAATACGGATAAAAATAAATAAAATACGAATATTTGAAGAATATAAATAATACTATATGAAACTTATAAAATTTGTATTTATTTATTTAACTGTATTTATTTAAAGCAATTTTTTTACATTCGAATGTCTGACTTTATTGTATTTTTTATAAATGCGATATTCATCGTACATGGACATTTTAAGGGGAACGGCTGCATGATACAAAAAAGGTAATAATAGGACCAAAAAATTATCGCGAGAAATGCCGTTAGCTAATAAGTAAATACATATTCATGATGAATTGATGGTCAAGTTGATGGAAGGCTAATTTAAGCTTTGATTACAGCTTTCAGCTGACATAAAATTGCCTTTGAGAGGCAATCTGTGATTTTACCGCTTAAATAATTCATGGGTTATGTGACAATCAACAGAGATAAAAAGAGCCCTTTTACACAATTATCCATACTGTGGGATAAAAAAAATAATCAAACCCTTACGTATCAGATGAAGTACGAATTTGCTGTTTTCTGCATTTAATTTCAACGAAATATATGAAATTTAACAAGATAAAATTTAATTATCGATTTGTATCAACTTTAAAGCCCTTACACTCCATTTTACTATGCCAAACTAACCGTGGAACATGAAACGAAAATTCCGTACGCTATAATCCTTTGGAAATTTATGATTCTCCTTAAATCAGAACTTGGAGACCCTTTGTCTTTCTTGAGCGCGGGTAGGAAGAGTTTCATGTACCCTAGCAGTTAATACGGTTTTCACTCATTCATCATTGCGTATTCTATCTAAGACACTCTTTTACTTTGTTTGATACACATACATTGTCTTTTACGTTACGACGATTTATGTGCTCGAGAATTACGTAGAATTGTACAGGAAATCCTGCAAATTTTGCTAATCTAAATATACAATATACTAGCGACTGAGGAGTATGGGTATTTGTAATTTTCGAAGCATAAAAGATTTTCATCTGCCTACAATTAAAATTTTAATATTTTCTTAATAATAGTCATAAGTATATTTCGTCCTTATAAAATGGATAATTAATAGAACGTCTAAGATCAACGTGACAATATTGTATTCATAATTCATAAGTTGTATATTAAATGTTAAAAAAATTGCTCAAATTCCGTTAACCGAATCAAAATATATTAAATTATAATGCTAAAACAGATATGTTTCATTTTGTATTGTGCAATACCCCGTTCAACTTTTGAAAAAAAAAAAAAAAAAACTATACATATATAGTTAAAAAACTATACGTACAAAATAAATTATATTACTTGTTTTATTGAAAAATTACTTTTACAGACGTTTTATAAATTAATGATGTAACTAGAATTAATATCAGATCATATATAATTATATTCGTGCGAGCCATTTTTGTTTAATTGAATCTATTCGTTAGTACAATAATTGAAACATTTGTCTGGAAGTTAATAAAATAATAAATTTCTACTGTACGCAGAAGATCTGCATTCAAATATAGTATAAATTAAGGTATATTTTAAATTAGAACCAATTATTCAGAAATCTTGATAAGTTAAGACTCACATACTTGCTTAAAGTAAGACATCGCTTAAGCTGCTTGATGAATGTATTCGAGGGTAATTTCATTCTTTAACGTGTATATTTATATAATTTAAAATTAATTTTAATAAATCTTCTAACTCATTCATTATCAATTTTAATAAAAATTCTCATTCCAATATTCGCTTGAATATTTGAAATTAAAAAGTACTGTAGAGTAATATTTGTCAGAATATTATCATTTACAATAAATAACATTACTGCGAAGGATCCATTGTTAATTTATTAAACTGTGTGTGTGTGTGTGTGTGTGTGTGTGTGTGCACGCGCGCGCGCGTGTCTGTGCGTGTGTGTAATACATGAAAACTTTTCTCTCATCAACTATCTAATGAAGTACTTTATCTGGAAATTCATATCAAAGCACATTTATAAAGAAAAAATTATTTCATAAGTAATTACATGAAATTGGAGAAAAATCTATCATATATTGATACGAAAATCATTACAAGGATGTGTCATTTATGGATGCCGATATAGGTTACAATTGTTCAAAAACAAACCCCTCCATTGAACACAGTAAATATAAAGAAAATAAAGGATACGAAACGCCTTTGGTTACCTCAAAAGAGCCAAGAAACGGTGGAAAAAGAAGCTGAGAGGCGGCAAAGGAATAAGTCGAGCGATATGTATAATACATGTTTCTTCTTGATTTGTGTGCTTTACTAACTCTCCTCTGCGCTATAAATATACTCCCAGTTACACCTATACGCTCAGCTAAGCAATACAACGGCAATCCTGTACTTAGTCCTCTTTTGGCCGAAAGCTTCTTTATAAGCCACTATTTTTTCCATCCTCTGGCGTATAAATATTTAAGAGATCCTATCCTCTACACCACAACAAGCCCCGATACATTCGAGGACTCTCGTAGGTTTTGTACGAAAAACTCGCATAATGCATGATACACACATATAGATGTAGGTGAATATTTTTTTTTTTTTTTGTAAATTAGAAAAATCGTATTAACTTTCTTGTAATGTAAATTTTTAAAGCTGTCTGAAAATAAAAGTATCGTGAATTTTAAAGCTAAGCGAAATCTTAGAAATTGAAGAAGCTTGCGGATATCTTTGTTAGTCCATATCGGAGTTATATTAAATTATTCATTTCAATGAATACTGGCTCATATTAGAATAACATGGATTTTTACTTTTCCATCGGGATGATTCTCATCTTTTTCTCCTCTAGCGCGACGTTTCCAATTCGTACGACGCCATCCGACTTGACACACGGAATATGAAACTTACTGCGCGCAATCTCCATTCAGATGAGACTCATCGAGTCCGGTTCGTTTCAAGCCTTCGTCTCAGTCTTGAATCTTAACATTTAAGGAGACTGCGACAAAGGACTAGGTAAAGATATTCATCTTCACGATAATTATATCACGATAGGATCTCCTGTATATTTTCTAAAATTTTAATCTTGAAATTTGATACGGTATGAGCCAAAAGCATGTTATTTACGCGCTGAAATTGATTTACGTATTGCTGCTTTTACGACCGACAATAAAAACTCAATTAGCAAGTTTTGGGACGAAACAATTTCGAGTATTTTCTTGCTAATTCTTTCATTCATCTTTAACAAAAGGCGAAAAACAAGGCGATGAAAAAGTGTAAAAATGCGAAAACTTTTGTAATTTACACGCGCGACATTCTCGTCCTCGCAATCCTTGTCGCTATCGTCGTCGACCTCCTGCTTGATCAAAATAAATGCTTGAACTAGACTAATTATAAAGCATTAAAACTTTTCTTGATGAAAGCTTTCAAATGCTCGCGCTCTCATTATTCTTCTTAGGGCTTCATGCCATTCTCTCGAAACACAAACTATTTCTTGCCCAACAAAATTATTGAACTCGCAAATTCAATTAAGATTAGCCATTTTGAATTGCGTACGCGCTAATGCGAACTACCATTTTTATTCCTCGCATTTTACACACATTATACTTATAGATATCGACCTCTTAATAATATTCAAATGTAGTGTGAAATGCAGGCCCTCTGTACAATTATTTTTAATAAATATCTGCATAATAAAAGAAAAGAATAAACAAGAGATCGTGGAAATTGTGATATTTAAAAAATGTATAATTTAATAACCAATGATCGAATGATCAAAACATTATAATCAAACAAATTTATGGATACATTTCAGCATTGATATTTTACAAATCTTTATTTACTTATTATTATTGTTTATACAATCGACGTATCAGTTAAATATTAAAGTGAATAGAGTCGAAGGATCGTCTGTTGCGTATCCCTGATCAATCTGCTTTCTCACTTTATTCATCCGATTCCCGTAGTTTCTATCCTCGGATATAATTCGAAAACTTCTCGACCCCTTCGCTATTCCCGTTGCATCAGCGACTCTGGCAACGGAATCCTTTAATTGCGTTGGAGCTTTAAGCCACACTTGTCGCGTCATGTCTGAATCTGGTTACGCATTTTATGTATATAATGGTTGGATTATTCAGTATCCAACGAAACAATGTTTTCTTTTATTTATTTTGTTGTTGTTGTTGTTGTTGTTGTTGTTGTTGTTGTTGTTAGTGAAACTTAAATTAAATTTTTATTCACCAATTAAAATAAATTTTACATTTTATTATACACTCGTGAAAGATTATATACTATTGATAAAACACTTTAATTAGGTATCTAAATACGCAGTGTAACTAAATTTGAGTATTTAATAACCTGAAATTAAAATTAAACTACAGAAATATTATATTTTATAGTGCACTTCATGATGTTCAGTTCTAATGAAGCCACAAAATTTAACTGTCTTAGCTATTAACACTATCCAAATTCTCATAGGGTCTGTTGTATATACAGTGTATATATTAAAATATTATTATAGCGTTAGAAAATTGAATAAATAAATGTTTTTTATTGTTTACCTACGATGAATTTTTTTTTTTTTTTTTTTTTTTTTTTTTTTTTTTTTTTTTTTTTTTTTTTTGGTGTCGTTAAACTTTGAGCATCAATATTAAAAACACTCTTTACAACAACGCGAACTCAATAGAATCCCAAATAGTAAATTTAGTAGTCCCTCTTTCGTATCCTCGTCTGTCTCATCTAACGTCTACCGTATCTGTATATACTAAACAAATTATTCAACATTACATTTGTTGAACTTTCACCACTAACTCCGCTAGTTTTCCGGCCATATATTCAGCTACGAAAATGTATTAGAAGATGATTCAAAAAGAAATTTAAATTACAGTCACAAACACAAATGCGCAAATACACAAATGTATTTAGTTAGGTAAACCTCCGGCACACTTATGCGTATCCTCAGTCGCATACGTGTAATCCCGAGTACGTGCGCGTTATTTGATAAAACAATCGTTAGTTATCAAATTATATTAATAACAGGAAAAATGTATAATCTCGAGTAAAGGTGACTGTACAGGCTTGACACGATAAGATAGCTATTATCCGGTAACACAGTAGGGCACCGGCTTAATACGCATGATTTTGCATTAATCAGCATGAGACCATTTTCCTTGTTTAGCCGACGGCGTCGCTCGATCAACGGTTCGCACGCGATGCACCGACTCTACTTGCAACTACACTACTTTTACGAGGTAGAAAATTCTCTTCGCATCCACCTTATCTAAAGTGAAAAAAAAAACACGGTATTAGTTGAGGGTGGGCGGGAAATGAAGAGGGAGATGAAAGGTGACCAAGAACTGGTGAGAAAAAGAAGCGATAGTTTGGAAAACTAAAATCGAGTTCAGTTTAATGAATTTGAATTTTTTATGCGGGGAAAGTTGGCCCCGCTAGAGTAAGATGACTAACTTTCAAAAGGTGAGAAAAGAAATAAGAGAAATGAAGTTTATATTGGTGTATTCGTGCGTGCGCGCGTGCGTGCGTTGACGCGAGCGAACGAGTGTGCGCGCAAGTAGGACGGAGCGCAAGAGAGAGAGAGAGAGAGAGAGAGAGAGAGAGAGAGAGAGACCTGACGCTTTTCTGATTCCGCAAAGCCTTCCTTGACTGCAACTCGTCAATTATTCAAGGCTACTCTTGATACTTGGTTTCCTCGACTCGACTCGACTCGACTCGACTCGACTCAACAAACTATGTGCCAATGTCTGGCAATTTTGCCAAATCAACTGCGCAAATGCATTTATGCCTAACTCTAATGTGTACAAACTCGAATAGTATAATTTAAAATAATTATAGCTCGTCGTAGTTTTCCTCTATCTTAAATAAATTCCACAGGGCAATTAATAAATAAACTACTTTTGTCTATTATCAAAAGCGCCATTCGCTAGTGACACATACAGGAATTGCCTATTAATCTTTTAAATTATAGTTTTTAAATTAATAAATATAATATTTTACATTTCGTGAGTAAATTTAAATTGTAATTCATCGCTATTTGCGTGTCAACTTGCAAAAGTGGAAATGCAAACTATACTAATCATTGTAAACACTGAAAAACGAAACTAAAATTGTAAATCATAAAAACAATTTCTGAAAACATGAACACAAACAATTTATTGCATATGGTAGTTTTTATGAGAGCAATTAAAGAAAATTTCATTTTAATGTTCTTAACTATGCAGTCATGAATTATTACCAATAATAAAATATCCTTTAAGCTTTATAATTTATACATATGTATGTATATATAATTATTCTATTTTCTTATATAAAGAAAAATATTAATAATTTAGACTATTTGAGATAAAATATCGTTTTTACATATGATTTATATAACTCGATTTGGTCACTTATAAATTTCAGCGGTTTTGAGTCGTCGTATTTACTTTAATTATCGACTGAATAATAGCAGACTGCATAGTCTTTGATTAAATATCTGAAATCTGATGAAGCAATGTTCTATTGTAACATGCATTTGTATGGGATATACAAACTTTTTCAAGAATATTAATCATTTTAATTGAATAAACAAGGCTCCGGTGGGTGTGACTTCCACGATGTCTTTTCACAATATTTATATGTCATAAAATGAATGTATACATATATAATTATACTTTTAGATAATGAAATGAGCGTACGGGTTTTAAAATTATCTGCTTAGACTTAATTCATTATATTAAAATTGCGAATTATATCAGTTGCATTAATGACAAATGTAAAGAAAGATACTTCAACCTTATCAATTATACACTTCGTTAAAAAGCTTTTACGGTTACAAGATATTGATCAAACAACTCAGAAAATCAATAAGATGAAGCCAAAATTAAACTTTTGATAAAGGCTGGAAAGAACATAAATCATAAAATGGATTCGTCTTCGATTTATTCAGAATATTAATGAAAGTCTAAATAAGGCAATATTAAAAACCACGTGAAAAGCCATTCTGAGTGGTAATATTATATTAGACGTGGTTACTTACGTCACAGATGGAATATTTAATGGGAGTACTTCAGTGCTTTCAAAATGCTTCAAGTTATTGAGGAGAGTAGTGTTCCGAATGCTCATCAATATGCGGAAAGAGAGGACACTGCGCACATCAAGATTTCGGGATAGTTCGCGAAGAAAAAGGACTTTACCGACGCATTGAAATTGAGGTTCTGGAAGTCGGCACAAAGGATATACTACATGAAACTAGAAAAGATAATATTCTTCAATTTAAACACTTATACTTCATTGTAGTACTGAGATAATGGAATGTTTACAAAACTTCATATAATATCAGGTTATCACGTTATTCATGCTATTGTTGGATGAGATTCTATCTATAATTTTAGCGGATAACAATAATTCAATATTGTCATACTGAGAAAAATTGCTAATTAATCGGTACTTCTTTCTTAATAAATTATTAAGTAGAATATCGAGCAAAGATATTTTACATATCTAAATATCACTTTCTAAATATATTTCAAATATAAACGATGCATGATTAAACTGGCAACTTTGGCCAAATGGGTAAAATTGGTTTATTATATGAAAATAATCTATATAAAGATCAATAAAGAAAAAAAAGGATTCTCATTGAAAATTTACTATAAATTTATTTAAATTCTATATGATGTTAACATAATCTAAAGTAATTTGAATTTATTATTACAATTTATTAAAAATGACAATATTACATTAATACATAACTTCACAATAATATTAATAATGCAAGTAAACTTACCGCATTGTGAAACAAAATTGCCACTGAACGATAGAATAGGTTATTAGTTTTGGAAAAAATATCGAATATATTTTAGCAAAAATATATAAAAATAATCGTAAAAATATTACTTAGCAAATAAATATCGTCAAAATTAAAAATAATTACCTTATTGGTCGTGAAAAAAATCGAGTGAAAATCAATGAAGTCAACGTTGATCTAATAAAATACTCCATCGTTCCTATTAATACAATCGGTTCCATCCGTATAATTATAGTTCTTCCATGTATTTAAATATCAATATTAAATATAAGTAAGTATAATCTTTTATTTTAACTATCAATATATACCACACATACTATTAAAAAAAAAAAAAAAAAAAAAAACACTTGTGTTAATAATTTATAATTCTTTATAGAATAATGTATATCTATGTATATATTTCCGAATATAAATACCTAAATATTTAATTTCATTTCTATTTCGTCATCCGATCACATATTCATTTTAATTGTCATGATTTTCTATTCTATACTTTCTCTATATTTACATTGAAAATTATTACGTATATGACAAAAAAAAAAATAAAGAACAAATTTTCAATAAATACTCTAAATAATTTAATACTAATTAAGATCGTCAACAAATTGAAATAATCACTTTTTCTGGGTAAATAAGATAAGCATTGCAAATACGTAAGATTAGACTTATGTAGATGAGATAAGATTCATTAGATAATTAGATTAGAATAAAAATCTACTACACCTTACTTACACTTAAATAATCTAAAACATAATTTATTAAAGTAGTATGAATTATAGTGGTTAATTACACGGCTATAGATCATTGGGAAATGTGCGACAAAAGTTCGAAATTTGGTCATCTTCTTATGTAAAAATAAATTAAAGTACTGCAATCATTCATCTTTCCAATAGGAAAAGAAAAATATAAAAAAAAAAATTAAATATTATGCTTAATCGCTTGTACTATATAAACGAATAAACACAAGGTTATTGATATATAATGTTGATTGTTGGTTAGTAACAACAAACAGTTGTAAATGTGAATTGTAAAAAACAAACCTTATAAGCGTGTATTTTCGCTCAGGCAGAAGTGAGATATAAACTATTTCATATAATTCAATTAAAAAAAAAAAGCAAATATCTATGAAAAAATTTTCTCTCTTTTGTAACAACCAGAGATACGATATTATAATTCTTATATTTAAATGAAGTATAAAATTAAAAGTGTTTTCTAAAAAAAAAGAAAAAGAAAAAAAAAATAACTTCACTTATATTCTTTTTATTGGTAAACGGATTAACATATATAAATATTAGAAATAACACTATGAATATATGCAATATAATATTGTATAAAACGAATGCTAATTTTACATCTGAAAGTAATAATCCTCGGGTCTTTTATTTTTTGTTTTGTTTTGTTTTGTTTTGTTTTTTTTTTTTTTTTGGCCAGAATAAATGAAATTATCGTAACATCCTTCGTAACTATGAATGTATTGGAATTTTTAATATAATTTTTTTTTAAATAATATTCGAAATAGCATCTGGGGTCAAAAATATTACTCAAATTGTTAACTTATTATTTGAAATTTGATTATTTTATATGAATAATACCCAATAATAATGTCTTGGTTCTCCTCAAATTGAATTTTTTTAATAAAAATAATTATTTATACATACAAGTGATGATCAATTAAAGTTATTCTTAGATACTAAATATCGAATATTTCAGGATCCTGATGTAAATGATAATGATAATGAAAACTGATGTAAAAGATAATTCATATGATAGAAAATTAATGATATCAATAGAAATATAATTTCACTATCGTTTTCTCTGCTTATCATTATGATTATGACGTTGTTAAAACAAAAATAATTAAAAAAAAAAAACAGAAAGACCCCAAAAAAATAACCAAAAAACAAAGGATACAAATGTATTCGGAAAATCTTGTTATTTAATTAAAATGAAGCTATAAGATAGTTATTGAGCATAGGTAGAATCAACCGATATTGCCAAACTAATAGTTGGAGTTACGGAAGATTGAAAAAGGAAGGAATGAGAAGAAGGGTAGTCGGTATTGTGTCGACGAAACTACAAGCCGCATTTCTCAACAGAATTCTGTTTCCGCTTATGCCGTGACCATCGTTGACTCCACAGTAGCGAAACATCACCAGAGCGCCCTCGTACTTGCCTTTTATAAATTTCGCTTTGTCGCGGTTGGCTCTTCCCGGAACCGCATTTACAATCTCTTAAGGATGATGGCGTGACAAGGAAATGAGAGCCAAAGGCCGGGGCGGTGTTCTTCGACGCCAGCTCCAGAGGACAAGTTAATGAGCAATGAGGCCGCTTTTGAATTATTGCGATTATGTGCGGTTTTGGAGAGGTATTAGAAGCGAGGGTCGTGCGACTTTAAGAGCCCGGGGGTGGGTCGCCCCTTTATCAGGCTCTCTGGCACGATGCCATGTTGCGTCGCATAATTAAGCAGGAGCTTCAGCTTCAACAAGCGTGTACCTTGGCGTAACCGCCGTGGACCGCCGTATTTTCCCTTGTTTTCGAATTGCTTATTAAGCGCTTATAGCCACGTCTCGCGCAGGCGCCCATGTTTATGCAAAGCTAATATTTTCACTGCGTGGACAGTGTACATCATCGGCTGCGTTATCGCGATACGCGTGCGATCTCTGATAAACAAGCCCCTACGATGTTGCGCACGTTTTTCGTCACGCTCTCTCTCTCTCTCTCTCTCTCTCTCTCTCTCTCTCTCTCTCTGTGTGTGTGTGTGTGTGTGTGTGTACGTCGACAAGTAATAAGGAGGAGAGCGTCAAATGAAAATATTGCCCCACATGATGAATAACCCTCGCAGCTGCGAGCTCCAAAGAGGAAATTAAACCGCTGGAAAAACGGTGAGAAAGTGGTAGCGTTGGGGCGGTGGGGGGCATATGGACAGAGCACAAATAATAAGATAAACGGGGATCGGCGCGAGAAGAAAATGGAAGACGCGTATGCGAGTCCGTAGCTTTAGACGGGCAACTACATACAGTCGAGCGTTCATTTGCAGGCCTTTTATTCCTTGCCAAGAGATCGAATTACGGCGAGGATCAAGTACCGCTGGATAAAAATGGCAACGGCAAAATGGAAGCCCAGTGGGGTAATAAATGGTAGCGCCCGCATTTTAACGAAGTCAAAGGGAATCGCGGTAATGGGCGTACAATTTCACGAGGTAAAATTATCCGCGTAATCGATGGTATAATTAATAATTCGATTGCCCAGGAGTCTCTCCCCGGGAGAAAAATAGCTCGTTTGTGCAGCGCCAAGTAATCTCAAAAATTGGAGATGCATCCGACTCTCCATTTACTCTCTATCCGAGTTATCTCACCGACTACCTCTTCATTATGCATCTTCTCTCGGCAATGCGTTCGTGTACGAGCTCGCACTCGTCCCTCCCGTAATAATTGAATCGGGCCGCAGGAGTGGGAACAAAGGTTTTGTCCTCGTATCACCGAGGAAACTAAATAAAAGCAAAATAACACTCGAGACGCAAGTTGCAAGGGCAAGCGACGCCGCATCCATCGAAAAATCACGCCGTTCGGTCCTGTCATGATAAAGCGTCTTAAAATCGCAAAGCCAATGAAGAGGAAAAATTATATGGGGCTTCGGGGGTGGGGAGGTGGAGGTAGAGAGTGAGACTTGTCGCGACAATCATCCGATTTTCGATGAAAGAAATTTACTCTCGATGGAGGAAATTTGAGTTGATCGCCCCTCCACCCTTAGTTATGTCTCACCAACTTGTAACGTATAAAACCGATAGGACTTTGCGAGTCTTATATCATACAATAATTTATCGAGTATCTTCGTTTGTGAATTCCTATAACCACACAATCATCAACAATTGTCCCTGACATAGAAATAAGAACGGGTATTTAATTAGGGAAACGAGCCGGCCATTACGACGATATGAGACGAGCTAATTTGGATTTATGAATTAGCGGAATTCGATTTGGCTGTACGTATCGGCGCGTTTATAGTTTGTGTTAGTAAAACTTTTTGGCTTCCGCAATGGCAATGGCCGGGCTCGCGCTTGTCACGAATCCAAAAGCCCTAAAATTTAACGCATCGCATCCTAAAACGATTTCTCCTCATCCTCCCTTCAAATCGATTTCGGTTAAATGAACCGACGGTTTGCGGTCGTTTCAGTTGTACGATGCATTCTGAGAAAATCGTTCGCATGTCATATTAACGACATTATTGTGGAAATTAACTGCTCGCAAATTAGCACCGGGCACGAGCACGCGGATAACACGAAGCTTAGTCAATCATTCGCAACTATCGAATTCGCATTTAAGTAGACTTTGAATTTTAATATATAATTAGTGTAATGCTAATGAATTTTTCAACATTATTCATCTGTGTATTATTGAAAGTAAATCATGTGAATAAAATTGAAAATAAAAACGTCGAAACAAAAAGATGAAAATATCAGAAAGGAATGAATTCTGAATTATAAAGTGTTCAAAGAGGAAGTCCATTAGGCAGGCGAATGGATGTGTTATGCATTTATTGTATTGAATCACCTCGTTTATTCGAGTTACGATGCTACATACTGTACTTCGAAATTTCAAAAGTCCGTTAGTAATAAAGCAAACAATGGAAATGGAAATCATGAATACTATAAATATGTATATATATATATATATATATATATATATAGATATGTTATATAGCTAAATTCGAATCCTCATACTTATTTCGACACTCTAAAACAAATATTATTCTTACGAATCTATATTATCAAAAAATTTCATTCGCCATTTAAATTTTTGTAGACTTTTTTCTAAATAATACGTTTATATCCGTTGTACAATACACAAGATTGCAATTAATAATAATGTATGAAGAAATGTAAACCTTAACCAGTTAAGCACAGTATCTTGCGAAATTTCAATATTCATTTCCAAAACATAAAAAGTTTTATTTTGCAAATGTAATTTTCTCATATTTTTCCCGTTTTATTACCATTTGACAATATTCTAAAAGACCTATTCGCTTTAAAATATAAAATGCGTAGAATCTCTGTAAATCCATACTTTTACTATTTTATATAACGAACGACTTTGTATATAATAAGCTGATACTTTCTCTGTAAATATACTTGAGATGGATTTATATTAAGAAAATTCGAAACAAACATTTTTATCGATCAAAAGCGTACCAGTCATTTATAAATAATTTTTTATATAAAAAAGGTTTTATATTTTTTTTTTATAGTCAGCATAAAATTAAAAAATTGTGAATATTTTACAATAAATCAATTAAGTAAAAAAAAAATAAATAAATAAATAAAATTGTGAATGTGAATTTAAATAATAATTGTCTGTTAAAAAAAATATATATATTAAAAATTACTCTTTAAAAAGATTTTCCATAGCCATTATTTTAACGAAAAATTAAAATATCAAAGTGTTTCATAATTTATATGATACATTAAGCTCTTTGAAAAATATTAACATTGTATCGAATATTAGTAATGAAAATATTGATTATGCACGTAATTCTTCAATTGTACAGTGAATTATTTAGAACAATTTAATTTCCAAGTATATAAATTAATGAATCGGATGGAAATAGTGGATTCTCTAACTAAGTAAGTAAAAGAGTTCATTCTCATACAATAAAGGGAAGAAAGGCGTCGCCTAATTATTAAACAAAAGCGATTATTCGAGTCACAATTTCTCGAGACTCACAATACATAATGATAATATAAGAATGTCGTTTGTATTTGAGCTGAAACGAATGGATAGATACGGGAATATTTTAAAAGTCCTTTAAGGGGAGCATCGCTTAAATACTCAGTCGCACAGAGGGAAGTTCACAGTAAGGTCTTTAAAGACAAAGTAAAAACTAGGTAATAGATGAGCCAACAGAACAGGCTCATAAGAGTTCCCGAGGCATGCAGTTAAGCCAGTGTAATGCGCAAAGTCTGGATGACTGAGCGCGCAGTATTAGCATTAAAGAGAGTGAGAGAGAGGTAGAGAGAGGTAGAGAGAGGTAGAGAGAGGTAGAGAGGTAGTGAGAAAAGAGAGAGAGAGAGAGAGAGAGAGAGAGAGAGGGGTAGAGAGAGAGAGAGAGAGAGAGAGAGAAAAGTGAACCGGAGAAGAAGCTTCAAACTCGTGGACTCGCGCGCATCGGATCGCGAATCGTAATCTTTTAATGACCGTAATCACGCCCCTGATCCACGCCTCTCCACATCCCCTCAGCCCTTTGCTATGCTGCATAAATAGCAATGGTGACAAAATTCTTGAATACATGTAAATACGATGGTGTGCCAGCACTTGCCGAATTCTAATTATGTAAAGAACCGTAAGTCCTTTACTACGAAAGCACGCGCCCCGGCGACGTTTGCGCCTTCCAGCAACTATTCCAACGATCTTAAACTTGGTAATTTGGAATTCTATCCGCGCAACTTTTACTCGCACGTATACTCGACGATATATTTTCGATGTACACGTTCCCCTGTCGTATATACATGCGTATATCTACTCGCTTTTTTCCTACCAACTTCTTCCCTCGCAATACACACGAGAGAGTGACGCATTAATTTATTTGCCCTGGCGATGCGAAGCGATTTACAAAAGAGTAGAGAATTAACAGTGGATATAAGTAGGAGGGAGAAATATGAGGTCATTCCCGGATTCCTCCTATTGATCACCTGGATAAATACGCGGCATTCTGTCATTTTGACAGTATCGATTTCAGACTCCGACAAAGTTCAGACTCTGTGGCTACTTTTCTCATTACTATTAACGGGCCATCAATAATTAAATACTTTATAATTTTAAGTTAGTGGGATTTTTAACGGTTTCGTTATGCTAATATAGAGCCATAACTGAAAATTAGTGAACATTCATTGGATAATTAGTTAATTCTCAACGATTCCACTATTATAAATAAATCGTATAACTTTCTACTATATGACGAAGTGATAATTACTAAAATTTAAGGTATATATATATATATTTTTTTTTTTTTTCAAAGTTTTAATACCATACTTATACTGATTTAAAAATGATAGTCTTCCCTTGCATGCATCAATCCTTAAAGCTATTATTAATTTTTAAAAGAAAGCTCAACTTAATATTTTCTATTTATAATTTCAAATGATAAATGAAAGCTAAAATCTATAGAGTATATGAATCGCTTTGAGCTATTAAAAAAAAAAAAAAAAAAAAAAAAAAAAAAAAAAAAATATTACGTCTTTGTGAATAATTCATTTTCAAGAAAATTTCCCTACGAGAACCTAAATAATTTTTAACAATACAATACATCGTATTCTTAATATTCAATATAAATTATGCATATTTCAATAATTATATTATAAACTTCGAGTAGTAATTAACAAAAATAAAAAAAAATAAAAAAGCAAGCATGCTGCAAGGACAAAAAATTAAAAAAGCAAAAGCATCGAAAAGTAAGCACGATAAGCGATATAATAGATAAGAATCGGATGCTAAATCAATAATAAAATTAGAATAAATAATAAGGGTAAGTTGAATAATATGATTGATTTATGATAATTAAAGAAAATATTGTACAAACTCGTTTACAACGTGAAACTTGCATTAATAGTTCCTTTACATTTTCTCCCATTGAGGGAGTTAATAAATTTTTCATTGATTTCTAATAAAGTGAACTGGTGTACTTTAATACCTCAGAATAGTAAGTCTAATTTAATTTTCATTTCTTTTAAATCCTTTCTGCCTATGTGCGTGCGCGTATGTGTGCGGAGGGTACGCGCGGTGGTAGGTGTGTGAGTGCGCCCGTGCGTATGTATTAATCTCACAGAATGAATAAATCAAAATAGTTTTAATAGTAAAATGCTAATTTTTCAACATCTATTTGAAATGTCTGGTGTTAATGAGTTTATTATTACTCCATATATTATAATTAATAAATGTTTTTAGAATTTTCGTCAATAAAAGTTTGCCAAACTAAACAAGCATTTAAATTAAATTACATTGCATTGCATTCAGTATATTTATATGTGTAATATGAAGTTTAATTTGAATTTCAATTAATGAAACTAAAAGTCGAATTCATATAATTCAATTTCATAATTCAAATATCGTATATTTAAGATGAACGTATAGATGTAGAAGAGTTATCCAACTCAAATAGTAAAAAATAGTACTTATAGTTAACGAATATTGAGCAAAGTAAAAGAGCGCTCAATTTTCTTTTATTTCTTTTATTTATTTATTTATTTATTTATTTTTTTTTTTTTTTTTTTTTTTTTTTTTTTTATTGAAATTCACTTACTTTACCAATTTTAAATGGAAATTCAAGAAGGTGAAACTGATATTCATTCTACCTATACTGAAAACAAATTTTTCAAATAAAACGAGATTTATTTCAATCGCTGAAATATTTTTTCTAAAGAATACAATAAAATGCATGCTCTAACCATAAATATTAGGATAAAGTGAAGAGAATTCATATTATATAAATAAGTGTCTTGTTAATTTAAGATTAAAAATAATTATTTTCAATTATTATTAAGCTATTAACTAATCATTCAATGAAAATGAGTCAACGTTCACTCGTAGCTGAAAAATTGCAAATATTTTGTTAATTAAATTCAATTTCAATATCAAAACGAAACGAACCGGATGTTTTCATTCTGGACGATTAAACTTATTCCACGAAGCAAGGATCATTGGTGCGATTGTGTAGCACACGATACGCATCTTAATAAACGCGAAGAATTAAAAAAAAAACCCATAAGTTACAAAGGGTTCATGGAGCGGCGATTGAAAAAATATTAAATCACGGCGAAATCGCGTGTCAAGAAAACGACGAAAGTGAAGACAAAATTGGAGATGAAATTAGATGACAAGAGCTCTACAGGTGCACAAACTCGTCGTATTTTCCGCTCAAGGACGGTGGGTTTAGCGAATGATTTAGCGGCATTCCATAAACAAAAGAAAGTGTACTCATAAAGAATTGGCGGCTTTGTGCGGGTAGGCGCACGTGCGCGTGTCTTAACCCAGGAAACAAGACACTTTCTACTTAAATAATGCATGAACGGAATATTTACTGCACCTCGAAGTGTTCCATGGGCAACGTAACGTCTTCTGCTTTTCTCCCCCCGGAACCGTTAGACGCGCTTGAGTGAGGTCCGTTTATTTACAGGACAAAACCTTCCCCTATAATACACGACCCCTGGCCCGAAGTGCAGAAATTCCATCAAGAGCACGAGCTATCACTTTTCTTAGCCCTATCTTACTCTTTCTCCATCTCATTCTCTTTTATTTTACACCTTTCACTCGCCTTATTACCTTTTATGCCAAGATTTTTCAAGAATGAATATAACAAAGCATTATGTACATCGCCTCAATTCAACACCAAATTCATTTTTCAACGTCTTTAAGCTTATTAGATAATCAGTTACTCCTCGTAACACTTGGACGACGGAAATAGAAGGAGTTCATCATTTTATAAAATTTCGATATTTTCATTTTATCGCACGGAAAAGCTAAAACATAAAGCTTTTGATAAACTGATTTATACTCTACCTTGCAGTTAATGTTCTTCCATATATATATATATATATATAAATATCCTCATTTTATAAGTTCACATTAATTCTTAAAAATTAAATACTTAATGAAGTATGTGTTTGTAACTTGAACAAAATTCTTCTCAGTCACGCAATTTAGTAATATATATCCATGTATATTTCTTAATAGTACTATTCTTCTAGCCTTCTTACTTTTCTTATTTTAAAAAGTGTATATAAAAATTATAATAAAGCTTCCTATCAGCTTTATGGCTTATTAACTTTTCTACAACTTTACATTGAATTCGTGCATATTTTTCAAAAAAAAAAAAAAAAAAAAGAAACCTTCCAAGGTCTATAATTTTACTTAGCTACTAATTTATAATAGCGTGCATTATGCTACTATGTACACGAGGGAAAAAAATACAATTCCAAAAATATATATAAAAATAAATTTGTATTTTGTTAAAAATGTCGACAAATTAAATTTTTCTATTGATTCTAAATATAATTAAATTTTATGGTAATATTTGCAGAATTTCGAATAATTAACATATTTCACACCAATAACATTCATACTTTACAAGGAATTGAAACTTTTTTCAGATTCTTATAATTATAGAAAATTAAGAAATATTCTCAATAATGAATGTTAACATATAATAATATGAGAAAGTGTAAAAAGTTTCAATTTTTTACTACAACGTAAAATCTAAAAATCGAAATGAAAATTCTAACTCATTTTTCAAAATAATTATAATAATTATCATTTTCCTTGATTGCCTTAAAACTTTTCTAGGTATTTTCTATAGAAATATATATTATTTAGCGCGATAGATAATATCATAGATCTGTGATGTTAAAATATTCAGTCGTTAAGGGGTCGAGTCAATCTTAGAACAATATCTAATATATATATTTTTGCAGTTATTATTTATCAAACTGTCTATTAAATTTTAAAATATTACTTTTTTTTTTATAAAGCAAGTTTATACGAAAGTACTTTTGTTATTTTCTTGCTATGAATTTATTTGACGAATTATCAAATATTTATCGATAAGGTGAATTTACAGATTAATATAACGAAAGTTATCATATTTTCCTTCAGAAAAAAAAATTACTAATAGGCAAAATTCTATTTTTTTTATTGTAAATTTCAAACTCCTTGAAATAAATGGTAGAACATTCTTAAAAAATTGAACTTCAAAAATCATATTACATGTTATTTAATATATTGCTCGTGTAATATAACTTTACCACAAATTTACATAGTTCAATATCTTTAAAAAGCACAAATTCATTTTTAATATTAAAAATGTTTAGGAAAAAGAAGTTTTAATGCAATTTCTAGTTTATGTAATTAAACTGCCAAACTTTTATAGTTTGATAAAGCAAGCAAATTTATTAATACCCTTCAAGTTAGTTTTTTAAGGATTTTTTTTTTTTTTTTGTTAACTAGAATTTTCACCAAACAATGACATGCCAATTCATTGATTTTATGTTCGCATAGAAATTCCATTCGTGCACCAAGAAATTCTCTAATAACGTGCTTTAACCATTCTTTTCAATGTTTATCAATACAATGTATTATTAGTGAAATGATTAATGAAGAAAGCTGTCTATGTTCGACGATAGAAAGATTAAAAGGGAACAGTAGCTTACGAGGGCATACATTAGTATTGAAAATTGATTCGAGAAAATATATCGATGCATGTTACAGTTCAATTCAATTTTTTCTCAGCTCTTGCAAATCACAGTTATTAGTTATTAGCAATTAGTTAAATACAGAAGTATGCAAATTGGCATATATACACACATAGCCAATTAATATCGAATAATGAGATTTGCTGTAAAATATCAGGATACATATAGCTACGTTTATCAAATACTCGTCGAAACCACCATTTTACAATTTCCCGTAACTCTATTGTATTACGCATCGTGCACGAGACCGAATCTTCTCGTCACTTCACTGTATTTCTACTAACCTAGATCTCGCATACTTTTTAGCGTAGAAAAAAAAAGAAGAAAGTAAATGAAACAGCCAGAGCAAAGAAATGTTTTCAAAATGCAAAAGTATATTCAATCTATTCATAATGTTGGCTTTCAAATATTATTATAATGATCTTGACGAGGCGACGCTGACCCGATTCTTGAATTATTCGACAGTGCTCGACGCTATTTTTTGTGTCAACAGCAGCACCCGCGGACGACCCCAATTCATTTTCATTACGGCGATGTACGCACTGTTCTCTACTATAGATCGCGCATCCGACGTCCTACAGTAATACACCCCCGTCACCCTCGGCCCACGCTGCCACCGCTGCCACCACCGCCCCTTGCCCGCGTGTCATTACCACCTCCCGCCTTCTTACTTCATGCCGCGGACGTTTCTGCTCTTGTAGCAAACTCGTACTCCTGTTTGCCTCGTGAATCAAGACCTTATAACCCAGGCGTAATGCGTCCTGACGTCTTCCACTCCTCGACATACACACCCTACGAACGATTCCCGTCCCATTACCATAACAGAAACTCCCTAATAAATCATGGCGAAATTAAAGTTTAATTTGGACGGTAGGCAATTTATTTGTATGCGATTACTCGTAGTCGCTCGGATTAAAATAAAGAAAGATTAATCTCACGATGCAAATTTAAAAATTTTCATATAATGCTCGCTCATACGAGAACAAATAATACTCTTTAAGCTGAATTAATGCTAATTGAAAATCCAATATTTGTGTTGCCGATGATGCCTTTTACGGTCGATATGTCAAAATATCCCTCCATGCATGATCGATCGAGTGATTTAGAAAATGTACGACCAAAGCGGACTTCTCTTCAAACTTATTTCTGTCTTGAAATTCTTCTTCTCCGTCCTTTCCCATTCCTATGTTTATTTTCTCTTTTTTTTCTCGCTCTCTTTTTTCTCTTCTTCTTTCCTTGTCTTGTAAGATCAATCTTTGCCTTTGTATATATATATATATATATATATATATATATACTGCACTATTCGTATTACAAACTTCTAATGTTTTTATTGAAGTATAACCTCATATATGTATTCGTGTTCGTGCAGTTTATACCCTGAATAATCTTGATTATTCTTGATTATCTATGATGCTTGACGTGGAAAACACTAACTACTAACAATTTCTAAATAATTCACCTCAATTATCTATCTATAAGATAGCTCATCGTGCATATAATTGAATTAAACATTTAATAAATTAATATATGTATTACAGACATCTTAATGTATTCGTCGCCAATGTATCGACGAGCTCTTCCTACTTGAGTGAAGATTCGAACTTAATAGGGAATAGATATTAACCGAAATACTATACCAACATCTTTTATCGGTCAATGTCTCGATGCGATATAAATAATTAATGATTTTATGAAATTTTCAAACAAATTCAAATGCTTGCAAAAGTGCAATATTTCAAATGCATAGCCAATCCTAGTAAATGTAAATGCAATTCAAATATCTAAGCGTTGCAATTGTCGAATTACATTTAGATTAAAGATAAAACAGAAGGCGCATCAAATATTAACGGTACGAACAGACTAATACCCATTGAAAATAAATGATTGGTAATTGGCTCAAGCGATTGTTTTCTCGATAAACCACCTCTAATCGAGCCCCATGACTGAAAAATTAAGCCGGTCGAAAATAACGTTTATGGGTAATCAAACGTAGAGGGCTATCGTCGATATTCGAAACATGTGGGTTGATAAATATTAAATTAATTGTAGATAACATGATAAAAGTTACATATTTGCATAGGCAATTGGAAAACAAACACAAACCGCATCACTGATGAAGGCATGATTATGGAAATTCGGGTGACAGAATAATCGTCGGGGATCTTCGAAGGGGCTGATAAATAATTTAGACATCGCACCTGGACCTGACGTCCCCCGATTACGCGCTCTAGAATTATGTATGAGACAGCCCTTATCTGATATCACCTTCTCCTTACACGTATTTTTCGCGGCGATAGAACATCGTTACTGATTTCTAATTATAATATACAAACTTTTAACTAACGCTTAATCCTATCGCTCCTTTAACATGACGTTCTTCATGACGAATTAAGAGCCTTTCGTATTAAATCCTTTAGTATTAAAAAACAGTTCTGCTCGATATTAATATCGAATTTACAAAACTCGTCTTTCTCTTCCAATGACTATCGATATTATTACATATATTATTCGGTATACTTGTTTGTTTCCATAATTAATTGTTCATTATATCAAATTAATATTTAACGGTATTTTGGAAGCTTACATCCTACTGTATTCTTTCGTTTATTCACTATTGTTATTTTATTTATTATTCTATAATTCTCAAATATTTTGCCATTCCCTTTTAATTTTACACAAAATTTTTTACAATGATAACTACGTATAACCCTAGTCTTACATCTCATTATAATCGATGCATAAATATGCAAAACAAAAACAAAAAAGAATTAATTTGTTATTGCCATTGGCGATACATCTGTCTGTCATTTAAATAAAAAAAAAAAAAAACAAGAAAAAAGAAAAAAATTCAAATAATGTAAATTTTCTTTTACGTACATGTGTTTCCATGTATATATATATATATATATATATATATATATATATATATATATACATATAATTGTGTTGCAATATATATTATAATTAGATGTAGCTTAATACTTCATACAAAATTATATCGATTGTCCATTACAATTTAACAACTACAAAGTATATTTTATGCTTTATTTAAACATTGCGCCAGATAAAAACACACCTCTCTACGGCTTGTATATTTATGTAATATATGACAAATATTAATTAAATCTGAAATTTCGTTCGAGCATAAAAGTAAAATCGATTTATAATGATAATAATCGAGTAAAAATCATTTATTAATTATATAGTGAGAACAAAGCGCGAGGATCAACGCTCGCGCCAGGTTCAGGCAAAAAGTTTCAATTCACTTTTTGCGTACGTTGCAAACGCGCGTGCAAAAGCGTACTTTGGAACGCCAAAGTATCGCCAAGGATTCGTAGAGTCTGGCCAAGCGGTGAAATAGTTTAATTAAATACACGGGAAAATATTCAGTTTGCAGCTCAAATCATTTCCCTTAGATGTCGTCAAATGCAAAAAAAAATATTTAAATTACATATATTACAAAGAGCGTCATTGTTGCCTGCGGGATTTTAATTCTACTGGAAGGATAAAGAGTTTATTTGTCGGATTAAATGTTCCATTGTCAATTGAAAATATGGCAATTGCGATAAAGCATCATTTATAATTTGTGTGTAATATCTGCTACAAATTGATATACAGAAATCCACGATACATTTTCTTAATACTCTCTACAAAGAATTTGATAATCTTCTTAGACTTTCAAAGCTTTTAACAAAAGAATAAATAAATTTTAAATTATTAAATGTTAATAGATCAACTGAATTTAGTTGTTGTCTTTTTCTCAAACCGACGTTATAACAGAATATTTTTCTCCGCCATAAAGATCATTATCCCAAATAATTTCTATAATTGTCCGATCGTACTTAAAGATTGCTGTTCGCTCCGTAATATTCCATTAAAAATTAAAAGTCAATCCATTATGTAAAATAAGCACACCATAAAACGTAAGTATGCATGAAACAATACGAGATTAATTAGACTGCAAATGGAGTTCTGCTTTTATCTGAATAGTTACTGAAAAAGGAAGATTTTATGAAAATAGCCGAGAGATTATTCTGTAATCCCAAGACTTTTCTGAAGTTTTTATTGAAAGCACAGTAATATCTTGTTGAAGTTCTTCTGAAATAACATTAATTATTCTACAATATTAAGTTTATTATAATTTTGTAGGCAATGGAATAAATATTATCATACGGTACTTTTTTTTATCTGATATCATCTCATAAATAGGGCCTCTGTACTAGGCTGTCCCCTTTGCATTCACGATTTTTTTTCGGTGCCACTCAAATATAATAATCGAGAATAGCAGCATCGATTCTGAAGTATCAGATATCAATCGATTCATCTTGGTGTCACAAGTTTGGGTAGATATTTGATTTCTGGCAAAAGAATAAAAAAATTAAAAAAAAATAAATAAATAAATAAATAAATAAATATAACAACGATCGGTTTTCTCTCAAAAGACATGTAAAATATACGTAAGGCAACACCGATTGAGATTTATCAAGTGTATATTTATTTCTCAAAACGTGCACTTACTTCTCAACGCACACGCTCTTATTCACATTTGCACAGAAAAAAATAAACACAAACACACGCGCGCGCGCGCGCGCGCACACACACACACACACACACACACACAAAATGTTATAAAATATTATAATTTTAAATGTAAATATCAAACATAATATGATATTCAATGCGTTTCTAGGTAACTAACCAAATGATATTGTTTACTAATAAAAGTACGTCCGCGAATGATATTATATTTATTATAATGATATAATTTAGCTGGTATACAGTAAAAATGTTATATTACTATTTCTCATAGAATACAGGTAAATTAATTCCTATTTGAAGAAAAAATTATTATAATTAAATAACGTTTATCTTGAATAAAAAAAGTGATCTACGTATAAAAGGACTAAATAGACAATTCTTTCTGTATTTCAATTACTGCTAAAAGTTTTATGCTATTCTGCGGATAATGAGAATAAATAATATACAGGTAGTAGAGTTCTGGCATTGACTGTTATTTTTCACTTTCAAAAGAATCGAAGACTCGCACATTTGAAAATATTTCTGAAAGCTCTGCACTTCCGATCCAACTTTATCATGAAATTTCGCTCTATCGCTCTTTTATTGTTTGATCCACTTTTCAAGTAGCAATGAAAAAATAGCGCTCGATGCAGAATAAATTACAACGTCTCACGGGATGCACGAGGAAGTCGACAATAAAAGTGCGACTAGAAAGTGCATATAAGTTGTGATAATTGTGGCCTTGAGTAATTCCAATGGAAAGCAGGATGAATCTCACTGAGACATCCTTGAGAAGGAGTTGCCTTGGACGCGAGAAGGTGGAACCGTGAACAGTGTATGTCAGCGGCCTTTTAGCTCCTCCACTCTTCTTCTCGGCCAATTTCTTTGAACTTTCCTTCGGTGAATATTGCGAGAGAGCAGGTAGGAATAGAAGACTTTATAAACTTTTCTCTTTAGGCTGAAAAATGCTAAAGACTTCTGGAAATTATTATGCGCGCGTTAAGCTTTAAGTTTTTACCTGGCCTTGAACCGCTAACACAACGATTCTGTTTATACAGGAAAATCGATTGATCCTATCGATACTTGGCGAATAATAAAACAGGGTTATTTAATTTCATTCACTTACCGATCCTTGATATTTCTGTCAAAAACTTTTAACTAAATTGTTATTTCAATCATAATTTTCAACTAGACTTATCATAAAATCGATAAAGTCAATAGATTCTTAATCACATAAAATATTCAAAGTTCATGCAACTTATTATTAAGAAGGAAAAGTGCAATCGGACTATTATTCAAAAATAATTTTTCAAACTTCATTATACAACAAATGGTAATAATTATACCATTTAAATATTCAATAAGTAACTATAATTTATATTAACGCCTATAAAAAAGAATTTCTTTTTTTTTTTTTTTTAATGAAATTATTATAACTGCAGTAACTATTTGCTGTAATATAATAATCAATTTATAATAATTAAATATTATTTTCATACAAATACTATAATTGCGTTAAAAACTTTACACATTAGTGATACTTGAGATGAATAGTTTATTAGATTGAAAATATTTAAGTTTAATTACCTATGATTACTTACGTTAAAATCATGTGATTACATACGAATGAAAACTTTGATAATTTTTCAATTCTTGACTTTCCTATTAATAAAGAAACTCAGAAATCAAAGTAAATCAGAAAATTATTTATTAATAAAATATAATTATATTAGCTTATTTAACAGTCGATAATAAATTATAAATGAGGAGAAATTTATAATATATTTCAAAATCTAATATTTTAAATTTGAAATTTACTCCAATATACAGGGTATTTATATAACTATTGAATTTATTACAATATTTGCAATTTTTAAATAGTAATTCTGGTCAAAATATCAAATATAATTAAAAAGTAATTTTCCTAGAAGCAGAAAATAGTTACAAATATAAAAAACCATATGTATATATATATATATATATATATATATATATAATTGCGTTTCCACGTCCGTGCGCGATTCAAATTTTCACAATGAAATGCAAGAATTTAATCCTATTTTATTTGTAGGAGGATTAACTAAATATATTATTTCTTATACAATTTTAGAATAGATTTCTTATAGAATCACTAACAATGATATTTTTACTTAATGATTGTAATTGTTCATAATAATTGATATATATATCATTAAAAAAAAAATTAATGCAATGAATATATTCAAGTTCTTTCCTTGGTAGATGGTTTATACAAAGGATCAAATAAAGAATTCTAATATTAATTACAAATTATATACTAAATTTAGATGAAAAATGAATAAATTAGATTTTCATTATTATATCATTTCTATCGATTTATTGTTGATATATTGTAAATACAATCTTGTTAGAATTGCTAAAAACACATCATAATATAAATATGTCATACTGCTTACAATATATTTTTCATGAATAAATATTAAATTTAACAATCAATTTTATCAAAAATTCGTAGCATTCCGATAGTATAAATATTTGTTTTAAAAAACTTTTGAATACCATTGTACAAATTTACGAATACCTATCTGTATGTATAAATGTATTTGTGTTTGCATATGTATGTATATATTACCTGAATCTATGTTCTTGTGTGCATATGTACAAACATTTAATTATATGTATTTGTTTACATAAAAAAAATTCTTCTCGTATGTAGTATTAAATATATAAAAAATAAGTCATGTGATACCTTATTAAATTAATACTACATATTATGTTTGAAAACGATGGAATTTATACAGGATTGTAAATATTTACATAATAAAAGAAATCGGTTATAATAAAATTGAGTATTCGATCAATGTTTTCTATACTTAAAATACACACATATATAATATTTTATTTTATCATTTCACAATGCAATATCAAATAAAATAATTATATTAACGTTCCATGTTCCATGATACATTTTTCTATTAATACATATCTAATCTTTTCAATATATCAAATTATTATGATAATTTTTAAGTGATTATGATTAGTATATAGTATATTATGCTCGAACAAATGAATAAATACTGTAATTTTAGAATTTTAATTTAATTTCTATCTATTTGTATTATAAGTAAAAACTATATATAATATTATTAAAAAAACAATTTAGTTAATTGTTATCTGATTTCTAACATTATCATAAATTTTAGTTGCTCCTTTGTAATAATAATTTAATGTAAAATAATCTATATACATTCTAATCACTAATATGTATGCCATTATTTGAATTTGCAAAGAAATCGAATTCGTAGTATAGAAAATTAAAATCAATACAGTCTAATTTTAATTTAAAGTTTTTTTTTTTTTAAATTAATAAGGTTACAATTGTTACTCGATATTTTATTGAAATTCTATCTATTCTTTAAACATTGAAATTTCATATTGTTTTTAATATCAATATATCGATATATACAAATAAAAAGAATATGGGTTAGATGAATTTCAGGGTTGTTATTATTATTATTATTATTATTATTATTACATTAAGAGAGAAAAATTCTTGATTCATATGGTGAGAATGATAATATATTTTTGGAAAAACTTGTATAAAAAAATTATCAGTAACTTAATGCCTATTTACATATGCATTCGATTTATATTAAATAATTTATTTTAAATAATTACATCAGTTTGTTACATAAACATTTTTTTATTCATCTTTAATCCAATCTTGATTCTCATCATCCTGACTTATTATTGTTTAAGCCATTTAGGTATAAGCATTTTACCTGCAAGTGATTACAGTTGAAATCAAATTATTTTTCAAACTTGAAATAATTTTCTAAATATCCTTGATATTTTTTCCTTACAGATAAATTTTCCGTATATGAAAATAGGAATTTTTGTATTAAATACAGAATTAAAGTACTTTTGTTGAGCCAAATTTCACCATTATTACTGAATACAATGCCGTTGCATTGTAAGCTTATTAATTGTTGATATAGTTACCTCAGAATTCTAAATGTGTCAATATTAATACTTAATGTTGACATTTGCTAAATTTTTTATTATTATTAAAAATTAGATTAACTAAATATATTCCTTAACTTATGATAATAAATGTTTACACTAACAAATCAAAGAATTTTAATATTATAATAAGTTTTGTAGAAAAAAAAACGAAAAAAATTTGTATATATTTAGTCTATTTATATATTTAGTCTATTCTATCTTTAATTCTATCTTTAATTAAAAAACAAATAAAAAACAAACATTTAAAATTAAATTAATTTTCAAGACATTTCGTATGCATTTAGAATTTACTTATGCTTGTGATGAAGGTCGTTGATATTTTGATGAGTTGTTATGCTGAAGATGTGCAGTTGAAGACGGCGCAAACGGCATAGTCAGCTTTTTTGTATACATAACTTTACTCAGTTACTCGATTTCAAATGGAAAATCTTACAATTGCCATTATCTCAAGAACATCACCTTTTCACGTTACTGAAAATTTTGTTATCGTCGCTATTTCTATAAATTTACGATTTGTTCCATATTTTTACTTATATAAAAGCAGATGAAATATCAATTTTATAGATAGAAAAGTATTCAAAATGATATTAAATAATGTGAATCAATAAAATCCGATTTTATAAAATCATTTTAACGTTTTAATGAAAATAATTATTTACAAGATTATAAATCTTAGTAAAACAAAAATTCCATTATTCATTAAATTATGTTCTTTATAAATCGCACTGGGAATTCACGATATATCGAATATAATTAAATAAACATAATGTGACTTGAGAGACTGGAATTATGGATAATAAATAATCTATAGTTATTTAGGGAAAAGGGATTTTCGTGATAAATATCAATACACTTGCTCATTTTTACATATAACGCGTGCATTCAGAATTCTCATATTATATTTTTATTTATTATACTCGTGTATGACGAAGGTCGATGATAAGCTGTTAAAACGAAGACGGGCAATTCCATTCTTGTTTATTATTTTTGATATTTATAGTAAACGTATATGTTTACAATGGTACAAATATATTCAAATGAATTTGCATGAAAATACTAGAAAATTAAATACATTTCATAAATCTAATACTTTGTATAACAATGAACATAAAATTTATAATTTCGTAAAAAGGAATATTATAAAAACAAAAAATTAACAATACATTTTAATGTATAATTAAGAAATTCCAGCATAATGTAACAGAATTCTAAACTGTCTAGAGAAGATGAACTTAAAAATGATTGATATTTATAAATCCAATTTTTAATTTTATATTTCTAAAATATAAATTATAATCAGTACTTTTATGATAATTTATAAAATCGTTAAGTCCTTAAGGAACTCTTTTATTTCCACTTCCATTATAATATCCATTAAACAAAAACGAAAAAAAAAAAAAAAAAAAAAAAACATTTCTTTTAATTCTCCATCACACTCATACACTGAAAAAATCACGTCGTTGCGCTTGCATCATAAAGATTTTAAATTGTAATTTATACAATTCAAATTATGCGCGGAACGACATACATCATAAAATGTGAACATCTAAACATCAAAGTTTTAAGCACATCTCCGCGCTCATAACGACTCCATATTTGGCTCATGCGCTCTAGTGCACTCAGTGTACAATTATCGATCTTGAAAAACTATTGCATTCTTACTTCTCTAAATAATAAATTATATATTCTAAAAATAATAAATGCATAATAGATATTAATGGTACGTTGTATACTTTATTTTTATTTAATATGGTTAATTAATACTTTAAATATACACAATACAGAAAAGTTTTCAGAACATTATTTAAAGATTTTGCTAATCCCTTAATTTTACGTTAAAAAATTTTATTTATCGTAGACGTATGTAATCGAAAAAAATTCGTTTTGAGATCTTTTACAAAATGATTATGAAGCACTTACAAAGTTTTTATAATTTTAAAACGAATAATTTTGGAAATCAATCGATCACTTTTTTATCGAAATATATTGAAGTAAATCAATATAAAAACTCAAATGAAGAACTAATCGATTAGAATGATTGATAATATTTTATTCTAAAAAGTCTTGAGCGTACATTATTATACCTGAATAGATACAAAATCTTACAAAAACAGAAGATTAATCTGACTTTATTTTTACATCAGCAAAATTATATGAGTAGAAAAACTGCTACTTTCATTCAAGAAGCAACTAAACTTTTTCCATATTTTAAAAATTCTTATATTCAAAGTGTTAAACTAAATATTGGCTCTTCAAAAATAGTATGTATATATTTACAGAAACATATTCGAATATTTAATACTTTGTTTCTAATACCATTTTATACTTGCAGATAAGATTATTAATAATTTAGTGAGTTTTATCAAATAAAAAAAAAAAAAAATCAACTTAAAGTCATATTTTATTCATAATTGATTTTTCTAGTGATATTCAATAAATTACAAAGAAAAAAAATTATGAAAAATGATATTAGTATACTTACATTAGTTAGTAAATTTTCAATTTATTTATTTTCTCTTACATGTTTTAACTCAATATAAAATATAGAATGATAAATCCTTGGTATCAATATGAGTTTTGCTATTAAACAGTTTTGATAAAATTATTTAGTATCAACTAACTAAAATATGGCACAAATTGGATAATACAAAAGTTGCCTAAAATTTAAAATAAGTAAGACTACAATATTGGTTGGCTACATTTCACATTCTTTAATTTTACTTCGTTATATTTCATTTACTAAAATTCATTTAAATATCAATACAAAGGTAATATAGGATTAAAAAATTTTTAAAATCGTAAAAATACCGATTTAGTTGTAAATGAAATAATGAAAACTTATATAACGCATTATGAAAAATAACATTAATATTGTAATTAAGTATTTGTTCATTAATAATTATCAATAATTAATTGATAGTTAACAATATAATCGAATAATAATGAAAGAATAAATAAATATTTGATTATATAACAAATACTCTTAATAAAATATTATTTTTACGTATAATTTTATAGTTAAAAAAAGAAGAAGAAATTTTTATTATTTTCCATACAATTCTAACTCAATTGAGAGAATCTCTTCAGCCATACAATTATCAATCCCGAGACCAAATTACACTCTATATTTACGTAATAATAAATGGAGTACTTGACTACAAACTCATGATCAAGTACTATAAGCTATGTTATACAATTTCATTATTATTTAAGGGACGAATTAATAATGATGTTTTAATTTTAAACACAGAAATAGTTTTGGTTAAAATTTCATATATTATTATTACTTATACCTAACTGTAATAATAAAATATGAATAAAAAATAAATAACGATCTGAAATAATTTAAATACAATAAATTCAACTAAATAATTTATAAATTACTCAATAAGAAACAATTATTTATTTATCGATAATTAGTTTGTATTTGTAAAATAATTCTGAACATTATTATAAGATACAAATAACATTGTTTTCAAATAAGAGAAAATAATTATGTATTTAAAGCGAATAGTAAATATAGAAAATTATTCAATGTTAAGGCTTTTAAAAATTACTGTTAATTATAATATATGTTATATTAAATATTTTTACGTAATATGTAGTTGACAAATTTGATGATGATTTTCACTTTAGTTCAATTTCCATTTTACCGAAATCTATTCTGACAAATTTCTGTTACAATCAATTTGATTTTTTTAATATAAAATATAGTACATTTTACGATCGATATAAAATAAATCGATTAACATTTATGGCAATATATTATTTCTAAATTATATCCAATATTATGTATATGTTTGTAATTTACTTACAAATTAAATAATAAATTACCTTAACAATTGTTTGTATAAAAACTAAATTAAGTATAATTTTCAAATATGTTTTTGGTACTATTATTATAATATAGAATATTTAATTATTAATTATGTGAATTGCTTATATGTATGTAGATATTTATAGTATACAATAAGCTTGCATTGTTTATATTATTAATTCATTATTTATATATTGTTAATATAATTCAAATTGGATTCTTTACAAATAATTACTTGGATTTTTATATTATTATATTATTAACTACATAGAAATCCTATGATGAGAATATCCTAATTTTTTTCCAATAATTTGACCACTACCGTTAAAATATTTTTCACTTATTTACGACGGATGCCGAATTTGATGAATACACGAATAATGCGAATAATACGAACAATTACAGCTACAGCTTATTGAAGTTTTATATTTCATATTTTATCATATACATCTAAAATTTTCTTCTTTTTTTTATTACCGCGATTCACTTAAATAGCCAACCACGAACTTACAGTAAAAAAATTCCTAGCATATCGTATAATAGAAGCTTAGATATAGGACTTTAAAATTTTAGTGAACTCGTTTTGTTGCGCTATTGCATCCTTTAAAGGAACGAAAGCTCAGATGTGAGAACGAATATGTTAATGAAATACTTGACGGTAGCTGGACAGATATTAAAAATGCTGTATTTTTCTCTTCCTCGCATATATGAATTATAGAAAACGCGATAACAAAATAAATATCACAAGTAAATAGTTAAAGTAAATGAGGTAGAATTAATAACGTTTATAAAAATATTATCCCTACGGTTTTATAAATTAACACTTAACAAGGTCGAATATTATGAAATATATTAAAACATATTTACAAAACTTTTGAACTAAAAAGCTTTGAGTTTATATCCCTTCATATTACGTTAAATGTATATCAGTTTAAAATGAAAGCACTTAGGGTTAACAAAACATTTTAGATGTTTGTTAACTTTCACATAATATTTATTTGAATATATTGTTTAAATAATTATGATCAATAATATACTATTCTATGTATCAATTTATTGTAAAATTAATTAAATATTTTGCATTTTAACTATATATATATATATATATATATATAATGTATGTGTGTCTGTGAATAGATAATTATTATCTTAAAAATCCAATTTAGAAACACTATTTTTCAAATAACAAAAATTAATTAATTCTAGTTAAATACGGAATTTTATTATAATTAGTAAAAATTATCACATTTAAATCAGTTCATTTCATAGGAAATTCAGGATATCATAATGTACTCTTAATACATGAAGTTTTCAAAAATATATCACCATCCTTATTACCATTAATTATAAGCATAAAAGTTTTTATGAAAATAAAATGACATATACGTATTATTGTCATAAAAATTTATATATTTATTTCTAAATAACAATTTTATAATTAATAATACTGTCTGAGCTACTCTTCTAATAAAATTCCAGTAATTCATAATAAGCCATGTCTTTAATATTTCACAAAGTACATAGAAATATCCTCGTGTAATATTGTACGAAACCCATTTTTCTTCCTCAGTTACTGCTTTATTCATAAATACCATCTGACTAATAAACATACAACAAAGCAAAAAAAAAAAAAATCTTTTAAGATTCTTGCTTAAACCATATATTATAAAATCAGATAATGTAATATAAATTAATGCTTAATTTTATTTTTATAAATATAAATGATTTTTTAATTTTTATTTTATCATTGAATATACAAGATACTTTACGAATTACTATTCAATTATTTAATTTTTCTCATAAATCATCTGTCGCTCATATTTTATATTACTTAATATTCAACAATAACAAACTATAACTATGATTCTAAATAAAAGTTTTGCGCAAAATTCAAATAAAATGACATACAATGTATCATGCTTAAGATGTGTAAAACTTTATTTTTCTAAAAACTTCATTTCATAACTAAATGTCATTTTATTTGTAAAAACTTTATTTTATAACTAAATGTCCTTTATATCAATGTCACTTTCAACTGACCTCTCAACTCAGAGTTTCATAATTCTTCAAATTACGATTAACTCTTTGGACATACTCTTATGCATTTAAATTTATTATATACCCTTTTATTATTTTAACTTCACGAATACACACAAACTTCATTTATTATCTACATACATATAGAATAATAATGTATAAAATAATATGTTTGTCGAATCTTCTGCTTCATGCGTATTTAAATAATATTTATACCACACTACTGAAAACTTGAAATGGAAACTGTAAGCATACATAACATAATAACGTATGCAAAATAATTCGTTTCATATCTCATATATTTTATATTCCTGTCATAAATTTTTATACTACAAAATTAAAAATAAATAGCTCTAATGTATTTAAATCCATATTATTCAAATAAATATACCTTATGAATATATAAAAATAGTACCATTACATTGTTTATTAATCTAGTGTGTTTTTATTCCAAAATGAGATTCTAACGATTAATAAAAATAAATAAATAAATAAAAAATAAATAAAAAAATAAATAAATAAATAAAAATAAATAATAAATAAAAAAATATATTTATAAGTTTTTTTCAAAGTAAATAAAATCCACCTGTTTTACGAATATCGTTACAAATTTTTGTTTCATTAATATTATAATTTTGCCACTTTAAGTCACATACTTGCTGAATTAACAAGAGGTATTCTATATATTTCGATGTAAATGAATTTCATACATTGAATAATCTATGGTTGGTCGTAAACTCTTATAGCTAAGATAAAAATGATTATCTACAATTATCATCATACATTCATTTTTTTCTGAATTTAATATCATCTAACTTCAAACGAATAAGCAAAAATTGTAAAACGATTTATTATAACGAATTTATTAACAGATATATTACGTAATTAAATATATGCATCTAATAACTATTGATATATATATATATATATATATATATATATATATATATAATGAATTAATAATAGCTACGTAATAATGTCCACTAATTACAAATTTTTGTCAAAAATTAAGTATTCATATAAATAAATACGATATGATTTCAAACTCAAGACTCTAGTTTTTATTATTGTTTGATTTTTTTTTAATATATGGCAGCATTGCACCTATCCATCAAATGAAATAGAATTTGAAAGAATCTCGTAAACATATTAAAGTATGATTTGCAACAACATAAAAGTTATTTTATCTTCCCTATGTTCTAAATTTAAATTTATGATTTAATCGTAAATAAAAAATTATTCATTTTATAAGGCTCACATTGTTTTTAGTGTGACAATTTAGATTTTTGCATGTACGATTAAAAAAACATACCACCTACGTTAACTTTTACCGAGCTTACGAGGTTTGTAGCGTTTTTAAGGGCTTAATTTACTTTCTATACATATTAAGCCTATTGACACAATAATTTTCATGTTGCATATATATATAGTAATATATATATATATATATATTCGCGCGCGCGCGCGCGCGTGTGTGTATCTCTGAGTACGTGACAATTTGTACCAAGAATCTTTTGTACTTACCTTTATTTTTGAAGAATTTTTTATCTATACAAAAGCAACTTAAAATTATTGTCTCAATAGGCTTAATAGAGCATCTAATATATCTAAAGAATTCACTTTGTATAATGTGATTAGGCATGTGAAATTATATTTACCAGAGTATGTAGAATAAGTTATCTATAATATTTTAAATATTAAGGATTTCATTTTTTATATTTTTTTATCAAATTATGCACTAGTCGTATACTTTATGTACGAACTATGATTATTAATCATTTATTAAATCAATATAGTTCATGAAAGTATGTCAAAATTACATAAAAATACTTTTAAAAAATTCACAAAAGTATCGCAAAATATGTATAATATTTTATGTGAAATATTGATTTTGTACAAATCATACACTTTATTTGAACAGTTTTTGAATTTCCAAGTGAAGTAACTTGTTCTACGCTTTTTCATTGTACTAAACTACCTAACTAGTTTTATTAAAATTAAGTATCAGGATATCTTAAAATTATTCGATATTTAGTTTGAATTGTATTATGTAACTAAATGATTTCTGCATTTTAATCATTAAATATTGGAGCAAATGCAAAAAATTATAGTGAAAAATATCATGACAATTTGTCATAAATAACTATTTATCTATTATTTTTAATTCTATTTTCGAATGTAATTCAATTCGATTTGAAAAATAAATTGAATGAGTTAAACTCGAACGGTTAAAAATATCGATATAATTGTTCAGCAATTACTATAAAAACATTATGATTATTTCAAATTATTCTGATACCTTTGTACATTATCACAGATTACATTATATTTCACAATCCCATAATTTAAATCTTAAACAAGTTAATGTATTCTAATCTCTCTTAAATCCCTCCTCATTAATTATTATTATTAAGATTTAGAATAAAAATTTGTATTGATAACGTTAAAATTTGCGATGAAATTACTTTGCATATTAATGTGTAAAAATTCAAATAATCATCGTGAAATTAAAATGTTTGATTTCCCGATTAAAAATTAAAATTTTACATGTTAAATTACAGAATAATGACTTACAATTCTTTGCACTAAGCCATGCCGGTGCTTTTATTAATCATTCGAATATCTCAGATTAATTAAGACGATATATAGAATAAAATTAATTTTGTAGAATCGAGAAAAAAAAATGACAAAATTAGTCTATTGTTTTACGTTAAATTCAAATTTCGAAGTAAAAAACTTCTATGTTAATAGAGTTTTTTTTTTCTATTATTATAAATTATTGAATAAATAAACTTAATTTTATTGATGTGTATAATCATAAAAATAATAATCGATATAATAAATATCTCGAGCAGGTACAGTCTGATATAACTGACAATTTTTTAAACACTTGATTAATGAGATTATTCAAATAAGAATTGCAATGGCACGAAATAAAATTATCACTTATATAAAGAGTATGTTCGTGACAACTTTCTGACTTTTGAGTTCTAAGCGTATTAACAAAATAATCTGTCGCGCGATCACGGATTCAACAATCAAAATAAAAAATCATATCTCGCAATTAGTTGATCGTCTGATTACGATAATTACAGCTCTGACAACCAATCTTCTCTCGATCGAATTCTCTCTTATGTTGATTCGCCAGTGACTTGCTAATGTCCCCACTCGGATCTGCTGCGTCATCTTTAATGTTTCCTTTTCACTCGCTGACGACGTTTGCTGCCAAAGTTTCACCCCGACCAAATCGTCTTTAATGCTACTATATCCTATACTATACTTTACTATACTTTTATACTATATCCTTGGGATCTCCATGTGATTATGGGCTGTGAGTTTTATGCTTTATAGCGCATTCTTTTTGTCTCACTTGCGTGCGTCACATATCGTATGTATATAGACGGTTGGCTATTCTCACTGGCAATATTATTTATAAACTTTATAAAATGACTAATTCTGTAAAGAAGTTGGCATATAATTTCTTTGATGTATAAAAGACGTATTTCTCGTTGTTATCTGTGATAATAATAAATAATTTTAATACAAAGTGTAATTCTGTTGAGCTTCGATGTATTCCTGGTTAATAAAGCTTCATCTATATTTATTGAAAGTCATTTTGAAAATAATGAGAATATTTAAATAAAATTTCTACTCTCTTCGTCTTTTCGGAGTTGCTTTTCACATTACCTAAAATGGTGTTAGATTATTTCTAGCTACTTAGAATTGAAATATTATATAGAATAAAAAATAAATTATACATCTTTTTCGTTTCAAAGAAGAATACTGAAATTCAAAATTATAAACATCCAAGTTTCCTTATAATTTTTTCTTATTTTCTTTATTAATAAATCTCTGTAGTATATAGAAATTCTTTAAGGACTAATCCTCTTTTTTCAAACCGGATGCAATTTCGTATTTTCTCTGTCAAGGTGTAGATCCTCGTTGTAATCCGTCTTCGCTGGCTTTATTACTTCGCGTAACCATGTACACAAAAGAACAATTTCTCTTCTAACGAACATTCCATGATTTTCGCTTATATGTATTTGCACTTTATGCTTTTAAATCTCACAAAAGTCATATAGAAAAGGAACCAAGAGATATTCGAGAATAAAATAAAATTACAATCGTGCTTTCATATATAATGGACTTTTATTATACATCTTTTTTATAATTATATATTTCTCGAAGTATTGTTAAGGCGTATTTCAAATAAATATTGAAATTATTTTTCTGATAGCAATACGACATCTCAATTTAATGAAAAAAAAATTCTAATTCCTATTAAA
Organism: Ceratosolen solmsi marchali; assembly: GCF_000503995.2. Lineage (NCBI taxonomy): Eukaryota > Metazoa > Arthropoda > Insecta > Hymenoptera > Agaonidae > Ceratosolen > Ceratosolen solmsi. Next base: position 1,575,756 of record NW_011948436.1, on the reverse strand, counting down.
AGCAACACTTTTTCCAACTATAATAGAACGTCGTATGAAATATTAAATAGTATATCTTCCTAACTAATAAATCGACTAAATTTTATCAACTAATTAAATTTTATTATAAAATTATATAATTATCTATTGAAAATTTTTAAGACAAACGAAGACTAAAAAAAAAAAAAAAACTAAAAAACTCTAACTATCTTAAAGAATTTCCAATTGTTGCACCATTCAAAATTTCGCTATCCTCATTGAATATGATTAATTCAATTGGAAAAGCTTTTTTATATTACGAATATTTTTATATATTAAGAATTCAAATATAACGATGAAACGAACGAATATCTTAGGTATAAGTTTAATAGGGCTAATATGGCGCATATTCTAAAATAAATCATAAAATATTTATGGCGTGTAATGGAACACGAGTGAGGCGATGACTCCTCTTTCTTAAAAATTCGTACGTAGAAAAAACGTACACACATATACAGCCACGCAGAAAGTGACAAAGAAATGACGAGACATACGTGCTCATCCTGCGACATACGAGCTTTGCAATATGTACCATTTATACACAAGTTTCTAAAAGTCGCGCGCACATCCGCAAACGCTTGCCGAGGACAGGAGGTTGGGTTGTCTCGTCTGTAGAATTTTCCTTTCCTAAACCAGCCGATGGCAATATATCTCAGGTCCACTGCGAAACTGTACGATCATTCTGAACGAATAGCAATTCGTGTGTGTATATACATATGGCCTAAAGACACGAGTGTTTGAAGATAAGAGGCGATAATAAAATTTTTATTGTCAAGTACATAAATTTTATTGGCACCCGCCATTGAAATAAATTCTCTTACGAACGGCAATCGTTATGAAATTTACAACAACAACAAAAAAAAATAATAAATAAATAATAATGATAATAATAATAAAAGCCGAGTGTACGGATCAATCGATTAATCCATTAATAATGCAAAGCGTTGCGATGTGTCGACAGCAATAGCTCAGGCATGTTTAATCTTTGAAACTTTCGACGTCCACTCCATTCCGAGGACTGTTTACATACACGCACACGCATGCATCGCAAATCATCATCGCTCCGTTTTCATCTTCCTCGTCCACATCCTAGCCATCTCGTTCTGTTCTGTTGTTTTCCAGGATTGGAGAATGAAGGAAGAAGCAAGAGAGACGCTTTGTAGTCGGATGGTTAAGTCAGCTGATCAGTCCCGGAAATAGGCGTTGTTGCCAATTGCTCGACTAATGGTGTAAGCCAAATTTCGTGGCTGCCCTAAAGCAAGAGGGCGAAACTATTAAGATAATTATTTATTCGGAGAGTAATTACCGTACGAATAATTCATTATCGCACTGATGCACGTGATCGCTATTTGTAACGCACGCAGCCTCGGAAGCTTAAGCCGTAAGTTTCACTCCTGGACTCGATATACAACTACATCATCCACGGATCTTTACAGAGTAAAAAGGCTGGTCGGGCGGAAGTTGATCCGGGTGAAGCGTCCGGGGGAATTTAGAAATTAATCACTCGTAATGTGAGGTATTTTGAAAGTTCTCGTCTCCGGCTTAATCTTGTCTTGAGTAGGACGCGCGTTAGCTTTCAGGAAAATGTGAGGGATTACAGGAGCGTATTACCGGCTGGAGCATATCGGCTAAATGGAGATTTACGCGAGCTCCAACGCTCGCAAAACCACAGCGGCCGAAGCCTCGGTGTCTCGATAAGATCACTAATCGACTAATTACTCAATTGCGACGGCTCCAAGTTGGCATACAATCGTTCATGTACAAGCAAGAGGGAATGCGTGTTTTTTCTGCACGTACTACCGAACACCTTTGCGACTTAATATTATTATTATTATTTTTTTTTTTTTTTTTTTTTTTTTTTTTTTTTTTTTTCATACGACGGCAAATGGATACGTGTTACATGTTACTTTATAGCAATGTAAGTTTGTCAAGGCTCGCGTCTTCCTGTTTTGTTTCTTCTTTTTTTCTATTAAGCTTAGGCATTGTTCAGCAGCCTGCAACCGATAAAGTGTTTTTCTTTCGACGCGCTGGAAAATACAATCGATAAAACTATTGATGAGTTGGGAGGTTTTCAATTTTTCTCTTTTGTTTCAGTGAATTATCCATTAACTGAAGCAAAGCTATTTTTAACCGGCAAAACAAATAAGCTATAATATAATAACACTCTGATTGTCACGGACAAATTTAAGATTAATTTAATTTAATTATTCACTTGATCTGACATTTATCAAGCAAGTAAAATTAATCCTATCTACTACTAAATACGAATTTTATTCACTGCGCTGTTCCGTAATGGTCAACGTTTCATTTGACAAAGGAGAAGGCAAAAATACGTGAAACAGAAGTTTCGTACAGTTTCGTAATGGCGCAAGTCCCGCATCCGCCGTTTAATTACGTACTTATGCCATTTAACGATCGACCAATTTAAGAAAAAGAAAAAAACGAAAATAAAGAAAGTATTTGTTCGCAAGAATGATCGCAGTTGCGAAGTCGGAAGTTTAGCAGCTTGAGGAGTTATATCTATCGCATTCAAAGGCGAACAACTCCAGTCATATGCGAGCTCAAGCATTTTCGGAAACAACACTTTCCTTCCTTGTTCTCTCGTCGTAGTGGCGTTTCATAGCCGCCGTTTGAACGGAGAATCCTTTGATAATACTTGCCTCGACTTGTTTTCACGAGCAACCGAATTTCATACGCGATAATCAAGCAGCACGGTGATTATATTCACTTTTCGGATAATCCCAATGAATCACACGGCTCGGCAAATCCGCGTGCTCGGTCGTATAAAATGAAAAATACCCGCGTCCCAGGCTCTCAGCGATATATTATTTTTTTTAGTTTTTTACTTTGACTTTGATTTCGATTGATGCGCTTCGAATGGCCGTCGATGAATCGTACCGGGGAAATCAAAATAGCTCAATGAACCGCT
>NW_011948436.1:1564760-1572725 GCF_000503995.2 Ceratosolen solmsi marchali | reverse complement strand
CCGCCGACCTGACACTGATCGATGAGACTCTCTTCGACGCTTCCCCTCCAATCTTTTTCCACCGCATGCAGGCTTATAATGATTGCTCGACAAATAGAAGCTTATTGGCCTAAACGCAAAAATTACCCTAACAAAGCACATTGGTGATCAAATGCGGGGTTGCCTGATTCATCGAGATGAATCTAATAATGACGAATATCTTCGTAAATTAGCTACAAATATCAACTATTAATAAATAATTATGTAGATAGTACAGACATGTATATGTCCATATCCCTAGAGCCTCATTATATATTTATAAAACAATTAAATAGCATATTACGTAACTTAGATAACGTAGCTTAAGTATTTTCTTAATATGAGCATCAGATATTTATTAATAATTCATGAAAACAAGATGTTTTATTACGATAAAGTAGACGAGGTTAATACTTGAAAGTAATTTGACATTCTTGTGTGTAAAGAATCATTGCTTTTACAAAATATACTATGTAAATTTCGAGAACTCGCTGGCGGTTAAAATCATCCAACGAACTTTGTACAATCAAGGAGTGCGCCTAGCTATCAGCAACCAAACTAACATTTTCCAAAGGCGGCAGGAGCGGCGACTATTAATTACATCTATTCTCCGATGATCGACTTCAATGAGAATTCCCACTCAATTGCTAAGCTCATACCAACGCGCGTAAAATACTTTGCTCGAACAGGCGAGAGCTGCCCAATCGCAGGCTCAGTTTCCGTTATTCCTAAAAAGTCGAATTTCGAATATGTCGGCTGATAATCCGAGAATTTCCGTTATTCATCCGAATGCTTGGCCGAATCAAACATGAATCGTCTGCCCGGATATCCTCGCAATCAAGTCCTTTTTAACATTCTCCTGGGAGAATTCGCGCATAAAACTATGACTGTGGCTACAATTTCTTTCCTCTATCCTCGCGCCAATGTAAAATCACTCGAGTCGAATTAAAATTACGTACGCAGAATCGAGCTTTGTGTCGACTTTGGATCACGACCTGCTCTAGCCCGCATTCAATGCCCCTAATGACTCGGATTTTCGACTCGTTTATCCCAACATGAATGAAAAATTTCCCGACGCTTAACACTAAATTCTCCTATACTTTTCCACTCGGCGACGAATGTTATTCGTTATTTCAGCATTGATTTCGCATATCGAGACGAGCCCGAAAAAAGAGCTTGCAATCATGCCCCACGCTGCGTTCGGAACTATTACTCGAGAATACGATTTTATAATCGTTCCAAGTACTGTCATAGTACACACCGCGTACTGAAAAAAAAAACCTTATCGGCAGCTCATTCGTATCGCGGATTTATTTCACCGTTATTGGACTTGATAAAGCATGTGGCAATGTGGTCGAGAGTGGCGCACAATGGCGAACGCCCCTTTTATTATTCCGCGCCGTGAAACTTTTAATTGGAAATAAGGGAAGATGATAATAGAGAACTAATAAATAAAGCGTGCGCCCTCGAGATAAGTCGGGAAATAAAAGACGGCGTGGTAAAAAAAAAATTAAAACTTCTGGAAAGTTGGCTTTTTAAGAGACACGGGTCAGCCGCGTAGGTGTTCTACGAGTTCGAACATTAATCTCCAAGCCTTAGGAGGGGGGAGGGGGAGGCGAACCGAAGTGGATGACACGGCGCATTAGCCGGCAATAAAATCGAAACGTCCAGCTACGTCGGCTTTTTTTCGAAAGCTCGAAAGCTTTGTCTCGAAGCTTACTAGCTTATGCGTTTGGCCAATGATATCGATTGCTTTGAAGCCAGAGCGGCTGAAAGGATGTCTGTCCCTTTACATCGATTTTCCAGCGGTTCTCGATAGAGTGCCTCGTAATATTACACCGCATTACACGATGTAACATCTGTACTTAATATCGCAAGTTCATTTGCATTGGACGTCTTTTTCAAATTTGCCCATGTAAATGCATTCGAAGAAATGGGCTCTCTCCCCCCCCCCCTCTCTTTCTCTTTCTCTTTCTCTTTCTCTTTCTCTTTCTCTTTCTCTTTCTCTTTCTCTTTCTTGTCTTCAAATACAATGCTCGCATTGAAATAAATTAATCCATCACCACGCATTACATTCCCTTCGCAAAGCGTATGTTCACTCGCGCCTCGTACTTATTTCATTTGCACGCGAAGTGTTGGCACTTTTGAAGGAAATACAGGCCCGCGTGTAAAGAAGATGGAGTGCTGAAGGAGTATCGATACATACGAGTCGTGAAAAAGATGGAAATTGAAGAAACCCGTGAAAGAGAAACCAAGTGTGTAAGCACAAGTCCCGAAAAGTAAAGGTAAAAGAGAAAAAATATTCCAGGAGCAAAATAGAAGATTTATTGGGACTATGAGAAAATTTTTTTGTATACACAAGAAAGAAACGGAGAGGCAAATAATGAGTGGCAAACATAGAGAGAGAGAGAGAGAGAGAGAGAGAGAGAACAAGAAAGAAACGAAAAACCAAAGAAAGTGAGAATGTGCTAAAGAAAAAGAGAATACAGGAAGTTGCAGAAGCTTTGAAAATGAGAACTTAAAGTTCAGAAACGAGAATTTCCAGAGGCAATTTCACTGTTATTATGTTTTTATTAATTCGATGAAAAGAGAAAATACAGGCGCAATAGTTCAAACGATTCTCCACGCGTATTAACTCTGTAGGGGACTATTCCTCTTGCTTATACAAATTAATAGGCAAATTTATTAATAAAATACAAATCACGCTACTTCTGTTAGTGTTGTCTTTGTTATTACCCTCGTTCTCCCTCTTGGCCAATGTAATTATTTGAGAGAGCAAATTATCGGAAGATTTTTTTTAACGTTTGTGATAAAAAAAAATACGAAATATAAGGGTGGCATCATTTAACAATCAATCTTTTGTAGTTTAGTCTTGGCTCATTGATGTCGTCCAAGCCAAAATTTTCTATCAATCACTTTCTCCTGCCCACAAATGTAAATTTTGTCCTTCATTGCCTTCTTATATATATATATATATATATAATAACTAGAATCCTTAAAAGGATTGTATTAATTAATAAATTAACTAAATTTTTATAGACTTATCGATTTCTTTTTACCCTATTATTTATCTTCTTCCATATTTGCCTACGGCTCTATATATTTTTATAGTTCACTTATGCTAACATCAGTACATCAATTTCCTTTACTAGGTTGAGTTTCCATATTAAGAGAAAATGTAAGTTAAGTAGTAAACTTCTACCTATACAATTCGATGAAATAGAAATTTTATTCTCACTACAAGTCAAAGGCCAGTGAAATGTAAGTCATTCATAAAGCTTTGAACGCAAAGAAAAAATATTTGAAAAGTATGGTTGAACTTTCTAATAAATCAGCAAATTAAGTTTAATGTGAATTAATTTAACGGTAACGATAGTAATAAATTTAAATTTATAATTATAATTCCAATAATTTACAAAAACATAAAATTACCAAATATTGTACAATTTTATGTTTTTAAGGTTTCGTGAAAATATTTGTTCTTAATCTTCTATCAATATTATTAACAATATCAAATTAAAATCTTTCATACAATTGAAACGGATTAATACAATTAATACATTCCGAATGCGAAATATTTTCAAAATCAATTTAAAGCTAATAATAGACAAGAATTGGAACAATACAAATACTACAATGTATATATATATATATATATATATATATATATATATAATAAATTAAATAGAATTAAATATTTCTTCAAATCAATAAGTAAATATTAAAGGATATCATTGTATATAACTAAACTGATATAAAATATAAACTAGAAAGGATGATAAATATATATGACTTATATGAGAAAACAAGGAACCCTATTCCTTTATTTATAAGGGGAAGGAATTTAATTTAAAAAAGTAATTAATCCTTTGAATCAATATGAGAAATTCTCGTAAAATCGATGAAACTTTATTTAGTAGAGAATGTTACTAAACAAATACTATTAAAAATATCTTAACTCTCATTGATGGTGTATTTCATTTCATTTGAAAAGAGACAAATATTGTATATATTATGATAATTTTCCTTTGAATATAAATTCACTTTATATGCACGTAAAACTCATTTATATTTGCATTTATATTTTTAATGTTAGATTTGTTTCAATCATTAGCTGTTCCGTGTAATATGAATAACGTTTCATAGATACAACTTGATTGTATTAAAATAAGAGAGAGAGAGAGAGAGAGAGAGAGAGAGAGAGAGAGAGAGAGAGAGAGAGAGAGAGATGGAAAAGATTTTTAAGCGACTGTTTTTACAACATCAATATGCATGTAGAAATAACGCAGTTATTGTTAACAAGGCGAATGCAGAGTAAAGTTAAGGTAACAACCTTTTACATACAAAATTAAAATACATAACAGTAAAAATGAGGCTGAGAAGTTAAAAATATGCTATTCATAATATCGACATCGTATCATTAGCTTATCGTAGAGCTGTTGCCTACGTATTTGATGGATAGAGTAATAAAAAAAGGAAAGAAAAATAAAAATAATAGCACGTTGAGTACGGAGCGATATGGAAACAAAAATATTTTGATTTTGGGTTGAAATTGGTGATATGGCTGATAAAAATGGAATGGGAAAATTGAACGCAGATGGACGAGTGGTCATCGGCACTCTCGGTCTGTCCAATCTGATTCAACTGCGCCTATTGAATTCTTTATGCGCGGGAGTTAATCGCGAAGAAAGGCCACGACTTAGCCAATTCGATTTGCATTACTTTTTCCACGGTATATCTATATTAGTATAACTAGGAAAACCCGAGGGCGTATTTCGCAGTAGTTGCTGTGTAAATAGCGAAACTGCGGAATTGCGAGTCGAGTGAGGTAAGTTTGCCTGCAGAAAACCGCCGTCGTGTGTATTTGAATCCTCGTGAGGTACAATGTGAGCGGGAGTCCCTTTGTCTGGGAGATCGATCTGAGGCGAAAATCAAGATTTTCCGTAGAGTCTTTCACGGGGATCGCGCCCGTCTGTCTCCTCTTTTTGGCTTCTCACTCATGTATCTCCTGGCATTTCTGACTCGCTTACTTTACGTAAAATATGTTGAAATCACAAACTATTTCCAAGCAGTTTTCTGCAAATACTTGTCACTAACATTGGTTTCTATCCTTCGAGAAATCCAATGGCAAAATCCTTGGTGGGAATAAGTGTTTTGAACTATGGACAGGATGACAAAATCTATCCATACCTCCAGCTCTGTAGTGTTATTTCATCTGCGCTTACCTTACTACAAATACCGTAATTTAGGTCAATTTGATTATGGATTTTCCAACCTTCTGGTCTATCTCTACGGAGTAGGAATACCAATTGCTATTTTTCTTTTTCTTCTTCAGGTATTTTCTATTCATTCGAGTTTTCTGAGGCTTAATACGTCCTTGTTGAGATGAAAGGTAACATTTTCGAATACGATATTAGCGGTATTTGCTCTACCGAGAATTCTATTATACTTTTAGAAAATTTGTGCTTTAATCATATAGGAATAACCACCTTGGCATCATATTGCCAAAAGATTACACTAGTAATAAATCGATTTCTCTCCCTCGTACACACGCGCCGAAACACGAAAGATAATATATATATATATATATATATATATATATATATATATATGTGTGTGTGTGTGTGTGTGTATAAGTGTAATTTTTTTATTTTGTTACAATTAATTAACTCGTGTCAATGTATTTTTACAACTTTTCAAGACGTTGTTTTTATTTAATATAGACGCTTGTTGGAATAGACTTTAGAAAAAAACGAGAAACCCTCGCACAGAGCACAAAAATTATACATTTTAATATCAATTTTTTCACAATTTATAAATAAATGCGACTCCTTCCAACTGCATCAGTTAATTTTTATAATTTCCAATCAATTGCGAAAGTTGCAAATGATATTGCAAGAATGATTTTTCGATAAAAATGAATGAAACTAATCATTCTCGTTATGTTAGAGAATAAAAAATTTATTATTTCCCATAATCGAGCGTACTAATAACATTTCGTCTATTATTTTTCTTGATAAATACGTAACGCTGCTTTACAATCCCATCCGATTCTCCATTGAGCAATTCAATTTATATGGCGTCATTACCAGTTGTACGCAATCGACAGCATCGAATGAAGCATCTTGCTCGCATCTTGATACACGGCTCAAAAGAATGTTACACGAGGGTCGAAATTCCAAACATGAAACTGAAAATGACATTGTAGGCCAATGATTAAGGTGAATTGAAGACAGTGCGTGGGCCGACGTCTCTTAGAGAGAAATGGACGCGTGCGCTCCCGATGAAAGGAGTAATCGAAAGGCATTGCTCTCGGGAAATATACTTTTACTTAGTCTATGAACTGTGCAAACGCTGGTGTACGACTAGTGAGGCAAGAGAGGTGAATTGCATCGAAGCGAAAAGCGACTACATTCATTACCGACCTCTAGCTACGGATCAATCTTATTTTCTTTTCATCTCTGCTACTTTGCTATTTTTACGCTTCTTTCCCACCGGAGCAACGCTTCCGTCTCAAGTGGTTGGTTATCACTTTTGTTTTTATTCTTGCTTTCTACTCCCGGCCTCGAATTTATAAATCTCTTGGCCATGTTGCATCGGCGAATAGAAATGTAGAAATTGGCGTAAATAATTTTGATCTCCTAATCGCTATTTTTGTCGAAATTTTATGCCCCAAGTGTGAAACAATTGACTTGGCGCAATTAATCAAAGCTTTTTATGCAGAAAAATTGCTCGATGAAATAGCCAACCTTCGTAATAATGTTATTTTATCTATTACGATTGGAAAATAACGGTAGGTCGTAACTTTAGTACGTAACATCTTGAAAATCAATCGTAATCAATTACAGAAACGTTTTTACAATACCATATATTTCAAAAAATATGTAACTTCTCTGTATATATTCGTAGTTTGCTTTAAAGTTACGAATAAATAAGGTCAAATGCGTGTACAATATGAAAACAAAAAAAAAAAAAAAAAACAAAAAAAATAATTAAAAATAAAAAAAATTTAAACCAACGGATTGAGCAATAAGAAAAGTTTGTGGAAAAGTTAGTTAGACATCTTCTAGGTCTAATGGAAATAAACAAAAAGAATGGAAACACGCTTTACAACTATTTGCTAAGAACAAATCAGTAAGCAAAATTATTGTTCTACGAACTATACGACCAGTATTTTAGGGTTGAATTGTCAAATAGAAATTACACGAGTAAACGATCTCACGAATTCACAGTATTTCAAAGTGACGATGTACGAGAAATTTTTATTACCGATCTTTTCCATTTCTTTCGTTATTACGTTTATTTGTTAGTCTTTTTAATATAAATGCAATTCTAAATTTGTATGATGATCTCGCGCCCATATACAGTTGCCCCGCAGGCGTATTATTGTCTTTGATCTCGCACATTCATCATCGAGCTTACTATAGAAATATAATCTTGAATAATTAACACATTCTAATCACATTGCATTCTCATAATATTATTTAATTATTATTACCAAATTAATTGCAAAATTGTATCTTAGGTTTGTTTATTTATAAATAATTAAATTTATGGAAGACATAAATTATGCATTGTTATTATTGTGTTTGCTGCTGCTGTTGCTGCTACTACCACCACTACTGCTGCTTTTGTTGTCATAGTTGTCAAAGAATATATTTTATATGCGATTCAAAAACATAACAATAAACAATATGAAAGTTCATGTTTAATCAGACTTTAATGTATATTAATAACATGCAATTGATTTTCATCGAAATACACAGCCATAAATTATATTTGCTTAGATCGTCGGAAAAATGAAAGTTCATTACAAAATTTCTCGATAAAAGCATATTAAATAAACCTTTCGTTAACAATTAATGATTAAATATGCCAGTCAATAATAAATCTTGTGTACATATAACGCGTCTAGAAAATACAGGCCCTGCCGCGATACCTGAAAGA
>NW_011948436.1:1555237-1564711 GCF_000503995.2 Ceratosolen solmsi marchali | reverse complement strand
TAACAGTATCATTAATCTAGAATGGTAACTAAGAATGAGTAAGTAAGAGAGGGAAATTGAGATTCTCATGTAATAATGCTCGGAGTAAATTTTCAGGAAATGTAAGTTTCTTATTTCAAAGGGAGGCCGTCGGTAATGTAGTCGAAGTAGGAGAATGTAAATAATATAAGGAGGAGTAAACAAGGGAGAAGTACACGGTAAGGCGAGCCTTTTCCGCTGAAAAATATATGCAAATATACAAGAGCCCATTGCAGTTGGCAAATTTCGACAACATTTCTCGCGAGTGTCCTACGGTACCGAGACGGGAGAATTTTACTTTTAAAATGCGCCCACTTCAGCGATGCATTATAACGGCGGAACGGTTGCGCGCATTGCATTGTCTCCTCGTGACTAGCGCTTTCCCAGAGGAGTAGAGGGGGGGGGGCTATATGGAATGGATGGATGGATGAATGGAGAGTGAAGTTTGGCGGGGGGTAGTGTTGGTGAGTGTGGGGGAGGAGTGGAGTGTACCTTCCCCTTTGTCACTCGACATGTAAAGTAAGGAGCCCAAGGAATTCGCTGGCGTTTAATCCGTCGCGCGGGATTCCAGGCACGAAGCGTCGAGCTCCACATCGACGGGACTTGCACGCGAATCAGATACGAAGACGCCTTCGATTCACTTTCGGAATTCCCGGCTTTGTTGCGAAGCGACGACCGCCCGGATAACCGATGTCTGTCTCCCCTGCTTCGGCGAGTTATCATTGCCGGGCTTACATACGTTCGCTCCTCAAAGGCTACTTATGTGGATCACGAATGCAAATGTCAGCGGTGAAACTTGGACGTAAGGCGAAAGCTCCGCCAGCTTATGCCTATCTTATCACGTATTATCAGATCTGCTAGATGGATCATTAACTCGCTTGCTCGTAGCGATTATAATTATTCGCGTAATTTAAGATTGTTTACGACGATGAGGTAATGAACGGAAGAGGAGAGTTTCTTCGTATATAATACAATCTGCCAGATTTTATTGTCAAAAATTTTATTAGATATCATGTCGGTTACTTCTTATTTTCTTATGACAAATAACATCAATATGGGAAATAAAAACTGAAATGGTCCACTCGGACGTTTCAAACTCGCTTATTCGAAAATAAAATTTCTGTTACCCACATTACTCTGGCCATCAGTACTTTATATCATTGAGAGAAATAATAATTTACGACTCGACTCGAATCATTATTTGAATTGAACGTTAAAAGTAATTTTTTATGTTATCCGCGGGGTGCACGCTTTTATTTACAAATTTAGCTACGCACTTCTTGTAAACATTGAGTGGTTTCATAATATCTCGAAATATTCCTTCCGCTCGCACGCAACGAGTACTGTATTCTTCCGCATACTTGACTCTTGGCATGTTTTTCGATGTTACTTTTTATAATTCTCGTGCTACACTCAGCAAGACTTTGCTGTTAACTATGTACGTATTGGATCGCAATTAATTCAACGTGTAAATAGCTTGGATCATTATTTCCAAGTGAAAAATATTTTTTTGCGCTACGGATTTTTTGTCTCCCAGCTTAAAACGTATTTGTTAACTTATGCAAAACTCACCTGCATTTATTTAACTTGCAAAAACAACTATGATTTTTGACGTCTGTAAATACGTCTCAGCATTGTATAAATATTCGAGAATTTTAATAAATTTTTGTTATTTCACAGGAATACTGAAAATAAATAAATAAATACAGTCATTGTAACTACAGGATATATAATTATCAAGTATGCTAATACTCAATCGTATATCGCATAGAGTTCAAATTAAACGAGTATCTATCTCTTGATACATTAAAACGTTTAAAAAAGAATTAACGCGTTAAATTCACTGAATAATGATTAAAAAAAAAAATAAAAAAAAAATACTAAATTAATGAATAATAATAAAAAATTGTAGAATTATATCTCTACCATCGATACGAAAATTGCTTGTAAAAATTGTAAATGCATTAATTTATAATAATTATTATTATTATTTGAATGAAATGTATTTCAAAACACACACAATTTACCTGTGTGTATTGTCTGTATTTAATTTAATTAAGCATATGTATTGTGTATTGCGCCAATATTTAACTAACTCACTCACATTATTATTTTTTTTCACATTTATAATTTATATTTTTTGACAACTGTTATGTAATATATAATGTTAATATAGAATATAATCGTAGTGGAGAAGGGGCTCACATAGGTTTGGGTTTTTCAAAAACTGTTTTATGCATATTGAAGGGAAACAGTTTTGTGAGATCCCAATTTTTATTCACGGGTAGAGTACCGGTAAGCCTGAATTAGTAACAGAAATGTCTACTACGAAAAATATAAGTTCCTATTCTTGTAGAATAGTTTTCCCATATTTTATTAAAGAAAAAGAATATACGATTTGTTACCGAGACGTTACTTTGTAGAAAAATATAAATATAATAATTTTGTTCACATCCTTATTCCTTTATCTAAATAAGGAAATGGATATCTCAATAAAGTTTTAGGAACAGAAATTATTTCTATCATTGGTATTTCGTTCGAAATTAATAATTACCTTTTTCATATTTCGTTTCCTAGGTGCTTATCTTCATCGCTATTCTCACAATTCTCTCTCAAACGTATAGGTTGTGATTTTATCAAATATTCTGTCGGCAATTTCATGGCCATTGTGCAAAAAGAGAAATTATCCATTTGACTTATTACTCGATAAATTATATTAAATACTTTAATGATCAGTATAAAGTTCCGAAACCATATCTTCAGAAAGTAATTTATCGACATTCTAGTAGTATACAGCAGAAAATATCAGAATCTCCCTAGAAAATTATTTATGAACTCATATTTTAAATACAAATTTAATATAATTTAACGATTATCTTTATAATAATAAATATATTTTGAGTGCTATAATTCAGTATACATTGCAGTATGGCAGAATAACCGGGCGTTATTTATAGAAATACCAAAAATAAATTTACAATAAGTTGCGTTTTTCACATAATTAGTACGGCAATATTCGAAAATTGGATAAAATCAAAGATGAGTTATTATGATTAAAATTATTGTGTATACAATGTATTTGAAACTTTCAAGTGAAAAATTGCTTGTTCTGTACTTCAAATAGCTTACACGCACTGTAATCGAATTTAATCTCAATGACCCCAAAATTCCGGCTTACAAAAACGTCGACAAAGTAAAGCTTGTTATGGCAATAATAAAATAATAGAAAAGAGAGAGAGAGAGAGAGAGGAAAAAAAAGGGCAATATAGAGAAATACTTATCGAATTAGCGCATTCGCTTTCACCCAACATTTCGCTTCGAACTCCAACAAACATTGGGTTTTATAGTTTGATTTACGAAATCCACAAAAGGCAGCTGCCTATACAAGCATTTATTAGCTTTCAGTGCTACGATCAAACAATGGCTATAGCCCTTATAGCGGCCAATGTCCGTCACATTTGCATATACCGCGAACTTTTACTTACTTTTAAATGGCATTTTCGTTCTTTTTATTTTAGCCTTGGCTATTAAAAACAACGATTTTTTAAACCTTGGTTAATGGGGGCCTTCAAGTTTTTTTTCTATATTGCAAACAATGATAAGCAAGTACTTTTCTCGGCGTTGTGGATAAAGCGAGCTGTCACGTTTGTCACAATTATATCACAAAGGTAACAATATTGGCGAGCGGCTCGAGTAATGTTAAAACTTTGCACAAGACACACCTTAATATCGACCTAGTCTGTAAGTGACAATCGCTTTCTCTCTAGCATATCGATTGCGCAATACTGCCTCGCAGAAAGAAAGTGGACATAAGTGACGATTTCACTTTTAGCCGATACCTTTCGTACCATTAAGTATATTCCACTCATATGCCAATAATATCAATAATTATCTATCCATTATACAAACGAATTTATTTCGTATAATTTTCAGTCTCGAAAATCCACGTCTTTCGAATGACCAACTTTTTTAATACTAGTTTTTTTTATTAAATAGTGAAATATAAAATAAGTATATATATATATATATATATATATATATATTTAATGGCGATACGTGACACATAATTATCTCTCATTTATCGATCGTTTTAAACAAATTTTTATCTTGTTTAGAATTTGATGTGTCGAGCCATACAAAGCTTTGATAATTCAATGTTCAATCGACTCATATTTTATGCTTCGAGCGAAGTGAAATATATCTCTATTCACAATCGAAGAACTATAGGTCAAAGTTTTACGGTCGAAGAATGCCGGAGAAAACAAAAAAATTCAACTGAAATACTATGCGATATATAAGTAACATTAATTTAATTCAGCGTTCGCGCAGTGGCAGCAGGGAGTTAAGAAAGAAGACCTTTAAATGAGTTCGCCTCCATTGAATCTAATACTTTTCAATCTATAAGTGGTAGAACATTCGAGAAATCTTTCTGTCTTTTCCATCTGGAAGTAAGTAGTTCGAGCACGTAGCGAGTGTCATTGACGAAAAATTCCTTTCATTTGTGCTAAAGGAAGTCGGACTTGCGCACAGCCCAGAACGCATTATAACTCACGTTGAAACGTGTCCAATGATAAAGCCACAGACCAGCCGCAAATATATACGAGAGAGAAGAGAACGACGTCGCTTTTTATTTTTCGATAGCGAATGGCATAGATAAAGAGAGGAAGGATAAACAACATTACCATGTATTTTAACAGCGCGAGTAACGGACTTTTTCCTTCGCGTATTTATCGCAGAATTTGCCCCGAGACTTCCCATAAAATATCAATATGTCAGAAGCATCAAAGTATTATTAACCTCACATTGTCTTCGTTAACCAACGTTTCGACGAGAGTTTCTGTTCATATGAAAGTATTGATAATCATAAAAGCCCAAGGAGTAAAAGCATACAAATAATCGTTTTAATGGAAAAGGCGTAAAATAGATTTCATAAAATAGTTTCTCTAATCAAAATATATTCTTTATTCAATTTGAAAAATCAATTTCGGCAAGTATAGATATATTTGCAACAACCATCGTCTAAATTCAAAATCAATGTATTAAAATTAAAAAAAAAAAAGAAAACTGCCTAATCTGCTTTAATATCAGGTTATAATAGTAAAAAATAACAGACGTAATTTAATTGTAAACAAATTTCGTTAAATATATAGCACGTTTATTTTAATCTATTTAATTATTTCGTACGCTTATATTGCAAATATGCAATAAATTTTGCTAAAGATAGTCATCAATGAAAGAAATAAAGAACTTTGTAATATTGTTGCTGATATTGTTTGTTACTGTTTACAATATTTGTAATATTGTAACGCGTTTACGTATTTACCAAAAAAAAAAAAAAAAAGGAAAAAATTGAAAAATAGAACAAAAGAAAATAGATTATATTATAAGACTTTTTAATGAGATGTGAAATTTTTTCTTTTCCAAAACAATAAATCTTAATGATTGAATAAAGAACGAAATCATAAAAAAAAAAAAAAAAAAAAAAAAAAAAAAAAAAAAAAAAAAAAAAAAAAAAAAAAAAAAAAAAACAGATTGTGTTAAATAGAAAATGTTCAACCCGTAAAGCAGAAAATCCTTGCTAATAACAATAACATTGCAAATAACAAGCTACTTCGGGCATCTAAATGGTCCTTACACAAAGCTTATATTATCGAATCGACTGTGAATGCATCTAATGTCTTTGCACCTTGGGATTGTCGATCGAAATGTCAATGGATCATTTCAAAACCACTACGTAGCCAAGAAGCGAAAATTCAAAAAGATCAAAGGGGCCAAAACGAGGGATGCGAGCCGTGGTAAGCTCGCATAAATATTCACGGACATCACTTAAATATGCGTATAGGCGTCCGCAGTTTGTAAACACCGCCTCGTTCAAATTAACGCGACACGTAAATTACAATCTACGCGAGACTTAGATGGGAGGCTGGGAATACAGCTGTGGAAAAAACGGGGTACGATCGGGTGTGAAATACGCGCTGTTGGAATGACGAGTGGAAAAGCTCGGTAGAATCGAGCGCGTATCTCGGCAAATTTATTCCGCGAAATAACGGAGATCGATGTCGTCCTGGCAACGTACCAATACGCGATCATCGTGACTTGTACTTTGTGCATCCGTGCAAGCCAGAAGACTGGCGCCTTTTAATACCGACCGAGTGTGTGTATGTACGTGCTTTTTTTCGAATGACTGAATGCGTGATTTCGCATTGGGTATGATGTATACGAAGGAAGCAATAGATGCGGAATAGCTCGCCCTTTTTATTCTTCGCCTCTCTTTGCGGGGGAGAGCAGCGTTGGCAAAACCGCAAAATTGACAATGACCTGGCGCTCGCTCGGTAAGAACGAGCAGATGTTACGAAAGGCGGCCCGGCCCCTCGAAGGAAAATGTAATAGCGCCTCGAAAAAAAGTGACCGACATCGTAGGCGTTACCTAATTATTTCGGTCCATTGCGTTTCTCCGTCACTCGTGAATTGTGAAATGCCCGTCGCGACGCGATCTTTACGCGACTGTGAGGAAATGTTGTTTCTCTTTTTTCTTCGTCCTCCTCTTCACCGTGTAACGGCAAGATTTTGCCGCAAAAAAAAAAAGAAAAAATGAAAAAAGGGAGTCGAAATTCGGAATTTATCCGAATGAGATGGGAGTATAAGCAGGTGATTCGGTTGGAAAATGCCGTACATCCAAGGGCGAATGTAAAAAGAAGTGAAATCCAAAAAGAAAAAAAATGGAGGGCCATTATCGTGCGTTGGCACGTGTGGCGCACATTTAATCCTCTAAATGCTATTCCCGTGTATGCGTCAGCTGCGCGACAAGGAAAGTCCCCGAATATCCGGCATTTATACACGCGCACACAAACATATAAATATATATATATATCTACGCGCGCGCGAGTGTGTACGTGTAGTGCAAAAAGCGATAAAAGTGGGTTAAATTTTGGGTTGGTGAAATTTCGATCTCGTACTCTCGAACCTTCCAAATTCCCCTTTTAAAGAGCATATATGCACTAGATTTCTTAGAGTGAAACTGACTCGATCGAAGAATGGGTTTCCGAACTATGTTCACACATTGAATTTTCACTCTATCGCGATCGATTTCAAATTCTCTCTGCTTATTTTATTTTTTAAATCGGAGTACATCAGCGACTGAAGAAAAAGTCTCCCTTGCCTTACCGTCACTTTATAAAAAAATCATTTTTCTCTAAGATATTTAACATGGATATTATTTTACTACACTCAACGCATTAAATTCAGAAGACTACACATCGATGTCTCTTACGATCACTTAAAGAAAAATCATTTCTTATAACATTTATTTTCCACTTAATCGATAACTCAATAGTCCCCTTGATTGTAATTGCATCAATCCAATTGAATTTTCGACGAATCATAATAATGTTTAATGTACTTTTCAGAAACAAAACATAAATGATAAAATCTTGAAAAT
The DNA here is from genome assembly GCF_000503995.2 of Ceratosolen solmsi marchali. Lineage (NCBI taxonomy): Eukaryota > Metazoa > Arthropoda > Insecta > Hymenoptera > Agaonidae > Ceratosolen > Ceratosolen solmsi. Next base: position 1,557,255 of record NW_011948436.1, on the reverse strand, counting down.
CAATTGTTAGAGATGCAATGCTTGAAGAGTGTAGATTTCGGTAAAAGAAAAAATTCAATTCATACACCAGAATTTCATTTACATAGAGATTAATGAAAAAGCCTTTTTACATTTAGTTACATACAGTTAATTTTAAATAATTATCCCACATATAGATAATATATTTATTTTAATCTGAATATATAAATCATATTCATCGTGCACTTTATTGATAATTGATACGAAAATTAAATTAAATTAAAATTAAAATTTTTAAATTATAAAAGTGAATTACCCAACAAGGGAATATATTATGAGCAATACTTTAGTAAAAATTAGCGAATAAAAGGTTTTTAACTATTTATATATTCTTCACATTTTTGAGCTTATGGATTAGTAACGTAATTGGTTCTACATATATTTACGCAATGAGAACATATTATTTGTAGATTTGCGAGGTTAAATTCCAATAAATTAACATTCTTATCGAGCCCCTTTATCTCCTTTATTTATTAAATTATACGAATTTCAATACCTTATTAGTATGTATGCATGCATCTATGTATGTATGTATGTATGTATGTATGTATGTATGTATGTATGTATTATTATTATTATTATTATTATTATTGTTGTTGTTATTATTATTATTATTATTATGAGACGTGCTCAATGCCATACATTAATTATACATTAACAACAGTAGATCTAAACATAGCTTGCATTTATTTAATACAAAACGAAAAATTACCGTACTGTATCTTATATAATAAACAAATTTAAATATCTAATAATAGTGATATTTAATTTATTGCACACTAATTAATTTTGTTAACAACCAGTATAAAATTTACATTTATTCACTAAATACTTAAGATTTAAAAAATATCATCTGTGTATTGTATTAGATTCAATTTCAACTAGAAATTAATGTTTTGTAATTTTAATGTCCTTCAATTGTCTTTAAACACCTACAATAATAAATAAAACATATCGCTGTACAAAAATTCGAATGAATAATTAGAATAATAGGATAAATAATAATTTATAATGTTATAATTAGAATAATATATGATGATAGAGTGTAGAATAAGGAAACAAATTTTTTCCAATTTAATCTCATCTCTGTTAAAATAATAAGGAATAATAATAACAAGAAATTTTTACGAAATTAAGTCACAGTTATTTACGTTATATTATAATTTAATAGCAATTATTAATGTGTTCACTTTTTTTATTGAAAAAAGAATGATTGAAATACTAGTATAACGATATGTCATTCATAAAATTATATACAATGGCCAAATTATTTAAATAACGAGCAATTCTTAATAATTGCACTTTAAATTAGTTTATTTATTTCTACTCGATTTTAAGAATTGCGCTTCCAATATCATAGAATTGCAATTAAAATTTTTCAAGTGACCACAAATATTCTTAAAATACTGTCGAGTACAATCAATATTTACTATTTAAAACCAATTTTTTACAATACATGTAAATTAGATATTTACTATTTAAATTTTGCTTTAAATTATAAGACACCTATTGCATACTTAATTTTCTTGAAAGTTCTTAATCTACGTAGATCAACGAATTGAATACTCAATATAATTGAGTAATATTTACAGAAGTGAAACAAATAAAATGTAGAGTTTCATTTTCATCTGCAAGATTATCGTTCAATTTAAAAATTTGTTATTAAGTGCTTTATTTGATTTACAGATAGATTATTACGAGGAGCACGAATTCAAGGTTTATAATCAAGATGAGAATATCTACGATACCGAGAGTAATAATAGATCTTGCAGTTAATTACAAAGCAGTTCTTGTTCAGAAAGTTTGACAAGTGTAACCCGCGTATATCGCGCGACCAACTTGGCCAATTAGAAGTTACAGAGGCTTCGGTCCGTTACGAATCTTACAACGTTCCTTCTATACTCCTTTTCCTCACCCCACCCCACCCCACCCTCTCGCCACGTCCCTCTCTCTCTTTGTCGCGCTCGTTCTCTCTCTCTCTCTCTCTCTCTCTCTCTCTC
>NW_011948436.1:1538714-1555154 GCF_000503995.2 Ceratosolen solmsi marchali | reverse complement strand
ACGAATTAGCTCACTTAGTTGCATGCACCGTGAAGGCATTCATTGCCATCACCGCGCATACGTATTGACGATATTCACGAGCATATTTCAAGAGTCGACGTCGTTTTCATTCAACCATTCGAGGATGCTTTCGGTGAATTTTCATGGGTCGCGATATCGTTCGAAATACAACTCGCATCATTCCCACCGGATTCTTGTCTGTCGCTCGTTGGGTAAAATCCGCGAAACGAAGAGCGCCCGTGAATTATTCATCGAATCGCGGATACGCGTGGCGCCTTTACTATAGACAAGCCGAAGTGCAGCCGGAGGGAAAGAAAACTCATGCCCCTTTCCTACGCTCTTTACACTTTTCTCGAGCCACTGTTTAATCGTGGACACACTGCAGCCGATAGCTCCCGCATAATTCTTCAAAGCCATTATGGATCTTGGCTCCCAGCGCCTGTGTCTCAACGCCACTGCGAAAGTCGAAAATTGAGATGATTACTTGCCAATTCAAGATTCGACGAGGATGCAATTTCTTAGGCGGGCCACGAAAATATCATGGATTAGCTGTGCTCCTTGAGAAACTTGCTATTGTTGTTTTATATGTTGACAAGTAGTGGCAAACTTTTACGAACTGAGCCTTGGAATTTAAGATATTTTAACACATTGTATCATCGACACTTATCACTTTATCATTTTATTTTTGGGAAATTTTCACGGTACTATGAATAAACAGACCCTGGGTTTTGAACTTTTAATTGTTCGATTTTGGAGAAAAAAAAAACAACAACAAAATTGAAAACAATCTCGCTCATTTCTCGACGATTATTCAATTTAGATGAATGATTCTTCACTCGATTGATCATTTATCTACATAGACTGCTTTCTTTATTGAATATTTTTGATAAAAATATTTGATGAAAAAATATAAAACAAAACTTTTTATTATACGACGTTTAAGTATGGTATTGCTGAGCTATGGTATTGATTGAGTAAAAAAAAAAAAAAAAATTAACCAATTACTCCATTGTAAAGGAGGCGATATTTTACATTTTAAAGCATTTACCAATGCCTCTAAAATGTCAAACCTCATAGTATGTACATTCACAGTTACCCAATAGCGGTATGTATAATGTGAATTATTGCCAACTTATTAAACCATCGCTCTAGATTAAAGCAATAGACAAGAAAAGATAAGGGGGCGGGGAAATCTGACGACGATGTGCTGATTTTTTTCTATTATTTTATAATATTTCATATGGAATAGCCTCGGCATTTCAAAGGAACAGCACTTACTTTCATTGTAATGTCGAAGAATGTTGTAGCGGGGAGGATGCATTCTAGTTTCTCGACACGCACGGCCTTTACGACAATTCTAAACGTGTCGAACTTTTTATTACCGATCATTAAGAAAGGAAGATGAGCCGTATAGACTACAGCGGTAGTGCTACGAATCGAGCTTGCAAAAGTTGTAAAACGTATCCCTGGACCTTTTGCCATAGCTCCTCGCCCGGAGATCCATTACAGCCAAGCTGACCAGCTTTGCACGTGACCGGGCTCGTTGTTTTATTAATCGTAAAAAAGTTGAAATGTTTGCTTTACCATAAAAAGTAATTTTTTACTCGTTTACGCATTTAAAAAAATAATAATAATAATAATAATAATGATAATAATAATAATAATAAATAATAATAAAATAAAAAAAAAAAAAATAAAAAAAAATAAAGGGGACATTATTGTTACGTTTATGCCTCAATTATATTTTTCGACTACACAGTAGCTTCAATAACAATAACCTTTAAATTCTTAAATGTTGACGATTATCATCATTTTGCATGGGCTATATATGCCGATATTTAATTTATGTGGTAAAATAGATGATAAATTTAACGCACACTTTATACGATAGAACGTTTTGTATTTTCATGCGTATTGCGCATAAATTAAGCAATGATAGCGTCTAATTTTTTTTTCATTTTGTTAACATCTACAAAGATTATGTATTATACTTATTGCACTAGATGAATATTTAGGTAACAGGATAAAGAAATGATTTTATTCAAATTTTGTATACTATCTGCTTTTAATAAATTAAGCGAATAAATACTTTTTATTTTTTTTATTTTTTTATTTATTTATTTATTTTTTTTTTTTTTATAATGTACAATGTGCTTCACCTTCAATTAGACTTTTCTAATCTAGACGTGGGATGCATTTGAATTATCCGGTAAGAAATAAATTATCCGTTAATTTTAATAAGACATCGTTGAAGAGTATAATTGTTTCACATCTACACTTAATTTATTTATATTTCACATGTATGGCACATACTTGCTTCTAGTTTTTTAAAAATTTATTATAACTAAAATTTATTTATTAGTAAATATGTAACTTATGAGATGTTTGTAAATTTACCTGAAAGCAGAGCCGCTAGTCGCGAGTCACATTCAACATTACTCGAATTTCACATTTTATTAAAATTCACTTTAATATTTGGCTTTCATTATTACATTAAACAGAGTTTAACTCTTACTTGCTAAGCGTTTCAGCAGTTGTTCGCGTAGAGAGTCTCGGAATGGAACTCAGGGAAAGTGGAAAATCAGTTTCGACGCTATAGTAAGAATAAATTTCGAGCTCCGTGTAATCGAAGATCTTTTATAAAAGAGTACATTTATTTTTATATTTGATGCTTACACGCGGAAATATTCAGTGCCGCGTATGATAAATTCAAATTCCCTCTGAAAGTGCCTGTGATACCGCGTACGTGTACACGCGTAAAAATGGAAGATCTCCGTTAGTTTAAGCGCGTGGAAAGTTTTGGAAAAATGCAATAGCTATTCTTGGTATTCGGTGAATTTGTTTCCCAGCGGTAGAGGTACACAGAGCCATTTGGAAACGTACACTTCGTCTTTCATTTGGAAAGAGGGCGCGCGTGCGTTAGAAACGAGCTTATCGACGGCTCGCAAAATGAAATTCCTCGTTGGGAGGAAGCGTAAGGAGGTGGTAGAAGGCAAGGAAAAGGGAATATCATCGGCTCAAGGCCTTGTGAGATATTACTTTGACTTTTTCCTCGGGAGACTTGCACTTCCGCTGTCGGCCAAAATCGTAACGGAGCTTTCCTCTCCAATGTTCACTGATAACAGGCATTCGAGAAAATGTCGTGATAGTTCACGGGAGGTCAGTCTTGCCAGTCATTCTTCGATTATGGTTATAAACGCTGCAAATCTACCTTGTAATTTGCTCCATATAAATATTTCATCCGTGGGCGTACAGTGATTCTCATATTTTTCATAATTGACCGTTTCACTCATCCATCGGAGTTCGGGTTATTGATAAAATATAGGCAATAAGTGGCTATTGTTATTCTTTCACTTTTCTCTGCTTTTAATTTTAATTTTTGACGGCTTATTACTTACAATTGGAGAGCTATTGATTAAGTAAAAAATAAATAACGATGAAACTTTACAATCTCATTTATACTTTTTTCGCTTACGAAAAAATCTAACACTTATGATAAATCGATCAATCCATAAGTTAAGTTGGCAGGCTTTTATTTCGACCAATTAATCAGCTCATCGAAATAAGTGTATAATTAAACAAATTTCTCGGCATTGTTTTTTTTTTAATGTAAATTGAAAAACTAGAAAATCGAGCTGATACGTATCTTTAATTTACAATATCTCCTCTACCTCTCCCTTTCTCTATTTTTCGCATTTTTTACGTGTTTTCACTCACCGATATGCCAGCCCTTCTTCATTCCTTCATTCCTTCCTTCCTTCCTTCCTTCCTTCCTTCCTTCTTTCCTTCTTTCCATCCTTCCACGCCTTCTTTCTTGGACTACCATTTGAGAATGTCATCTTCACGTTCAGCCTCAACGTTTCATTCTGCCTCCTCCATCATTATCTCTCCTCATCGTAAAAACGATCGCTCTCTGTACTAATAAATCGAGACGTTATAGATACTTAGTATTTTATTCGTTCATTAGTCACATCCAACAGATTGAATTCTTCGAGCTTAACCTTCCGATCTACGTTTCGCCAATTCGACAAAGCAGAGGAAATATTGGAAGGTGTCAGAGAGTGAGACGTACAATAAGCGCCAAATTTACTATCAAATGAGAAAAAAAAATGGTAAAAGCTGCATAACTCCATCTTGACTTTCGTTTCGTTGATTGGTTCGTAAATTCGATCGAGTCGCAATGTCGACGTTACTGGACGAGCTACGAGGCATCCATCCTTGTTCCTGTAAAATTTTCATTGGCAAATCCCGGACTATGAAGGTGAAAAGTCAGTCCTATCAGTATGCCGAGATATGGATTTCATCAGGTCTTAAACCACGAGGAATCCTATTTAATGCATCAGCAATTCGCATTTCGGATACTCGTTTTAACAATTTTTCCCAGGTCCTCTAGTCTGACTGATTCATGGAATTAATTATTTGATTTCAAATATATTCCAACTAAAGACTTCGCTGCCCTACTGATTTTTGTTTTTCTCTAATGAACTATTGTTATATTGTACTATATGAATATATCTAGCTTTTGCATATCATTAGGAAAGTATATTAAATTGCAAAAACTTTGATTACTTTAATTATAACTTACCGAAGAATATTTTGTATAGGATAAAATTTTATAGAAAGAGTTTTCAGATAGCCATAAGTAGCAAAAATAAATGTTATGATATATTTTATTCGTTCTAACTTCTAAACGAAAGTATTTTGATTATATATATATATATATATATATATATATATATATATATACATATCTAGTTATTTAATTGCATTATATTCAAAATACAAACTAGACACGAATATATTTCAATTAACGTTAGATATTCCAAAATATATTTGTCCCTAAATATCAAGATCGTTTTTCTCAATTTCACGTGAAATCTGCTTGAGATAATTATTTAAAATATTTTTTTTTTAACTAATATAATATTTTCTTTCCATCTTTATTCTATGTTATGATAAGATTTTACTGTTTATTTTTCCATACTAAAACTCTATTTGCAGCTCTTTTATTTCCTCATTTTAACTACACACCTTTTCCATCTTTATCTGCCTAATTTAATTATTCCTATCCCAAATTACATCTTCTATTTCGTCATTATATTATTTTTTGCTTTCTTCATTCTATTTTGTTGAAAAGTTGAAACTCCTGATAATATTATAATTTCATAAATTATACATATTATAAATTATATTCTAAATATATACATATTGGATTATAATTGAAAAGAATTTAAATTCTTTTAATCCATTAGTTTTGAATATTTTTATAAAAAATATTATTATGAATATTATTGAATTTTTATTTAAGTGCTATTTATTTAAAAACTCCCTCCTTTTCGCAATCAAAGATAAAATTGATTGCACTTATTAGTTTAAAAGAATAACTATTTAAATACTGTATTTTTACAAAAATAAAGTAATTCATATTATATTACTTTAATATATAAAAATATGCTTGTACTCTGATATTATTTATTTGAAATATATATATTTTCGTTTTCATAAGTTATTTCATTTAATGTGTACAATTTCATTAATATGTACCATGACGGTTAGATTTACTTATAAATTAAATCAAATATACGTACGAGAATTACAAGAATAAAAATATTTAGTCGAATTGTATTTGCAAAAATAAATTTTATTAATGAATAAATACCAATATAGATTTCACTAATTCTCTTTAGCTTATGAAAAAATATAAATTTTTTATTATCAATATGGCATAAAACATTGTTGAATCAATATATGGCATTAATTTTTAATAATTTTTTCAATAGTTATTAAATTAATTATATTATTTCCTAATGATATAGGATTAGTTATTAATAATTATTAATAGATTTACATAGTTATTAATTGATCTATAAAAATAAAGAAAATGAATTCATAGAATTTTATTCATCTCAATACCTAAATCATATGAACATTTGAAATCAATAAGTAATGGGTAAATGAATGACGAACATTCAATTGCATAAGTGCCGTAGACGCTCTTACCTTAAAGAATTTCCGTAAATCTTGGCTTGCATGAAAGATAAAGAAAGTCATTCTCTTTTTCTTATTATATCATTCTCTGAAAATCATGACACTTAGCACGAATGGGCTTGCCATTCATATTTTTTTTTTTTTTCTAAATTGTTAATAAAAACGTAACCTTTTTATCCGTTACATTTTTAGATAAAATGTTAGAATGCTAGTTGATTAATTTGCATAATTGAAACGCTCGTTAGATGAAATATTATTCGAAAATCGAAAGTTCGAGAAATATTTTCTATTAACACTTCTTTAAATAAAATAAAATTAGTAAATTAGAACGATTAAACTTTCATTTACATTTCCTTTATTCCCATTATACGAACATACGCACATAAAGAGAAAAACGAATTCTATATTTCTTAAAACACCAAAATTTGATTTGCGTTCAGCATTCCTAAAAATTAAAATGAAAACCAGTATGTACATGACCACAATTCGGTGCTAAATTCGGTAATGGTAATGAAATCCATTTCAATGAAACCATAACTGAATACTCGTATACAAAAATAATTATTGTTCATAGAATAATTCACAATGAAAAATATTCTGATTTTTCGAGAGCTTAAACTGCCAAATACTAAAATCGTGATATATAATCCAAAACATTTGTATTTTATGAGCTTTTGAATAGTAAAGATACCATAACTTACTAAGCTCAATATTTTAACTTATCAAACCAATCTTACTTTTCTTTTTAAATCTTATAATTTATGACTATCCAGATATTCGTTACATTAAACTTTGAATTATAAGAAAATAATGTTGCATTTTTAAATTGTATTTGTTCATTGCTGCAACCAAACGGCTTTTTAAATTTATGGTTATAAAACGAATTTAGTTTAAATAATAAAATAGACGACCGACGACCCTATATTTGTTCATTCGTTTACTAACGCTTTTCAGGTAATGTCTATGCATGCTTCACAAACACATATCTCGTTTAAGTAAACGCGTGTGTACGCACTAGTGCAAACTACCTGCAAGCACCTTTAACACATGCGCACCAAGCATCTCTGCGTGTGTTTGCGAATACACAGTATGGCTGCGACACGCGAAAACACCCATTTAGGTATTCACTAACTCGTGCATACCTGTGCACACAGATACATAAATATACGCACACATGCTTAGATAGAAACAAATATTTATACATGCTTACATGGACGTACCGAATCACCTGAACTTGTCGCAGTGGCGTAGTATGCATCTCTCTTGCAGACTCGTTCTCACTTACGCTCGTTTCTACAACTCTCTCTCTCTCTCTCTCTCTCTCTCTCTCTCTCTCACTCTCCCCCGCTTTGTCTATTTTTATATTTCTCTCACTATCGACCTAATTGAAAAACCCAAAGACTATATATATGCACGATAAATTTTAAAATGTAATAATGGTAAATGTAATAGTGATAAACCCATTCTGAATATAAGTATTATTATAGAATTACTTTTGCTAAGAACTATTTTCTAAAATTGACACTGTAGAAATTTCTATACATAATCGTACTTTATTCATCTGATTAAATCCTAATAATTAATTCAAAAACAAATATAATATTCATATGAAAAACTTAATTCATGTAGTTGATGAATTAAAAAAAAAGCATTTTATTATCCGCATTCTAAATAAAATTTTTTTCATGAAAGTTTTGATCAATATTTAATGTAATTCGTAAACGTAATATGTAAATTTGAGACAAAAAATATCTTTAAAATGTCTATAGAAGAGCATTGCTTTTTCAGCGATTCTGGGTAATACTTTGGACACACTATTATTTCTATTATGAATAGTTACAGAAACACTATTACATAAAAAATTACTGTAGTTACGTATTTTTAATTCTTATTTACAAATTAAAAAGAACTTACCCGTTTAAATATTAATTAATTACTAATCATAAAAATTTAGTTATATTGAATAACGCTGTATGCAGTTCGCCAACACATGTATCGAACTGCAAGTGTTATTCATAAATTAAAAAATCCAACAGAACTATAATTATTGATTTGAAATTGGTTATTAAAAATTAAAAATTCTCATAAGTAGTAATATTTCCTCTGATTGACAATAATAATATTAAATTAATTCCGATATATTTACTTAACTGTTCTATTTACTATTGAATATACATATCAAAAATCATTTATAATTAACGTACATTTCAGTTTTGTGTTGAACAATATAAAAACTTGATATAAAAGCATCAATAATTCCTATATGCAAAATAATATATAGATAATCAAATATAAAGTATTTATGTATAATATAAATTAAACTTAATTTAATTAAACAAATTTTTAATTGAATCGCTGAAGAGCTGGAAGATTACTTTGTTTTCTTTTCTAATACTATATGTTTCATATTTAGTTGCTTTAAAGTAAATATTCTAATCAATATATCATTCAGATTAAATTGTAATACTCTCGAAAATACGTGAAAATTTACAAATAAATTCATAAAGAGAAAGATTGCTGATTAAATTAATGGAAGCAAACTCAAAGAATGTTTTAAATTATATAACGTACTTTTGTACAAACAGTAATATCATTTACATCAAATTACCTTGTAAAGGTAAATTCCATTGGTAAAATCCATAGCTTACAAATGTGTCAATCTTCTATAAAGAAAAATTCATTATTTCATCAGTCAATGTCAATAACTTTATCATTTTTATTCATTGAATATTTTTTGCCTATTTTCCCTTTTTCTTTTAAACTATCATAAGATGTTGCAATAAAACGTTATATGTAAAATATTTTCATGGAAATGCGAGTAATTTAAATTGTCGATGCTTTTCTTGTAAATTACCATTAACATTAAAAAGCGGTTATTCATATAAAGTATTAATTAATGTTCACGAACCTAAACTAGAAGAAAAATTGTATAAACAATTACAGTATGGTTCTCTATAAAATATCGTAAAATTAACGTTTAAGATAATACAATATCCAACGCCAAAATAATTTTACTTAAAGTAATTAGAAAGAACGCTCTATATAACTTAGTAAGATACTCGAAATTATAAAAAATACAATCTAAAAATCTATTAATGTTTTACCTTAGTTTAATTATCTTTTCCATTCTTACACTAACTATTTGTACGTGAATTTTATCTTCGAATATATTGCCCACTTCATATATATTAAAATATTGCACATAATTTCTATATAAAAATAACACGTACGTGCTTTTAAACTTTTTATGAAATATTTATTTTCCAAACATATTTAAAAATATAACTGTATACCGATAATTCTACTTATATACTTATCTGCAAAATTTCTTTCCTTTCATTTACGTAATCATTATGTATTCATAATTACAATAATGAATGATTCGATATTCGTATTATATGATTATGTAATTATATCATTATTATATTAACTAATGCTTGATTAAAATATAAATATATTATTGAGATTATAAAAATGAGATTCATAACTCGAATAAATATGAATTATATTCTATAAAATATCAATATTAATCTAATATAAAATGATTGCATAACTGTATAAAGCAGCGTTATATAATATATAAATATCATGAACTTGTTTATTATATATATATATATATATATATATATATACAAAAGTTATTATTTATGAAATTCACAGCATTCTCTTTCTATCCGTGTTTCTGTTTCTTTTCGCTTTTTTTGTCTTTCATAAAACCACTTAGATAACAGTTATCCATTTCACTGATACATACTAGAAAGTATATTATTTTAAATTACTCATGAATAGATAAGTTCAACTAGTATTTTATATTATCTTTTTAACTTTGGATAATGTACAACCTTTGTAATAATAAATTCCTTCAAATATCTATTAACATTTAAACTGCTCTTCATATATTATAAATTATGTTAGATGTTAAAGATAAAAGCAAAGAATGAAAAAACAGAACCAAAAATATAATTAATTACTGAATTTTTATATTTTAGTTAAAACTTAATATCTTTTTATTTAATGTCCATGAAATTGAAGTATTCGTGAAATAAAAACTATTTAATTTATAGAAAGAATAATAAAATTTTTATTTAAAATAATTTTCAGTTTATATGATTCAAAAATATTTGAGAATACTTTTTAAATAATTTAAATTCTTGGGATTTAAATTATATATTCGAACTGTTCAAGTATTGTACTTTTAAAAAAGTAAGTTTAAAGATATATATGGACATAATTTATTATGAAATTTGAATAACACTAAATCTTAAAATTACGGATAAATTTGCTTTGCGCTGCTACATAAAAATGAAGAAAACTTAGGTAAAAGGGTAGACGGCTTTACTCATCCGCGAATTGGTCCGTGAACTTTCATTTTCGCAACGGATATTTTCCCAACTGAACTGCCAATATGCCTACCCAGTTATTCATTCTTGTCGTTCTCATATTATAATCGTATTATAAAATTGAATACTGGCAATACGTTTTGTATATGTGAACGAACAATTCATCAATACCGATATTCAATATTAAAATTTAATGAATAAAATATATCTACTTACATCGTTACAAACTATATTTTTATCTACATAGAGATGCAATTTATAATATATTTTATGATGAAATATTTATACAATTCTATAGGTTTACATTCTAAAAGTTTATTAGATACCAATGAAATTCGTAAAAGTAAATTAAAAGTAATAAAAATATCTCGATCTTTAATCCTACCTCTTCAATGAGAATTTATATTTATAATCAATGTTATTAGCAATCCAATTTAAAACTATAGAAATAAAAATTTATCTTTAGAAAATAAAATTTATCATACAAATTCACTTTTGACGTTTAATAAATACCAATACTATAATTAATTATAGTATAATTATTTAAATTAAAAATTTTATAAGATCATATTGTACTTTTGTTTTTTCAAATTTTATTAAAAATCTTTTATCAAATATATTTAGATGAAACAATATTTATTTTCTTTTATTCCTTTATTTATTCTAAAGCTTAAATATAGTACTTTATTTATTAGTTTTGTTATTTATTATCTTTTTAATGTACTAATTTTTGTATTTGTTCATTCGTATTCTTAAAATAAAAATTAAAAGAATGAGAAATAAAGTCTTCCTATTTCTATTGACTTATTAACTTAATTAAAAATTTGAGAGTACTATTAAGCGTGTAAGTTATAGATTTATAATAAGTAATTAAATCAAATTAAGAAAATTGTGTCGTATAATAATTAGTTATAAACACATTACTATATATATATATATATATATATATATATATGTATATGTAGTATTACATACATATTTGAAAGATTAAAATCATACAAATTATAAAAGCTTTTAAAGATTACAAATTATCTGCGTTATTAATTGCATTAATAAAAAATTCAACAAATGAATATGTAAACTGTTTGATTATCTTACTACTATTAAAACTTTCGTAAAGTTTATTTGAATTTATATATATATATATATATACCCTTTTATGCCCTATAAGTATTCACTTCATACAAGTTATTGAAACGGTTCTTTAGAGTAAACAATATGTCTGACGGTACTGAAGTTACTATTGTTGATTCTCAGAGGAATTTATCTCACGTAGGAAGTTAGTGGCGCGAAATTTAAACAGCAGCAAGTTTAGAAAGCTCTCCAGGAAAAGTCAGCAGCTTACTACTACATCTTAAAGAGTTCAAGGTCTTCAATTTAACCTACAGATTATTGTCACTGTCACATTAATTCTAGCTGCCTATGAAATTATCAACAACGCGTGGGTGTCGATGATAGCTTTTCTCCTAATATTAAATAATGTAAGATTTAAATTCTTAAAGCTTTTAATGCTTTTATTGTATTAATTGTAGACTATATAATTATTATATTATCTGACAATATCGAAGCTATTAATATATATTAAATAATATGGCAATGCAATATTTGTAATTTAAACATAAATTCGTGATCGATGTGCTTGTTTTTATCTTTTTATCGTGACATTCGTGTCACATTCACAATAAACTTTGAGAATTTATTGACAATCGTTTCAAAAGAGTTAAAAAGTTTTCATTTAACGAATTTATTTATTTGACAAACAGTGCTTTGGAAATAACAGAAAAAATTGAGAGTTACTATCGAAATTCAATTTTACGTAATAACGCGGGCCAATATATACATTTATACATATCGTTATGGAATAAATATAACGAAACATATGATATTATACCGAATATATATTTATAGATAATTCGACATATAATATAGACATTTTATTCATAATACTTTATATTTTTAGGTTTATTTTAAATCGGTATCAAATTAATAAAAATAAAATTTTTTTTGATAATTAAATATACTATTGTGAAGAAAAGATAAATCCTAATCATTGAATTTACTTCATATATAACATAATAAAGATCATATAGATTTTGCGTAGAATTTTTAATTTCTATCTTATAAATCCTTCAGAATACTAATGTAATTAATATAGTAACTTATATGAGATAAATAATAAAAATATTAATATAACGATAGCGTAGGTCTATTGTTTTTATGTTTCCTAAATAATGCTACATCTAGCAAACAACTATGTAAAAATTCATTTTATCACGTTAAAAGAAATAAAATAAACATTCGATATAATGAAAAAGAGTTTTTCGTAATTGTAAATTTTAAAATTCTTATGTAATTTAAAAAAATTCAATACACAATTGATTCCGTAAATGACACGAATGGTTTACGTTGTTTTTAGAAAGTATTTTGCAAAATGTAAAATTTAAATGGAAGGTTAAAATAGTGTGGATGAATTAAAAATTTTCAATGCTATTGCAATTCAATAATAACTTCGTAAATTAACGTTAAATAAAAACAAAATTATTATTATTAACTATATTGAAATTAGTTATACAAAAGAGTTTTATTTTTTCGAAGACTATAGCTTAAGTATTTGCATGCTTGTTAATTGTCAAAAGTTTTAAAAAGTTGTAAAAATCATGGTAGAATTAATAAAACTCATCAGTTTTGGCAAAGGCTTTAAGTAAAATGCTGATAGTTTCTCAAAGCTCTTTTCCAACTTGTTTACGAAATTTTAATTGCCAAGTGCATTATCAAGCTTGATTTTCTCTCCATTATACGTTTTCATGTGCGCTATGTGAAATGTAGAAAAAGAACCATCTGCGCGATGGAAGGAATTAAATCATTTTCTTGTATCCAGTCCGACATTATCCTGCAGACTGTAAAGAAGATGACTGCGTGCGGGTCTGTGTGTTTCTTTCCTTTATGACAAACCAATGGCAAAACTAAAGAATGTTTTTTGGCACTGAGCTTACTGCCGTAAATTTTCCTTATGCCTGCGCGTTAACCTATATAAGACAGGCGATATATTAAAGGTTTGTAAGTTTCCATTAGATTTTTCTGCATTTTTCCTATAACAACAGAGTTTCGTAGATCGAACACACTTTCTGACATTTCCATTTAAAAGTTGCGTGTGCGTGCGTGTGCGTGCGTGTGTGCGCGTGTCTGGTTTATCCAACCGCGATTTACACACTTATTTACAGTATTTCATAAAATTGTTTCAGCAATTAAATAACACCTTATCATACTTAAATACTTATAAATTAGAATTTATGTTCACAATTTTAATGTTAATATACGATCAATACCGCTTTCGAATTCTATGAAAATAAATTAAACAATATCATTGAATTCCTAAACTTCGACAAAATATATGCAAAGAGAATTAAGATAATTGTTTTAAATTTTTTCAATTAATTTTTACACATAATTCCGTTATTATATGCAACTAAAACAATATATATTTATTGTACATTACAGATGGCTGTAGCAGCCATTAATTTCAACTTCTCGGAAAACAAGTGATACGAAGAAAAGGTATAATAATTTGTTATTAGAGAAGACCCTAACTAAAAGTACGCAATAAAAAAAAATTTTAAACTTTAAGCGTTCAGGCGATGAAGTAACGAGATTCAAGTAAAAGTTTAGATTTTCAAACCGAGCATAATAAATATCGATTACCGGCACTTGAAGAATCAAGAAACTTCTTTTTATGAAAGAGCTGCACTAATAGTCGACATTCCAATATCGGTGAAGTAAGAGTTGCAGGTTCGTCAATGTGCCGATTATTACTTTACATATAAATTTATCTGAAATTTAGCAAAACCTTGCGAAGCGTGAATGTCATTTATTTATCTTTTTAATATATTTAATTTTATTTTTAATACCGTTATTAAATCCACTATTCATTACAGAATTTTTATTTTCTTAAGTTCACGCCGTTGGAAAGGAAATATAAACTGTAAAGAAAAAAAAATGCTTATTGGAAATGGTAAAAGCATATTATAATGGAATAAATTGTTTCATAAACGAAATAATTTTTGTAATTTTTTTTTATACTTTAAAAAATATAACGAAATATTACAGAAATATTATAAATTGTGGGAAAAAATTGAAAATTTTTAATTTTGTTATTTAACTAAAAATAAATTTTAATATTTCTTTTCTTTCGATACTGTTATTTTAATTAGTATTCATTTAACTTACTGAATATGAGGTATAATTATTTTGATTTTATCGTATTGATTTGAGTAATGGAATCTAAAATAGTACATGCAGATTGATTGAAGAAATTGAATTATGTATTGAAATATCTTAATAAAAAGTAAAATGTTTGATTGAAATTAATAGAGTAAGTTAAATAAATAAAAAAAAAAAAAAAAAAACTCACAGATTTATAGTATTATGAAGTAATTTATAGTATCACACAACCAGTTGCTATTAAATTTATTAATTAAATATTTCATTGATTTTCATGTGAATATACTTTACCTATCATTACAAATACGTGTAAATTTATCTATTATAATTGTTTCATGTATTAATTGTAAATTTAAAATAATTATATTTTCATGAGAATTTAAAAATAAAACTAATATCCATTACTATTTTTCTAAATATATAAAGTATCTATATATTCTATTTTAATATTCCTCCAAGGTATATCAATACGCGGCGATATATATATATATATATATATATATATATATAGATGTGTATATTTATTATTAATATTATAATATTAAATTTTGAGAGGAGGACTAAATATTAATAAAGCTACACTAATAAATTAGTAAATTGACAAATATATTAAAACAAGAAGACACGAGTGAATATTAAGAATTGAATAGAGAATGCAAAAATAAAAATAGAAAGAAATGAGTAATAATACGGAAAGAGCGACAATATCAACATTCTATCGGTATAGTATGTCAATTTTCAATAAATTAAGTACAGCTTTATAAAAAGAAATATGACGTGCACATAATGGGATGAAATTTTATTTGAATATTTGTTAGTACACGCTCCTAAAAATAGAAAAGTCTTTTCGCATGTACACAAAGTACGTGGATCCAGTCTTTTCGCGTGTAATCGAGCAGCTATATATTACACGGTGGCTTATCTTTGGTAGCGTAGCGAATGCACGCGAGCAAGGAGAAAGAGACAGAGGGAGTCGCGCGACAAAAGCACCAACGCCAATATAATATCACGCCGCTCTTTGCTCCCGTCCGAGATTTAGCGCGCGTCACGTGCCGCAGGACAGGATTATCGGATTTCCTCGACATAGCCAGCTGTAACATGAATCCTGCGCATACACAATTTTAATTCTCTGGCTCGATTTCCCACTCACCGACACTCGCACACGTGCTCTCTCTCTCTCTCTCTCACTCTCTCTCTCTCTCTCTCTCTCTCTCTCTCCCTCTCTCCATCTCTAATTTTATCTTTGTCTCCCTCACTTTCCATCTCCCGGCATCCCATCATTGCTCTATCTTACGGCCATATAATAAAAAATTAAGTAATGGAGATGTGGAAGCCCGACGGTATTTGTGAACAAGTTAAAAGGCAAGGAAGCTGAGAGAGCCAAAAAGTCAAATGGAAAAGAATGTCGTAATAAAGTTTAATTATTTACAAAATTAAAGCTCTCAAATAAGAAAATAGATGAAGGCTGGACTACTCAAAATACGCCAATTACCGCGAAATTGAAATACCCATCTGGAATATAATAGGGCTGGAAAAGGGCACGAATTATTGTACAGCGGATGAAAAAAAAAGGAAGAAAAAAAAAATGAGACGAAAGGAAGACGCGAATTAGCTAATATCGCTTGAAAGGCATGTTCGAGTGGCGACCAGGTCGAGGTGGGCAAGCGAAGAAAGCAAGAGTAATTCACGCGAAGACCGGTATCCAAAGTTTTAGAAGCTCTCTCGTAGCGTAGCGCAAGCGAATAATTGGCCCTAATTAGCAAGGCGACCCGGGTCTTGATATGTTTACGCAACGGGTCTTTAAGCTCCGAGACGCTACTCGCGAGCGCTAGTTTTCAACGCCACCAATTTCTCCGCGCACTCTAGCACCGAGCTGCGCGTCTGAGGGTCTTCC
>NW_011948436.1:1480355-1538664 GCF_000503995.2 Ceratosolen solmsi marchali | reverse complement strand
GCCGACGTCCTTCTCCTCGCTCGCCGGACCCCGTATCCTCTCCCACCGCGCTAACCGATGCCTTTTGTCGGGGTGGTAGGGGGCGATGGTTGGCGATGGTGGCGATGGTGGCGATGGGGGTTAGAGGGGTGGCGGCGCTTTCGCAGCTTAAACGATAACTCGATTAAAAAGCAACCGGCTGAACCGAACAACGGCATTTAATTAACGAAAGTGCTCGCCCGAGAGTTTTGCCTGGGTGACGACGAGACGGAGGAATATCCCGCGGGCACTCGACTCTCTCCGCGTGGCTTGTACCCCCTCCTCGCTCAATCCCATCCGCGACCTCAAACCTTCTTGCCTCTCGAGTCTCTGCGCTAGCCTGCGCTACTCTACCACCCCACTTGGAGCTCCGGCGCACCTTCTCATCCCTGCCACTCCGCGACGACTTGTGCAAAAAAATTACGACAATACGCTGGTAATCGTCCTCTAGTCAACTAACTACTTTTCCCCATCGTTGCCCTTAGAACATATTCTATTATAAGTACGACCCTCTTTCGAGTTCGCCTTTGTTCTCCTAATCTTTCTTCTTTGCCGCTTACCGATCTCTCGAATTTCGCAATTAAGCAAACCGGAGTACGTAATGCTGAGATTCCACTAAACTGTAATTGAAATTTCGTCTCGCTTTCAGCTGGAAAAATAATATTCGGGAAAATTCTTTTCTTCCTTCTTTATTGCCCTCATTCACAATCGCACATATAAAAGTCTGATGTGAAGAACATTTTACATAAGTATTTGACTATCATTCCGTTGTTTTAATAAACTCGTTTAGAATTCTATTTGCTCATAATGTTACGTACAATTTTTTCCAATGAAGAGTATAAGCTATGCAGGTCCAAAGTACAATGCACCACAAGGACTCGGCCATTAACCAGCTATGCGTATTCATTTTGCCAATTCTCCAATGGAAAGGAAACATTTCGTAGAAAACTTGATGACCGATATACATCACAAGAGCATTCATACCTATAAGGAGAGACTATTTTTATTTGCTGCAAAAGCCATCGATGATATTATATTAATCATTTGTTGTGTCGCATAACCTGGAATTCTGAAAGGTCCACCTTCCCAAACGCCAATGACATCGACAAGAAAATAACAGGCTGAGAGTAATCCCAAGGAAAAACTTGTAGTTACCATAACGAATGAGACTGACCTGCACATATTTTGTGTGCGTGTATGCGCGTGTATGTGCGTGCGTGAGTTTTTTTTTTTATTTTTTTTTTTTTTTTTTTTTTTTTTTTTTTTTTGATGTTTATGTATGTGTGTATGTATGCATGTATGCTTTCAACTTAATCAAATTATTTTATACAATTTAAAGGAATACCATAGTCAAAACAATACCATAAGTTTTTATTAACAGGGATGATTTCTGTGAAATGAAGTGATAAGCCAATAACGCCGAATATCAAAGCCCACACTAACCATCTTGCAATTCGATTTTTCCAGTCTTCATAATGGCATAATATTTGACCAGCCTGTATGCCCAGAAACACCTGAAATATCGATGTTAAACAACCTGAAACAACGTTACATTGTTTTTCAATTAATACTTAACTAATATGCACGTGAAATTTTCTATACAATTTATTGAGATAACAACGCAAACCTAAGACCCCTTCAGGATCAAATGGGCCAGATCCGTATACGCTATTTGCAGTAGGAAATTGATAAATATGGTTTACGCCCAGTAAAACTTTATCCACGTAACCCGCTGCACCACCAACGCAATTCCAATATTTACCAGCGTCATGACGACCCCCAGGTCCAAGATAACCTCTATAAAGCATGCCAACAGAATTTTATAATACGTTATTATTATAAACAATGAGCACAATATGAAATGATAATTTATTTCAAATCAAATTTTATCGCAAAAAATTGAAATTGTTAATTTATCATTATGATTTTTACGCATTATAAATTATAAATAATTTTTAAAATACGAATGAGCTATTGGTAAATAGAAAAGTTTAGAATGTATATCAAGCAGAATGAAGTTTAAATCGACATTCACATCGTTTATAAATTTCTTAATATTTGAATAATCATCGGATACGTAAATTTAATGGCAATTCTCTCGGAGAGTGTATGAAGCTCAATATTTATTAGCAATAGAGTGACTTTTTTGTTCCTCCGACTTTTTGAGCCACCAACAAAATGGGAATAACGTTGTTCCACAATTTTATAGAGTAAAATTCTATTTTGCAAATGAAGATATATTTCTAACGTATTTACTATACCTCACGTGAGTATTCTAAAAATCATGCTAATCTTATAAGTAATGGAAACGTGTGATTATATTCAGGTATTTTTAAAAGGTAGCTAATAAATCAACGTGAATATTAAAAATAATAATCATTCGAATATACTCCATAAGGATCAAACGAATCTAGTATTGATTACAGATACAAAATGTGCACATACTTTGGACAATCTGGAACTGGTAGTAAGAAGATAATAACACAATGAGCCAGAAGAATAAAAAATGCAATAATCCACTGTGGCATTAAAATAAGTATTTCATATACAACTTTTGATCCTAAATGCTGTAAAATAATTTTCAAGTCAATAAAATGCATCGTAATGCTTTAGTTCATTATTAAATGAATTCTACCTTTGAAACTACAGTACACGGTGAAACTAGCAAAAGGTAAATCATTGCAGTTACTAAATAACACACGCTGAATCTTTGTAAAACCCCGAAGATCCGAATACTCTCGAGTTGATTTTTTCCTCCAAGTGTATTTAAAGAAATTCCAATGAAAAATAAATAAAAGCTTCGCTGAAAAGAAGGAAATAATGTAAATATCAAGGAAATTTCAAGTGTCGCGATAGCTAACAAGAGAACGGGAACAATGTACAAATGCTGTGTGTACAGGCAATATGAAAGACAAAGAAAAATTGTACGGCAGGGGAGTTAGAGGAAGGAAAAATGAAAGTACATGTTGTACAAAAAGAAAGTTCCAAAACGAATCACCTTGACGATCGCACAGCAGATGGAGAACCTCGAGGTCCCACGAGTGAGTTGCGAGGAAATGGATAAGGGAATGCACACACCCATGATCCACAAGAAGCAGGGAAATACTAAATCTCCAACGAAGAGGCCGTTCCAAGTGGCGTGCTCGAGGAACACGTAACCTCCGGCGCCATTATTTACGAAAATCATTAGGAGGATGCTCATCCTAGAAATAATTTGTAGGATTAGTGAAAAATTTTTGCAATCGGCATTAGGACGTGGATATTATTACCCTCTCACGGTATCGAGCGACCGTAATCTTGGCTTCGACGATGAACTTTCTACCGTCTCAATTTGCACATCCTTTGATCGACATCTTTTTACGCAGTTGAAAATTATTTTTAGGATCGATAAGACGCACAGAAATAACGCAATCAAGCCCAAAATAATAACCAGAGCTAAAATAAAAGGAACTTTTATTTAAAAAAAGAAAAGGTCCCTTTCCTTCCTAACACAATTAAATTTTAAGTACATAATAAATAAGATTTTAATCGTAAAAATTTGAATGAAGTTTATTTTTCTTTCCGTTCGCTGTACTGCTTTTATATAGTTAATATAATTAATTTTTCACATACGAAAATGTACTTACGTAAATGAGAATTAACTGGTTGCTTATTGGCAACAAAGCTATAACTGTTATTGTAGTCGACAGTTAATTCATAAATACCAAACTCACCAATATTTGGAGAGAGTTGGCAGTATAATCCACTAAAAAATAAATATTAAATTGAAAATAAAAATTATAGTAACCGAATGATGGTAATCATACTTTTCATCCCAAGCTGGAATGTATTCTTCATGCTTATCCGTTTCAATAATTCGCCAATACTGCGATCTCGCGCTTTTAACTTTCATACTAATTATTTCAGATTCTATCATAGCGGCTCTACTGTAAGGACACTAATTATTGGAATAGAGATAAAGCACGTGTTATCACTTATATAATTGGGGTTTTTTTTTTTTTTTTTTTTTTTTTTTTTTTTTTTTTTTTTTTTTTTTTTTTTACTAAAACATTAACGTTTCATCATTACCTACCTTAATACAATCGGATGATAACGTATACAACCATAAATTTGGTAAATTTATATTGCTTTTTAATATTACACATGCTTCATCAAAGTTCAATTCATCAAACGTGCAAGACCGTTCCATTTCCATTTTAAATACCTTACGAATTTTTTTATCGACAAAAATGCTATTATAGAATAATCATAGAATTACGTATGCTTGACTGAATTACGTTTTCTTGATTGTAAAATTTCCTTCACATATTATGGCAATATGACAAGTAACATACACTTATACTTAACATATTTAATATAACAGAATTTTGTAATTTCATAGATTATCAATGACGTACCACGCCGACAGAATAGATTCTAAGCATATCACACCGACTATTCGACACTCACTGTATTTCACTCTATAATTCGTATAAATAAAACAATAGTGCATAAAGCCAGAGTTTATTGAAGTAATAATTGCTCAATAATTGTAATTGTAATGATATTGTAACGATGGCAATCAATTAAATGAGGAAAGGATCGTTTCTTCGAAAAATTTTATCACGAAGTCTGACTCGTACCGGCGTCGACTGCCGAAGTAGCGCGATAACCTGAATGCGCGTACATTCCCTTCTCCTTTTCTCCACTCACTCAATTAAATGCTTTGAGCGTGAGTCGAGTGTCCAACTCATCATGACACAGAAACAAACATCTGCAGATATATTCTATGACACACTTGTGTACTTCATGTCAAATGATGTTCGGACAAGATAAGAAATTGTATAATATAAATGTCCGTCGATCATCAAAACACTTGACGTATCTGCACAATTACCTATGTATTTACATAACAAAAAAAAAAAACAAAAAAACAAAAAAAAACAAAAAACAAAACAAAACAAAATTGTGTTTAAATCATTAAAATTAACTATACCTCCTTTTGAAAGTCCATTTATCCATACTGAATGATAAGGCAATAAAACTAAAGTAACAAACAGAAATGAGGAAATGTACGAAGACGTGAGAAAACACCCAATGTGATTGACAAATTGCAGAATAACCTAAAAAAGCCTAAAAAAGAAGATAGACGTAGACAGAGAAAAGAATACATATGAGAATAGACAACATTACGAGCAGAAGATTGAGCTCGATCTCAAATACGCAGGAATGAAATCAAGAAATGCACTTGCACATCGATTTGTTTGCCTTACCACCATTCCCCAGTGAGTAGAAAACTTCAGTCGTTTGTTTCTTTTTAGTCCCCTTCCACCATTCTCTTTATTGTGCGCCTCTCCTTTTACTTTATCTCACTTCTCTACGCCATTATTTTATCTTCCTTTCCCGCTACTGAATTGCCGCACTCTTTTCTCTTCCCTTCCATTCTTTGCTTTCCTTTCTCCTTTTCCGCCCTTTCGCTGTTTCACCTCGATTCTCAAGTGCAATTCAACCGACGTAAGAATTCTTCTTGAGACTCCCTTAACGTGTTACCATGACTGTACGATATACTTCACTGCACGTGAAAATGAAAGGAACCATGTGAACACGTTCTGTGTCGTAAAGCAATGAAATTTTCATTTATTTAACGCGAAAGCAATCAAATCCTTTGATAATGTAACGATTACGAGTAGATAAATCTTTAACTGAGTCTGATCTGAGTTGACGATGGATTTAAATTTTCATCACAATCGAAAAATACAAAAATCTTCATACACATATACTGCAAAATAAATATGATATTTCTGGTTGTAAGCACATCTCAATAAATATTTCAACACTTCATTAAACCATCGCATCTCGGTTTCAATTTTTATTATACGATTCTTTAGTAAGTTTATTCTTTAGTAAAGATTAAAATTATTTATAATATGAAATATCATATATATATATATATATATATATAATATTAAAAATATGCGAGTCACGGGTCACATATTTAATGATTATAATATTTACAAACATTTCCTCGTTATCTTTTCAGTATAAATAAAATTGTATTTATATTATGAATCTGTGTTAATTCTATTTTCTATTAATGAGACGACAAATTTAATGATAGAAAACTTATTTATCAAAAAACAAAATTCAAGAAATTAAAAATCAATATTAATTTACTATTAAAAAAAATTTCTCTTTTTACTCTTAAAATATTTTTCCTCTTTTGTAATAACTACAGAAATTTATTGGTTTTTGTTGCAAAAAACAACTTATCGTATATCAATAAGATCAATTTTACATTTCTAAAGCGCTTCGAAAAAGTAGAACAAAGTTCTTTATAATGTTTTTTAATTATATTAAATTTTTCATACTAAAATAAAATGAAAAAAGTATTTAAAATTAAATTTATGCAAACTAAATTTTCATATTCGTATAATAGACATTTTAATTCTTCATTTTAATTATATTTTAGAAAAAATCAATAATTAAATGAATTTTGTTCAATTTTATTATATTTATGAAGCGCTTTAAAAAATCTTAATATCATAATCAAGATTCTATAATGCAGTATTCTAATATTTAAATGTATAACTTTCTAGATTAAAAAAACAGTTAAATATAATGATTGATCTAGCATATATGTAAAGTATTTTTTTAAATTCTTAGACAAATCTATTATACATATAAATATAAATAATGTTAAATTATATTATTTATAACAAAATGAATTTTTAACAATTAAGTATTTCATATTATTCATTCCGAATATAACAAAAATTCATGCAGCAATATTATTTAGTATTTCATTAAATTCGATACCAAAGCTCTACAATAATTAACTTATCGTTTTTCTACATATGTAATAATCGAAGTACGCAATCATAAAATTAATATCTGGAAATATTATAAATGGAATAAATGAAGATTGGATTGAAACATCTTATATATATATATATATATATATTGAATATTATAGTTCTCCTTATAAAAAATTTTAAACACTTATTCATGTAAGTTATAAATTTTTCAAAGATGCGATATTTAAAAAATGACATAATATATATTATTAATTTTAACATTAACATTCTTTTTAATGACTTCTCATACATAAATACGTATTATTACATTCTCGTATTAATTATGATTATTATTAGATGTTTTATTTAATATTTTACCACAAATGTCATAGTAATAAAAATTTAAATCTTATTTAATATAATATATTTGTAACTGTGATTTATAGAAATATTCATTAAGGCAATAAAAAAATGAAATAAAGGATTAAAAAACTTCGAAATTCCATTACAAAGTTGTTTCCAACATTTCCTTCATTTCTATTTAAATTTCTTATATAATATAGCTAAAACAATAACTAAGCTTTTGATCTAATTTTAATTTGTCAAATAGCTGTAAATATTCTAAGGAAAAAAAAATTTATTTATTTAGAATTTTAAAGCTTATTAAGTATTAGTATAGTTATGAGAAATTTTAATAACACATTACCAAGTTACTCATTGGGACAAAAATTAACCTATTTTTTCCAATTACTAGAACTAGAATGCTAATATAATATACTGTAGTATAGAAATTATAAATGAATGATTAGCTACGCATAATAAAAAAATCGGATTCATAAATATTTTCATTATTTACATAAGTAGTAACGAATAAAATTCCATTAATTAGATAAATTACTAATTTCAATAATGTTGCGAAGATGATTTATTATTTATAACCTTTGACAAGGAGTCTAAGTAAATTGAATCAAATTGCGACTCTTCTCTACTTATTAGTATGTTATATACGTTTTCTAATCTCTTTTTCAATAAATACGTATAATTGTTCTGGTGAAAGATTTTACTCGTCATCGCTAAATAATTATTTCACTTATCAATTGTCTGTTACAATATCTTATCGGTATCTAGTTAAAGAGTTTCGTTGGTTATGCCCAGACGGAGACAGACATACACGTAACGCCTCGACTACATGAAATAGCCTTCCCTATTCATCGCGGCCAAACCGCCTTATAACGACAGCCGCACGTTTCGCCAAAAGATTTTATTTTCCATGGCCAAATTGGTTTGAATTAATTCTATCAGAATAGTGTTTCCCGTCCCCTAACCAATTAAATTGATGAATTTATGTAAATGCTTTGCATATATCCTACTAAGTTTAAATCTCAATTGTAATAATTTTTAAAGATTATATTTACAGCAATTTGCATATAAAAGTTTTCATTAGCTGAAAATTTTCAGTTTTATTTTCCGTATTACTATTATAGTAAATAAATAATATCAAAACATTATACACTAGGTCCATAAAATAGCTTGGCTTCATACAACTATTGATTTCAACTAAATCATCTGAAAACACGAAACTACGTAAATATAATCTTATTCGAAAAGCTACGACACTGTGTAAAGCGTATTTTAAGAATAAAATATTCAATCAATAAAATGAATTTCATCGCAATTATTAATTTAATTCAGATATTAATCACAATGGAAATTATACAAGAATAAATAAAATAATTTTCGAGATTCCATTTGATGATTAATTTTATAAAAAGTGTAATTGTTAGATGAAAATAACTAGGAAGAAATTTATTTTAAAAATTAAAATGAATTGTAATAATGTAGTATCAAACGAAGAAACAAAAATTAATCTATGCAAAATGATTAATGCGGTACAGAATTTAAGATAGAGAAACTAAGAAATAATGCTAGTTGTATCGAATGTTAAATAAAAAAATCCTTTAATATACATAATTCATTGTATAAAAAGTGCCTGAAGAAGAAATAAAATAATATTTGGACTAAAATAAGCCAATTTACGTTTAAATAAGCATAATATAAATTAAATAAATTCAAATAATTTTAATTCTTTAACAATTCTTTACAGACAACTTTATGTTTATTTCAAATGTTGTTAGATCGATAAATGAATAAATAAATAAGTGGGCAACAAATAAATAGAAACATAAATAGAAAACTTTATCTTAAAGTATATTAGAAGTTTCAACTTCGCATCAATTCTAAATATATTTATAAAGTATAATATTGCATGTAATGTAACAAAGTTGTTATTACCTTAAAAACAATGGAGTTATAAATAAAGAATGATTCATTGATTTTCAACAATTGGGATTTTCTAATCAGACAATATATATACAGCCTCGGGACAATAAAAATTATTCTAATTACGAAAATCATGAATCTATCTTTATAAAGCCTAGAATTATGCTATCGATTCATATTGTCTTTCAGCATAAATTTTATAACTTGTAGCAAGAACTGAATGGTCATATTTGCTTATTTACAATGTCGCATACCTAAATATTTGCACACACATAAAATATAACCGTATAAAATCGTACATTATCTTTCTTATTTAGATACATAACATAAATATGGTAGTGTGCAGATATATACAGTCACATATTTATAAAGTTTATCATATCAGATATGTTTATGTAGGATTTTCTATGTTCGCATACAATTTAATATAACTTTCTGATTACTAATACTTGCTTTTAAATATATACATATATATATATATATATATATATATATATATATATATATATATATATATATATTATTCATCACACTATTCATCATATGTTCTTATTCTGAAGTTTATTTTAATTTCTATTATCAATTATTTTCAGTTCTCCAATCGATTTTATTCGATATAAAAACAGAAATATCCATATATATATATATATATGTATATTCATAAATATCTTATCTTATATCTTGTAAAATGTATATGCTCATACCACAAAAAGTCATTACTAATAATAGAATTTTAAATAATATATACATTGTATAATAAAATATTAATGATTATGCAATTTCTATAAATGTGTGGCCTTATTGAACTTACTACAAAATTTAATTACGGATCCGCGCTAACATACTTTAAATACATGAAAATTAAATTAAATGGAAATATATTGCATTCTAAGTCAACAGATATACGATCACAGTATGTCCCAAAATTTCGTATTACTTATAATTGTAATACTACATTTTATTTGAATGTATTCTTAAATTTTGTTTATTTATTTGGATATTTATCCCATTGTACCGTTACAAAGTGGACTGATTTTTTTTTTTTTTTTAATAATAAAAGTATTATTTTTTAATAGTTTAAATATTAGCTCGATTACGTATTCCATTTTCGGCAGTTCTGACTTTTTCTTATTCAAACAAACTCGATAGTAAAAAAAATTCAACTTCAACATCTTTTGATAAAACTCGATCAATGATAGAAAGATAGCAGGTCACCCTACTTTTGCGACTAATTTTGCGATAATTTATTATTTCGCTTGTAAGTAAAAGTCTTGTAAATATCCACGCTATACGTTTTGATTATCTTTAGGCAAAAATATGATTAATCTATCATATTACAGAGGTAGTTTCATTTATTAAAATCAATTTTTAAATAAATTATAATGTAATAAATTATTTATTAGTGTATTAATAACGCTCAATCCGTTATCACCTTATATTTATTTATTATTGTTCATATAGATTAATGATAAAAAAAAAAAAAAAATAGTATTAATATTATCCTATTAGCCTTAATAATTTAATGCTATTTACGGATATAAATTTTATACATTTTTCTTGTGTAACTAATTAAAGATTGTTCTCTCTGTACGGTACTTGAAGATAACGATAAAAATGTCATTATAACGTTGTTTAATAAATAAATTTAAAGGACTACGTGCACTATCAAGTGCTTAATTAAAAATTAATGTTTTTTGATAAGCAAATTAAACGTTATTAAATTAAATAAATGCTTGAAAGAGCGAATAATTTATATACAAAATAAATTGTTGCATAAGCTAAAATTACTTTTTTATTGGTGATTCTTCTGTAATTGAAGCTTTCGTTTATAATTACGTATTAATAAATTGCATAAATACCATGAAGTTTTATCGCATTTATTAAATACAACGATTAAATCAAAATTTCGTAATACACATAATCAGTTAGTGAATGGAAGTGCCAAGTACGCGTGGTCGCCATTTCGGCAGAGTAGAGACAGTTGACTCTTAACGTAAAGAGGCACATGCCATGGAGTGAGTACTCGCTGAATTCAGACTCAAGTTTCCGGGAGTAAGTTATGTCGGAAGCTAGCAAACTTTATACTCGAAGGAATTCCTATTCAATTTAACATAACATCCAGCTGGTGTGTCAGCTAATCTCATACGGATGCAGGCTGTTCGTGAAATCCGTCCTCTTCTAATCTACTCTAACGTTACACCTCTCATTGTCGAAGCACTTACTTTTATAACTACAGTACAAACGATGTGAAATTTCATTTTGGACATAAGCGAGAATTACTATAAGCATTAACACCTACAAGCACTTATTGATTTTAGATGATTGTTTAGATTTTGATAGACTATTTTTATTGCAAGTAAATGATTACAGGTCAGCGAGGTAAATCCCATGGGGGTTTTCAAATAAAATTACAGCCTAAATACAATGTACATTTTTAATTTACGGAAATGTTTTGTTTCCCATTCTAATGAATGTATAGGATAGCAACGGACTAGGAATCGCGCCTTAATTAATAACATAAGCAACGCAATTAATTATTACAACAAATAAATAATTATAGATTTTATAAATTAAAATTTTTATTTTTATTTTTATTATTAAACACAAACGATATACTAATGATATTAAAAGTAGAAAACAATTCAATGCTTATAAAATGCTAATTTTTCATTATTTTTATCAACTTCCAACTTTCTTATTTCATATTTCAAAACGCCATAAGACTATATCAGATTTCGTCACGCTATAAAACTGTATCATATCACGAGCTACGGTACAAAAATTAATCAACTTCTAATTGATATTTGTGAGTTTCATAAAATCAATGCTTTTTTTGGCGTAACCATAACAAATTATGAATAATAATTACGTATGTCTTATTTACGTTCTTATGATATTTGATTAATGCACATTTTACCAAGAAAAATTTATGATTATAAAAGACTTTTTTAGTATATGCAATTAAGAAAATTCATACAACAATAACATCCGCGTATTTAATGAATATGAAAATATAGTTATAAGATAATACCGAGAAACTAACAAGTACTCTATAAATTTTTAAAATTTGAAAATTTAATTCTTCACGGTATCGAAGCAATATATACCATCTAAGCGGGTAATGCATTTGTATAGTTAATAAATTGAAATATCGTTTAAATTATGAGGAAAGTTTTATGTTCTAAGCTAAGAGACTTTTCTTATTATTACTATACATTGAAACGACCACTTTTCTGTTCGTTTAATGTTTTCTCCCACTTTATCTATAACCATCCTTGGTGTTTCTTCACTTCTTCGTTTCGTTTCTCCAAAATGCTTCTGCCAATCAATGTGTCTAAACGTCCAACCGGTTGGAAAA
Organism: Ceratosolen solmsi marchali; assembly: GCF_000503995.2. Lineage (NCBI taxonomy): Eukaryota > Metazoa > Arthropoda > Insecta > Hymenoptera > Agaonidae > Ceratosolen > Ceratosolen solmsi. The sequence continues at coordinate 1,526,235 of NW_011948436.1, read as the reverse complement.
TTGCGTGAATTATGTCGAGAACTACTACGAGGCGATCGACTTTCGTTAATCGGGCATCGCCTCGCCTCGCCTCGCCTCGCCTCGCCTCGCCTCGTCTCGCCGCGCCTCACCACCTTCAGTCTCTTATTAACGTCTCTAGCAATTTAAAGGTTACAATCAATCAACCCTATAAAAATTGCACCTACTATTATTTAGAATCATAATAACGTTTTCAATCGATCAAACAATATCGAATTTCATTTTGACGATAGAAGTAAGATAATATTCTTGAGAAGAACATTCGTTCAACTTAAACTAACTTCTCGCTCATACTTACGTTGATACATAGAAATTTTACATAAAGTATTTTAAGACAAATTAGAATTTTTATTTCATTATTCTTTTATTCTTATATATATAAATATATATATATATATATATATAATCATATAATAATAATAATAATAAAAACTCAATTTTATCGATGGTACAAAGTATCTGAGATATTAAAACTTGTTAATTACAAGTTATAACGCCAATGAAATAATACGTATTACTTAATTTCTAAACAAAACTTTTTATTAAAATTTTCATTATAATAGTGTTAAATTTTATTAAATTACATCAAAATATTTTATAAATTATGGCCGAAAGCAAAAGAAAGATAAAATGACTAACTAAACTATAAATAGAACAGCATTAAAAGTCCAGTATATATATATATATATATATATTATAATAAAATTAATTATTATTGAAAATTATATACATGTAAATTTTATTTATATAATTCAAAATTTTTATTACATGTTATTAGATTTACGATCGGATAATAAGTTATGAAAATATTGATTTATTTCAAAAATTAAACATAGATTAATTTAAATTATTATGTTCATTATCTAAATATACTCTCTGATATCTTTAAACATTTTATTTTAAATAAGCCATTTGCATTAAAAAAAAATGATAATTTTTAACTATAACTTTTAATTATTAACTTTAAAACTTTAAAAATTAATTTGATATAAATTTTTTTAAAAAATTAAATTTTAATAATTTATTGATGATTATGAGATAATTTTATTAATACTAATCATTAATAACTAGAAATGTTTTAAAGTTTTATTGAAAATTTATGCTAGCAATAACGGTTAAACATAATAATATAAATGAATTCAATTGTATTTATAATAGTTATTAAATTATTACATATTTTAATATAAAATGTATGATAAAATAAATTTTTATGAAAAAATTGTAATTTTAACTAATTATTAATTAATAAGATGAAGGAAAAAACAAGGGTTAGATACCCTATAATTTTCATTTTAAAGATTTAGTAAAAAGTAAATTATAAAAAATATATAAATTATCGCGGTGTCTTGTTGAATATTAAGAAATTTGCGGAATAAATGATAATCCACGATCGGGCAAACTTGATTTTAAGTATATGTATGTTCATATTAAAGTTGTTATATAAAAATGCGACTAATATTTTTTATAATAATTGTTACGAAAAATATAATTTATATTAATAAGTAAGAATAATGAAGAGTTAGATTAATTATCAAATTAAATTCTTAATTTTAATATTAATGTGAAATAGAATTTATTAGTAAATTTTATTGCTTAATTGAATTGAAAATTAATTTAAAACATGTACAAATCGCCCTGTACTTAGATTTAAATTGTAGAAAGTCGCAATAAAGTAAATGTACTGGTAGTGCATTTAAAATTAAAAATATAGTTTTATAAAAATATTTCACTTATAAATACAAAATTAATAAGTAATTCGTTTTATTTATACATAAGTACTGATGCATAAAAAATTGTTTTTATAATAAATTTTATAATAAATTAGATTTCTTATATTATTAATTGATTAATTTTTGTTGATTATTGTGAAATAAATTCATTATTTGCTAAAAAGAAGTAATTGAATTTTATATAGCTTGTCTCGGGATTTATTAAAATTAATAAATAAATATTTATTATTCGACAATAAAAGATATAATTAATATGTAAGTCAATGTTCCAACATTATTAATTATAATTAATTAAGAATGAAATGTTTTTTTAATTTACTATATCTAGTTATTTTGTAAAAGAATTTAATTCAGACTAAATTTATAAATAAATTAATTGTTGGAATTAAATTTTTAATTTAGCTAAGAATTTAAGAGATAAATTTTTTATTTTTTTTTTAAATGTGTAATTTATAATTGTTTTTAAATAGTCACTATTGAAATTTAAAGCATTAATTAATTATATTCATTATAAAATAAAATTGAAATTATAGAAAATATTTTTATAAAAGTCTTATGAAATTTGAAATTTTAATGATTAAAATTTTTTCGAAATTCTGAAGTTAGTAAAAGTTTATTTAAAATGGTATTAATTGAATTCGTAAAGGCGAAGTTAAGAAATTAAACAAAAATTTTATTTACCTGTTTAGTAAAAACATTCTTTATTGATAATAATATTTAATCTAATTTGCTGAATGAATAATTAAATAGCTGCCGTATTTTTACTGTACAAATTTTTATTGAACTCGAGTATGAAGGGTAGAACGAAATAAAATCTGTCTCAATTTAATTAGAGATTGATTTTTATTTTAAGTAAAAATTCTTTAATATATTTAAAAGACGAGAAGACCCTATATAATTTAATAATTCATTATGTGTAATTAATTCATATTTTTCTCAAATATGTAATGAATAATATAATTGGGGATGATTTCAAAATTTTTAAATTTTAAAAACGTTTTAATGTATTTAGTAATATTTAATTAAGTTTAAACTGAATAATTTGAAAAAAATTATTAGAAATTTATTAATAATGAAATTAAATGGAATTACCTTAAGGATGACAGCGTCATTCTTTTGAATTTTGATAAAAAAAGTTATTACAGCGAGTGAAAGTAATTATATTGAAAAATCTGAATATCTAGCATTTAAAGGACAATATATTATAAAAAATTTGTATGTCATGCTATGATTGTTAAATAAGTTTTCCAAAAACTATAAAAATATATAGATGAAATATCCATTGAAGGGCTTTTAAAATTTATGTTAACGGTCTGGTATATGAACAAGTTACCTTATATATGAAATATATTAAATTTCATATATTTAAAAGATTTCTTAGAAATGTATAAAATTGTTCTTAAGCTTAACCAATTTACTTAAACGGTATTATAAATTTTTTTTAATTATAATCTTTTTGAGAAAAAAACTCATTTAAAAATTAATCAACGCCAGATGCGTGTGTAAAGCAAAAAATTTATAATACAAATATTAAAATTGTTAGAATGTTGTGATTTCAATTTCACACTTAGTCTGTTTAAGACAATATCGTAAAGATAATGAATTTGTTGTTGGGCATCGTAGGCGAATACCGCGTATTTCAAATAAAATTTCTAATAAAATAAAAATAAATAAAAATAAATAAAATAAAAAAATAAAAGTAATGATCGTTTTAAACTTTGGCTTGCACGCAACAGGATGTAAAGGAGCATAAAAACTGAAATAAGGAAGACGATGTTGGTTGGTTATTGCAAGTTTATTCGAGTAAAAAAAACGTGCTCAAATAAGAGATGAAAAATAATAAGGAAAGAAGTATGTGGCGAGGCATAACAACGAAATAAATAGAAAAGTCGAGGTGTAAGTTTGGCAAACTAATGATGGGAGTGGGAGGCCTCAGCGAGTTCGCTCGAGGATTTATGCCTGGCTTCGCTGAGCGACTCGTGCTCCTTCTCCTGGTACTCCTTTAGGTCCTCCTCCCTGTCGTGTCCCTGCGCCACTCCGTACTGATGGCCGTTCGTGAAGAAGCCCTTCCGATCTCTCTCCGCTTGCTCGTATGCGGTGTCGAGCTTCTCTCCTTTTTTATACTCGCCCGACCCCCTCGCGTGTTTCTCATCTTCGTGGCTGTAGTGCTCCTGCTTCTCATCCGCGTGCTCGTCGTCGTAGAACGTCGTGTCCTTCTTATATTCGTCCTTGTGGTACACGTTGTGATATCCCGTCGTCTTGTGGCCCTTTTTCTGACCCTCGTTATGGACGATGTGCTCGCCTTTGGCCGCGTTAACCGACTCATCCTTCTCTTTGTACTTTTTCTCGAAATCCTCGTGAGCCTTTTTTATGGCTGCCTCTTCGCGCACCAGTCCGGACTTCTCTGCCTCCTCTTTCTTACTTTTTTCCTCCTTCTCGAACTCCTCCGCGGCCTTTCAAATATCAAACGTCTTTAATAATTGCCAGTTATTTCTGTACTCTTGTGTTTCTTATGCTTGGCGTGTTTCTTTGGTTTGGCAAGTATCCATACGAATACATCCATTTCATTTATTATGGTCTAACTCGAGCAAAGTATTATTGAAATATATGAATAATAAGAGTAGAAATAATTGTTTATGAACTATGTGCGGTAGTACGGATAGTAAATTGATATCGATCATTGCTCGGCGTACCTTATAAGACTTTGAGCTCTCCTCCTCGCCACTCGACCCCTGGTCTTCGATATACTCTTTATCCTTTCGATGATGTTCCTTATCGTACTTGTGGTCGTGATAATGATCGTGATAGCCGTCGAATCCTGGAAGGTCGTCCGATTCGTCGCGGGCGTCTAGGTCGAAGGCCGATGGATGATAACGTTTCAGACCTACGTAACTCGTAGAATCATCAATGTCATCGGAATTCACATGCAAGAGCCTCGAGCCAAAAGTCTTTTTGCCAATCCCATCAGACATACCGAGCCGTTCTGTTTCAATGCCACTTGAAATGTCATCGATGCCACCGTCCACTAATTACAATTTGAACAAGAAGAACTTAAGTGCTCGTCAAATTGAGTGCACCGCTGTGAATTGTGTAATTTATGAAGGCCACTTGTAAGCATATAACAGCTTAATTCCCCAAACAAACAAACCCCATTAATCTCTTTAACATTATTCTGCAACTTTTGCAATAAAAGAATTATTATATCGTAGTCATAATGAATACAAGTGTCCTTCACGTTTATATTTCTAAGTGTCTTATATAGTATTAGGCATCGCACCTCCACCAAAATTGCCAGCTCTATATTTAATGGGAAAATGGAAACGTCCGTTGAATCTAGGAAAATTTAGACCTGTATTCAGTCCATTGATAATTCGAAATCTGGCAGGACTCGGTCGATCAAAAGTATCCCGGCCGTGGTTATTTTTACTATAGATGTAACTCGTCGCCGCTATCAAATCTTTCGTCGAGTTCTCCTTATTACGCTGCTCCAGCGATTTCGGTATTTCCTTGGTTAGAGATAAAGCCGATAACAGCATCGGGAGTAAAAGAATCGGTAGTACTTTAGCCGTAGAATCTAAAAATACGATTGCCATGACGATAATAATTCGATGTCCCAGAAGTCAATTAAGACGACGATATCGAACGGAATTTCAGCCCGGGCTATTATTAAAATGTCATGCACGGTGATTTATCTGATATACTTGGTTAACTTCTTGTTACTAAAAACTTGTTAAAAAAAAAAGAAGAAAGATAGTGGACAATGAATATGAAACAGCTAATGGTAGTACAACAAGTGCACGCGTGATTAAGAGCTTTCTATCAAGAACATATGAAAAAGCCCGTGGCTTTTATACTTGTCGTAAAAGAGCCTTTCTAGGTGAAATTGCCATGAAAGGTCGTTCCCTTGCTAAATAGTACGTATAAATGCAAATTGCGGCATCCGTGAAAAATACAAGAAAAACATTCGCACAGAGTGCGTGTTATGTGTGACGAAGGTGATTTTTTCTTAGCGTTTTTTCATCTCTCGACACAATTGCTTTCACAGGCAATGTCGACATTGTCACAATTTCATCGATCAACGGATATCGAGGTTCCCAGTAAGACCATATGCCTTCGACTATCTTTTTATTTCACATTGTCACAATGAAAAAATCTTACCAACTAAATCCTTGAAGGGTACGATCGGAAGGAGGGAATTTAGATCTCGATCTAGGCTAGAGAGGTGAACGTGATAAGAGCGAGCTTCGATTGTTAGGGCGCTACGATTAGGCAACTGGAATGACTAGATTACCTTAATTCAAATGAAAATTGGATGAATTTTGAATTTTATACTAGATATATAAATCAATTCGCCAAAATTTTATTCCAACGCACGGCGCTTCACTCTATACATAGTTGTGGGCGCGTTCGTGTCCGTGAAGTCCGCGGGAGCAAAGGAAGAAAGAAATAAAAGTGCATGCATGTGCGATATGCAAATCCACTTTATTAAAGTATAATGCGCCGGTGCTCTTTCACGAGATTTTTCCGCAACTTGCCTATGAATAATTGAAGCGTAAAACTACGTGAGAGCATTAAAAACTTTCTTTATCATTCGCGTTTAGTATTTTTCTTTTTTCTTTTTTTCTTTTTTTTCTTTTTTTTCTTTTTTTTTCTTTGTCTTTACGTTTTCGCTACTTTCAAGCTTATTGTACCGCGGCGAAATGCCACTTTTCGGAGCGCAAAGTTTGCTTTAGTTTTTTCGATATAGTTTTACATGGACGCTGACCCTTCCAACAGCCACAAACTGGCAACAGGTAGTCAAAATCTGCAGAAACATCAGTCCGTAATTTATATTCGTTACCGCATTACTACTATACACAACGCTACTTCGCGCACGTCAAACATGTAATATTTCTTAATTAAAGTGAAATAAATAAATAAATAAATAAATAAATAAATAAATAATAATAACAATAATAATAATAATAATAATAAAAAATAAAAAAAATAAAAAAAGAAAAAACATGAGTTCTTAGATAATAATCAAATGTGCTATTTGAATAACGAACGAGAATGTGGAGATTATTAATGCTATGAGCAAGATATGCAAGAAAAATGCAAATATGAATATATTGTATGTATTTATATTAAAATTATATATTTGTACATTATTTTTGTAAAGTGCTTTTACATTCTTCCAACTCCATTACAAAACTATTTAACGGAATAACTAAAGTGTCGTGAAATTTTATTAAATATTTTCATTCGCATCTAGCGCGAAGTAATAGGAATTTAATAAATAATTTCTATCGGTCTGAGGCACGACATGATTCAAAATTTTTCTCCTAAAAAATATTATTTAATGAATCGTCGTATACGGAAAATTATTTATATTTATACGTGTATGCGAAAATGAGAAACTTCTAATTTTTTTCACTCGAAGTATATAAACTTTGTACTCATTAATTTCAGTATAATAAAATTCACTTTATAATATCAATATTAAAAATGATTTTTAATCTAAAAGCGTAAAATTAACTTTCGGGAATAATATTTGATTTATAGCTTTAAAAATTTCGCTCAATAATGCCTCATCTTATTAGAAAATCAATAAAGCTTATGTAATACGAGCTTATATCATCGAATGTAAATCTAACTTTAAATATACTTTATTTATTATGCTAAATAAGCAATTGTACGTATTAAATGATTAAAGTCGTAATTGTAATTACAAGGGTTTCAATGATAATATTTAACGAGATCGCTCTACGATTTTCCAAACACTTTTAATGATGAAGGACCAATGTAAAAGCCACGGGAACGAAACACCCTTGCCAAACGCCAATTATTCATTATTATAGAAAAAAGATTCGGATGAAAGGAGCGACGACGTGTTTGATAAGCTATGTACAGGTCGGTGTTGCCGGCAGTCGGGATGCGCTTATCGGTATCCGTGAGCTTGCTTGAAGCCGTGTTGATTTGCGTGGTGCCTGGCGGCTTTTTTATCATAATCCGTGTGCTCCTCTCGATAGGTGTCCTCGCCCTCGGCGCCCTGATGCCCCTTGCGCAGATTGTGCTCAAGGCCCTTGTTGTGGTAGCCCTCCTGACCGTGTTTCCCGAGATCGTAGGCTGAGTCGTGCTTGCCTCCCTTCTCGTAGCCCGCCGCCTCATCCTTACGATGAGCGTCGAAAGCTCCGTAATTTTCGTAGTGCCCGCCATTATGGTCCTCGTCGTAAAAGTCCGTGTCCTTTTTATACTCGTCCTTGTGATAAACGTTGTGAAAGCCGGACGTACGGTGGCCTTTTTTCCGATAGGCCTTTTTACCGAAGTTCGCTCCCTCCTGGCCCGCCTCAGCCTCGTCGTGGGCGTCGTATTCCGAGTTGGACTCGTCGTGGCCGCCCTCGTGTCCCGCCTCCTCCTTGTACTCCCCTGTGACTCATTCGAAATTTTATTAGCTTAATCAGCGTGTCCGTGCTTTTACTCGATCGCCTGTTCCAAGCGTTCGAGAATTTTCAAGATCGGACGATGCTTGGGCGATAATTTACCCGTCTACCGCTGCGAGCTTTTTCTCTTTAAATATTCAACCTTCCGACTTACTCCGCAAGCGATAATAGCTTTCTCGATTTATACGTAATAATGATAGAATTTTGGAGGGGGCGTTTGGGGGAGGGGAAGGGGGGATGGCGGAGGGATAGGGGGAGTGGGTAGGAACGGAGAAAATAAAGGGATTTACAACCGTGAAATTTCTAAAGAATGCATTAATCAGATTCCTTTGGATGAAGTGAATAATGTATGGTTAAATTTTTCAAATAAACGATCAAAAGTTATCTGTTACTATCACAGCATTTTAGGCGCCGCATAAAAAATATAATATAATATCGTTTAAACTTGACGACGATTTAATTTTATGCTGACATAAAGATCTTCACGCGTATTATATTCTTCGCGCGTACATTGTATCCAATCAAAAGTAAAAATAAATTTTTTATTTAACATATTAAATTAATGTCCATAGTACAATTGTGATAAATAATCGCCACATAAAACGTAGAATGTAAAAAACATTAGTGTTCCATTAAAGGAGTGCGATTGTGTGCATTGTTAAATGCACGTATAAGGAGTGTATTTTTTTACTCTTTTAAGTGAAATTGTCAGAATGTTAAATTACTCGACTTTATATACATACGTATAATATATCGTGCTTTAGTTCAAACAGTTCCTACTGCGAAACAATTGCTACTACAAATTTACTAAAAAGACGAGTTTACATTAACGCTGAAACGCTTAATTCTATTTGTATTCGACTCATGTGCAAATACTTCCTGCGAATTAAATTTATTTTAAGCCCAAGAGTCCACCGCATTTAATATGTCATTATGGAGCTGCAAATCCGAGCAATATTCCATCATCGTCGTCGCGGTACTTACCCTCTTGATGAGCGGCCTCGCGGTCCTCGTTCTCGCCTCGGTCGAACTCGTGTTGGCTCCCATAGCCCTTCTCCTCGCGCTCTCCGTGCGCGGAATTATCCTCGGCACGGCGCTCGCTACCTTCGCCCTCCTCGAACGAGCCATCTTCACCGCGTTGCTGGTGACGGTGCTCGTCCAAACGATCGTGCAATTGGTAAGGGCTCTCGTAATGATGGACGAGTGGATAATAAGGGGCAAGGGCTCCGAGGCCATCATCGTACTGCCCGTAGTCGGTGTAGGCGTAGGGCCCCGGACCGTGGCTCGTATATTGTACGTACGAGACGGGAAGACTCTGGCGCTGATCGTAAGCGTAGCCGGAGGCCGCGCCCTCGAGATCCGACATCTTCGTCAGCGACATCATCGTGCGTGCCGTGCGCATTGGAATTGAGTCGGTGGCCATAGCTAGGAGGACCGACGCGAGCACGCGTACCACTAGGAGCCTCATCCTCCTCGTTGTTCCTGTACCAAGGATAGAGAGAACGGTAACCAGGAGAGAGGCCGTTGATGTTCGTCTTTTCGTTAATGCTTCACGATGGGGAGTAGAGACGAGAGAACAAAGGAATAAATTTCTGGGGCTAGTGAATGATAATTTTCAGATAGATGAAAATGTTCTTACTGTATTAGGGCGTATTAGTGGTGTGAACAAAGACCTCGTCCAATTGCGCTAAAATATCTGCTCAACGGCATTGACAAAAATAATTGAAATAATCATTTATTAGTGGCTTTGATATGAGTATGTATAATAATTTCGTTTTCATTGAACGTAGCATTGGGCAAAGCAATCATGAGCGCATTAATATAATTCGAACGATATAAGATATTGAATAAAAATTTCAAATTATTGATTAAGGAGGAGTGAAAGGAGGTGAGATTTGATATAAAATAAAGCCGTAGACTGGCAGTGATATTCATAGCTTCAAAATTATGCGTTAGAAGTATCATAAGAAAATACCACTCCCTTACCTGCTCCCACGTAATCCACAGAATGTCTCGGAAAGAAACACGTCGATGATAGGGACGAAGGTTGGGAAACTAAAAGAGATAACGGCAGTCCATACAATGCATACGGTTAATACGGAGCAGGAGCAAAAGGAGGTCCGATACTGTGCCACACTCGGTCAATCTCGTAGCTTTATACGACACTTCCAAGGACTGCGTATGATAGGGAATGTCGAACATACTTCACGGTCGATGTGGATAATTCAAGAACAGCCGCTGTCATTGACAATGCTCCCTCGAAATTCCTCGGTAATGCTCGGTACGCCAAGAAGCTTGTGCAATACCTCACTCACTTAAGCCGAAGCCTTTTTTTTTTTTTTTTTTTTTTTCACCCGCTGAGCGACAATGCCTTTTTATTCTCAATCATTGATAACGAAAATCAATAAGAAGAAATCCATTTGAAGAATCCGACTACTTCTGTCAGCGGAAATGATTGGATCTGAATTTCACCAGCTTCTTAGCATACCGTGTAAAAAAAAAAAATTAACTATACCGACAACATTGAGGGTGGATACTTTCTACGTTGCATTAATATTTCATCTATTAAGTAAATTAAATAGCGCGATACCATTAATCTTCTTATTTAAATAAATTGAATAATACTCGGCGTTAGATTATGAATTGAGCTATATGAATTAGTCATTATCACTGCTTTCATTAACATCTGTAAATAGTAATGATAATGGATATTACATAAAATGAATAAAAATATAATGCGTAGTAGCTCTTGATTAATAGTCGAAAGATGATAAAGAAGTAATTAAATAACATAACTTTATCCAATCACGGCGCAAATACTACACACTTTTATGACAAAAAAAAAAGAGGGGGAAAAAAGTAAAAACACCAAAACTAAATTAAAACCAAGCAAATCGATGAGCAAGAATATTTGAATGCAGCGTTTCTACTAATTGCCGGTTCTTTAATTTCATCGGTAAAATAATAATTAAAAATAATTAAAACACTTTTTAAGATTAATCCAGTAAAGTACGTATATTCTATCTAATGGGTAACATCAAAATATTTAAAGATGAGCATCAAATTGAATGGAATGCAGTAATTGCGGAACAAATAAAAGGATAATGATGACTAATTAAACCAATTACAATTCTTTATCATTATTTGATAATACAGTAGCATTATTTTCAATTTTGAATCGGTTCTACATAAAATAAAATAAAAAAAATTATTATCTTATACTTTATGTAATTAGTTAGTGAATTAGCATTAATTTTTTTTTCTTTAACAATAAATTTCCGGAATTAAAGAGAAATTACAATAATTATTTAATCCATTACGATCGTTACTTTTAGCTATTGAATCTTATTACGATATTATTGAATGAATCATACTAAAATAGGTAGAATTTTATTACATTTATCTAATTTGTCATAAATTTAATATAAACTATATTTGTTCTCCTCAAATTAGTGCTTCTAATTGTATATAATCGAAAAATTTAATGACTTTTAGTAATTTACTTTCTACGATCTTACATTTTTAAAATATAGTCTTTTAACTTTATAATTTCCCACAAAATGTATTATAAAGTAATTAGATTTTAATTTCACGTACGGAAGGATGCAGAAATTCCACAAAATTCTATGTGCATACATAAAATGTTGAGCAGAGAGAGAGAGAGAGAGAGAGAGAGAGACCGCATTAAAAAAAATATCATTTGTTTATCACTAACAATGCATAACGATGAATATTACAAATTATTATAATCGTCTAAGACATCGGACACCGAAATACTTTTAATATTTTGCGCAATGAAATTGCAAAATGAGATAAAATCAAATTCGGCAAAGTGATAAATTTTAAGGGACAGTTTTCTCCAACAAAGAAAATAACATTGAGTATTTAGATGATCTAGATTAATCTTAGAATATTATGTATTTGCACTTAGCGTGGCTGCTGTTGCAACATTCTCAGCTACAATTGCGGTTTTGCCATTGTAACACGAGTACAGCTAATATCTACACGATAATGCGCAAACCTCGGACATTATAATACGGATGATAAAAACAATTTTAACTGTGTCAGTTATCACTTTCTATATAATTACAGTTCTAATCGTCTGATAACATACAAATAAAAATCTAAAATATTATAGCATATTTATTTTCAAAGTTTTTCTTCATATGCCGGATTAACATGAACGGTAGTTAATATTATGATATAAAAAGTAAAAAATATGTTATAAAACATAATTTCACAACGTTAAGTATACACTGTGTTAAATCGAATAATAAAAAAATCTTAAGTTCACGTAGACGTTCATATTGAATGAAAACAGTTCTACGCATATGTAAACAATATTTGGTAAATACTGCCCGATCGATTGCAAATTTTTAAAAGCTCGATTTATATTCTCCAATATACCCCTAATCAAAATCTAATACCATTACACATTACCTTTACGCAATTAGTGCAAAAAATTTTTGACTACTGTTACACTTTAATCGTCACACTGTTGACTGGATAATAAGGATGCGCAATTTTTCACAAAATTAGCTAATAACGATGCGTCGGGCGTCAAGACGGGGACAGCAAGTCATTAGGCATTGAGCCGAAGCTCGTTATAAACAACGTTTCATCTGAAACGAGGAAAGAAGAAATGATTCTAACCTTCTATATTATGTCCGTTTCGTATTAGACCCAATATTGGCTATATATATAATGACGTCATTTGAAATGGATAATGATGTCTGTCCAGTGTTACGAGGCGACGACGCAATACAATTTCAAGAAAAAATGATGCATGAATATTTCGATACCAATTTATTAAAAAACTATACTGCACTCTATAATATTAAGTAAAAAAGTTGAATAATTTATTCAGTCCGAAAGTTCAGTTGCTGCAATTAATCATATTTTTCGTTGTATAGCTTTTCTTTACAAGCGATCAGTTCTTATAAGCAATAACTTTAAATTATGCATGTAATCAGTGTCCCAAATTTACTACCAGGCTCTGATAATTTTTATTTATATATTTATGCACAACTCCAATATTATGATAAAGCCCTTAATAAATAATAAAAATTTTAATAAAAAATGCTATTATAAAATGCAAAATATTTCCTTTTATAATCCATATATTCCATCCATATTGAAATATATAAAATAAAATGTATTTCTATAATATAATGTGTAGAAAAGTATTAGATGTTTAGTAAAATGTGTAAAAATGTTTTAAATAATGTTGTAGTGTAATGTTATGTTATAGTTGTTGTTGTTGTATGTTGTATATATTAACAATAATGTTAAAAAAAAAAACAAAAAACAAAAAACAAAAAACAAAAAAAAACAAATATTATCGACAGTTATATTATTTATATGCTATCAATAAATTCAGATAAATAAATATGAATATAAATATTTCTCATTAGATATTTACTAATATTTTCTTATTTATTATTGTATTTTAAATTTATTTAACAAAAACAGAAATAGATGTAAGATTATTTAGATAGAATAATTTAGTTCAAAATTATTGAATTGAGTATGAAAATAATACAAATATTAATTGATATTAATGTGCAAATGTGAAAATTAATTGAAAATTTAAAAATAAATATTAATTTAAAAAGTTTTGAAATTTATACATTCAAATAAATATACTTTTATTATTCAATCTTGCATATTATAATAAATATTACATAAACCTCATTATCTATATTTACTTTTTACAACGAGAATACAGCGATTGGACCTTTACAAATTTAACTTGTAACGTCGATATCATGAATTATGAATTACATCCTATTTGCATTTGAAAAATCACTAATATTAACTATTTCTTTAATTATGAGCATTTAAATTGGCCAATAGAATAGTAAAAGAAAACGAAAAGATATATAATTCACTATTTAAATAATTTTTCAATAATTCTCCCTTAATTAACTAAATTTACTTTATTCTTAAAACTGGAAACTGGCTAACAAACATTTAATATTTTTTAATAACGTAATTGTAATAATATGTGTATTTACGGATACAGAAATACACTGTAAATGTCAAAGGTGCACATAGATTGATATTAATATTACACTATTATTTCATAATAAAAGATCCTTGAATATTAAATTATTCATATGAATATTAATTCATATTAATTAATATTAATCGTTCATATTACAACTTCTCCAAATAAGACATTTATAGAGTAAATAATCTAGCATATATTTAAAAAATAAATTGCATCTCTTAATTGTAGAAGAAGTTGAGGAAAATATAGTAAAAGTTTTCTAAATAACATGGATAGTTCAAAAATATATATATTTTATTACGAAATCGTATACTAACACAAATGCAGTCTCTGTTAATTTAAAAACTTTGTAGGGCTGTGCAATTTACCCAGGAAAAAGCGTTCAAGCATTCAAGTAGATGTTCACTCCCGTACTAATATTTAATTTACTAAAAAATAAATCCACATAATTTCATTGTTTATAAGTGTATAGAATTAATAATGTCACTTTTAAAAATCACAAATTATTCAATTAAATTTCCGCATTCGTTTAACATTATTATTGTTTATTATTTGCAAAATATTTTGATAATCATTAATCAAACTTCTGCTTAATATTTTCAAATGACAAATATGCATGTTTATAAAATTGTTTTGAAAACACACTTATTACAAATTATTAATTAAAAATTCGTATAATAAAAGATTAAATTATCTAATGGATTTTATAAGCCTACATCATGTACCACACTATGATGCATTTGTTCATATTTACACAAAATAAATGCACCAATTACTAATTACTTAACTTAATTAACGAATTGGATATTATTAATTATATAAGATAATAATATAATATAAAATGCCATATAAGATTTTATATGCCATATAAAAAACATAAAATGCCATATAGAATATGATATAGAGAAGAATGATAGAAAGATTTACTATAAAATCTTAATAGACAGACATACGTAAGCAATATGATCTTTCCTTAAGAATCGAACAGCCACGCGGTTGAAATATTGATCTATTAGTGTTAATTACATTGTACATATAATAAACAATTGATTTTCAATTAAGAATTTCGAAGTGGTATATTACGCATACATTACTAAATATGGGCAATGTGTCGCATAAGAATGAAAAGAAAGGAATTCATTGACGCATGAAAATACAATTGCAAATCGTTTTCAAATATTACTTTCATTCAAGCTCGCAAAATAGTTAAGAAAAATGAATAATAATAATAAAACATCCCCTTATACATTGATATTCTTTTATTCCATAGGGAACATGGTAAAAACGACTCGGAGGGAATCCTATTCGATAAAAGAGAAAAAGTCCTCATAGCTTTTTCCAAAATTTGGAAAACGCACAGTGGCCAGATTGAGGAAAAAGCCCCGACAAAGCGGCGCTCGATATCTCGTCTGCAAACCGATAAAAGAATAAGGGAGCCGACATGGCGTTGAGAACATTGCGGGGAGATCTATAGTGCGCAATATCCAGTCGTGGCTATACGTGACGGCCCGCCCCCTCATGCCGGGATATAAAAGCGGCGCAACCAACGCGGACGGAGCCCAGTCGAGGAGCTACGAGAATGAGGAGCACCACGAGGACGTATCTGATCGTGTGCACGTGCTGCGTCATAGCGCTACGCGCCCTGGCCATGAGAGAGCCGATTATTAAGGAGGAGGTCGAGGAAGAGGAAGACCTAGACTCGGAGGACTTTGCCGATGAAGAGGAGGAGTTGGCAGATATAGAATCCGAGGCACTCGGGAAGCTTCGGGTGCTCGTTGGCAGGCAACTCGAGCCAGAGGCAGAGATGCTACCCGCTCATTACAAGGGCGTGAGGCCACCCGGAGTCGATCACATGGAGATGGCGGACAAGGAGAGACGTAACCTACGCCCCAGTCAGTCGAGGCGTAGATTGGTCGAAGATTAGAGGGCTTCGAGTATTTCACTTTGATAAGACTGACGACGACCGACGCACTGGAATACCACTAAATCGTTACAACAACGCGATCTGCGCCTCTTGTTATTACGTCCGTAGGCCTCGTCAAATCCTTTTTGCGCCATTGCAAAACGATAATAATGTAAACTTGATTTTCTCATCTCAGCTCGTTTAAGATGTTTATTCGAGCCTTGCGACAGTTTGAGCGAACACGTTCCCCATTCGCACTTATTCCGAATTACTTCGTTACACTTTAAGAAATTGCGTTTGCATTTTCTTTTTTCTCTCTTCTTTTTCTTTTTTTTTCCTTTTTTCTTTTTTCTTTTCTTTTTTTCTTTTTTCTTTTGTTTTTTTTTTTATCTTACTAGAACTTATTGCATTACCTAACTTCATTTCTCACTTATCCAACTCAAATGTCTAAAGTTTTTGCCTGGCTGATTTCTTAACTTCGTTCTGAATTTCGCAGCAGTGGAAGAAAGTGCCCTGAATATGCGTTTTATAAAAATAATCCAAACTGCTTAAATATTGTACAACTAGTTTAATTGTATAGTCACGATAGAGTTTATAACTATTTCATTAATAAAATGCATTAAACATTGAACGCCCTATATTGGATTACCTTGCGTCATTTAAAGTTAGAATTGTTGAAGCTTGCGCTGCGTTAACGACATAAGATCTGAAATATGCATTATGCATGTCACAACAATAATCAACTTAAGTAATCATGAAAAAAGAAATCAATTCCTAAAATGTATTGAGCTATCGAGATATTTCTCCAAATACATAAACACGTAGTATTGGAATTGGAGTGATATAAAATAGAAATCATCATCTAACGGTTGCGTCACAAGCCGAATCAAATTAAAATAAAAGGCAATCAATCACAGTGGAATTAATGTAATGTATATATATATATATATATATACATATATATATATAACGTACTCATCAAAATTGAAGTTTGATAGCGATCTAGTTTCTCACGTTAATGACACTTCCGGCGGTTCTTCCGAGCGCGTTGCTTACACGTCATGCGGTATGCTTGATTAATGGCCGTTAATAATGTTCTCATTGTCCTAGACTATGGCGTCAAAGATCTTTCGCTTGATACATTGATATTTTTCTTCGACTCGGGAGGGCTAAATGTGACGTCGAAGCAAAATACAGGCAAGTTATTTTAAAACCATCCGAGCTCAAGCCAGTCACGCATCCATGAAAATATTTTTAACGGACAATTTCTACCGCCACAATGTACAAACATCACTAAACTTAAGATAATTGATTTATACAAATGCATTATTCTATTCCCCTCAAATTTAATGGAAATTATTCTATAGTACATTGTAGATATTATTGCTCGTAATCGTGAAAAAAAAACATTAATAACATTGATAAAAATCAAGACATAAAATCGTTAAATTATTACAAATTTATTGACAATAATGTTGAAAAAAAAAAAAAAAAAAAAAAAAAGAATTATTGGTGCGAAATGGAATTAGTAATTATAATGTCAAATTATCTTAAGTACACGTAGATGAATAATACAACAAGGTTACGTATAATTTATATATAAAAGACTAAATTTGATTTTGTAAAAAAATGTTATTCAATGTTTTGATAAATACAATATTATAAATTTTATCGTCGATATAGCAAAATGGATTGTATTTAAAAGAAATTCGTTTTTTCTTTCAAATTATTATTGTATATAAGAAATTGTAAATGAATATAATTTTTAAATACTTAGCATTTTACACTTACAAAATAGTATATTAAACATTTTCTTGTGTTATCTCTAGAATAATAAAATATTAAGTAGAATTCAATCTATAAATTAACTCAGCATTCGCGTGTCTAATAATAAAAATAATAAGTTTATTATACGCACCAGTAATTACAAATCACAGCTCCTACATATATTTTATTATCTTTTTCAAAAATATACATCAAATTCTGACTTCCAAAAAGCTATTGTATTAACAAGGATACTAAAAATGTTTAAATAAATATGTGTAAAATTATAAAAAAAAGTTCAAAGTGAACAAATTTTCAAATAATGTACATAGCGTATTCTATAAAAATTTCTATACTTCTCTATGTTCTTATAGTAATAATAAAATATTTAAAACCGTAACGGTAATTTAGATTAAATAAATTGCAAATATGAA
The DNA here is from genome assembly GCF_000503995.2 of Ceratosolen solmsi marchali. NCBI lineage: Eukaryota > Metazoa > Arthropoda > Insecta > Hymenoptera > Agaonidae > Ceratosolen > Ceratosolen solmsi. The sequence goes on along the minus strand of NW_011948436.1, from coordinate 1,507,951 downwards.
AACATTTTATTCTTTTCTAAATCAGTTTTATATTTATTATGTATTATTATCGTTAGTCAAGAATCTATTATAAAATGATGTAATACTTAAAAAATTGAAAATTGAAAATCGATTTGTAATATTATCTTTAAAAATAATTAAAAATTTTGATAGTAAAAAATTTATTTATGATGCAAACGTTAATTCTTCATAAAATTATGAATTCAACTTTATCAATATTATTTTAGCAATTATCTAATATATCAAATGCATGTAAAATAAGGATAGTTTAATCAATTGAATAAACAGCGCTTTCATTATATTTATTTAAAAACTACCAAAATATGACCTCCATTAAATTAGTATCTAATTGATTAGATTTAACAAAGAATAATACAGTATCTTTCTAGTTATTGATTGAGTTAATATGTAACGTGTCGTTAGACTATTAAGATTCTGATGAAAATTTGTACGACGAAATTATCAATTGTAATTCACTCGAACAAGTTCGAATTTCCAGATACAATTTTATAAAAAAAAATAATGACGGTTAAATGTATATGTTAGAATGACAGAAACCATGTCAATCCTTATAATTTAATAGCATTTACACAATTATCAATACTATTATACAGAATACATCAACTTTATTTTTCACATTTAATGTACGAAATATGAATATACATAAATAATTATGAACAAAATGTTGGACAATAAAAGAATTCCATACTACTTGACGACAATCCAGCAATTATGTAAATTAATTTATATTTTCTTTCACATTCAAGACTTTTACTAACACGATTAAAAAATCGTATCTTCTGTTTTCTATATTTATAAAATTTCTTCATTTACATGATAAGTAAAATAATATTAGCTTATCTATTTTCATTAAAAATTAATAATTCTATATTTCCTAATAAAAAAAAAATGATTAAAATATAGAACAAATATTTTATATACGTTCAGTATTTATTTAATATATTTAGATTTATAGATCATACACTTAGAATATATTTACTATCCTATATAATAAATGTAATAAAATATTTGCTTTCTAATATCCGAAACATTTGATTAATGCTAGGAATTAATATTTCGATAAATATTTTTAAAACAAAAATTTGAATACATATTTAGTAAATGACTCTTTTGTAAAGGATTAGAATTTCATTGATATTAAAGCTGTTACAAGAATATGTCAAATACCCATGAAAATTCAAAAATAATTTTATTATTTAATTCAATATAAACACATAAAGGAAATAAAAATGAATTTTAGGCCTCATAAAATTATATAAAAACGAATAATTAATATATTCAATTTAAAATTTAGATAGTCCCATATAACATACCATATACATAAAATTTTATGTAAATTCATATGTATAAGTCAATTGCATCATATATCGAATTATGCGTATCATTCATTCTCTGTGCACAGTAACTAATGAAATACGATCTGTTCTTCTTAAGTTCACATTGTCAACACTCATACTTGCTTACAATCCATTCTATTAATAAACGCAAATAGAAATAAACCAAATATGTTATATATCTATCCATAACATTGTTTGTAATTAATTATAATATGGTACAGTAGTAAAGAAAATAAGGATTTTAAGGAAAATTGTAATTATTATAAATTCCTTTTTTCAGAATTCATCATTAAATTATATACAGTAGATTAAATTTCATTTTACAACAATATGCCGGATTCATTATATATCATATCTGTATTACGGATTATCTATAAATATCGAATTTTTAATACCTTAATTGAATCTTTACAAAATATTTTTTAATTAAAAATATATATACTTAAAAATTTTTGTTACAAGTTCGTTTTTTTAAGTGCTTCAGCAGTAGCGATTTTCGATTATATATATATATATATATATATATATATATAGCCATATATAGCCATTTTAATTTTATTACACACCAAATCATATTTGTTATTCAATATTTATTGTACAGTTACAAGTGAATTGGAATAAAATCATATAGAAGCAGTGTTTATCATTTGATGATTAATTTTAATGAAGAACCGGTACGTATTTCATAGAGAATCAGTTCAAATATATACAACAAACAAACATTGATATTATATTTTCATTTTCTTATGTCCATTCAAAATATAACATAATTTTTATTGCATTTACTTATTGAATTTTATTGCATATAAACGTATCTTTTCAAAATTATTCTCTTAATTGCATTTATATGTATGCCAAGGATTTTGTAAGAATATATCAGATAGACTCTATATATTATAAAATCAAATGAAAAAAAAATTCTTTTTTAATTAAATGTATTATTAATAGTACTACAAATTAGATAAAAACATAGAAAAAATTTAATAAAAAATAATTACGATCATATATATACTTAGAGAATACGAGAAAAGATTTTAATCGTATACTATTTAAATACTGGTATATAAGATTTATACTTACATTTTCAATATTGATTAATATTCGACAAATTATAATCTGTTATTTAAATCAAACTGATTATAATGCAAAAATGCATATGTATTAAAATACATTAATTATTCAAATTTATTTTACTTCTTTATTGAAATTTACACATTTTGTTATTCTGAATTTTGTATCACTCAGATAATTATATATGAAAATCAGTAATTTATATATTATTCTCCCTTTATACTTACGTAATTTATGATTAAAAGTATTAAAAAATATTTAAAAATATAATATCATATTTGTACTAATTTAATATTATTATATCTAATATTTTAATTCGACAAAATTATTAAAATTATTTCTGAATAAATTAAAGAAAAATTAAATATTACAATTGAGTAAAATCAAGGGCTAATGAATATAAATAAACATTATTATTTTAATTTTTCATATTCAAATTATTTGCTTGAGAAATATTTTTACAATAATTTATAATTACATAAAAATTTTCTACCAATAAATTTCATTATACATTATTTATTTATTATTCTTCAATATTAGTTGATTGAAATACATTTTGATAAATAATTCTGTTATTTTCAATTCACATATTTTTTGTAAAAGCGTGAAGTATGTCACAATAAAAATAATATACAAATATGAATATGAAATTGTACAGATATTTAACTTATAAATTTATGTATGTAATGACGAAGGATTCGAGATATATAAATAAGAGAGTTGAAGGCAATGTGAGAAACAAGAAAAGCAACAGGATTTATGCAGTTTTTTATTTACTATGTATTGCATACGTATATATATATATATATATATATATATATATATATTAATATAAAAAGGTAAACAATTAAATATAATACATATTTTATGTAAATCGATATATAATTTCTCTTTATTGTCTTATACGTTTTGTTTTACTATTATTAAGCAATTAAATAATTGAAATATATATCAAGATTATTTAATATTATAGAAAATATATATGTTGTTTTTCATCATACTTAAATTGTATAATATTATAATTACTTATATTGTATAATATTTTAATAACAGTAATAATAATAATATTACTCATATCTTTTTATACGTAATTGAAGTATTTAACAAAAAAGTTCGTAAAATAATCTCATTTATTTTATATGATTATTGATAATAACAAACATGATCGACCTTTTTGCAGAAGCGCAAACCGGAAAATGATATTTTGTAAAAAATAATCATAATAATTAATTTAACTTTAGATTTATATTTACTTTGAACAATAAATCTATTTATTCTATATGACAAGTATTTTCTTCTAATGAATGAAATATTATAAAAAAAACAATATTGTTTAATAAACAAAGAAGTTTGCAATAATTTATTTTTAATTCAAAGTAATTAATTAAAAGTACTAATTATGTCTGAAATATTTCAAATTCACAATGTTTTAAATACATTAGTTTAATTTAAAATTTTAAAACTCTTAAATTCATGTAATTATTTATTTTCATGTATTCTTTATAAATAATTCTGTACTTTAAAACATTTTTACCGTCCACTAAAGTTAAATTGCATGTATAAAAATATTTAATTTTGTTGAATATTAATAAGAATAACGGGAAAATACAAACCTTAGCAACATTCACAGCAGTAACTTTAAAACTCAATAAGAGGTTAATTATTATTCAAAATTTATTAGTAAGAATAGTGAAAAATATATATTAATAAGTTACCATATAATAAAGTGAAGAGCAGTGTTTCAATTATGGCTACAATTCTTCGTAGTCTGAAATTTATAAAACCATTTAAAAATAATCTTACTTACAAGAAAATAAGTACTTCAAACTCAGTAAGTATAGGTAAATGTTTTGATGCAATTGTAATCAAGCAATATTTTATCGAACAGCCTATGTGATCGATTTTCTTTAAATTTGAAATAGGTATATTGAAATAGACTTGGCAAATATAAAATTTCACAATCTCGTTCATAGAGGCATTTTTAGCACATATTGTAGCATTATTTTTTAATATATAAATGTCAATAGCCAGCCGTTAAAAATCAGCCGAATCATGTTTCACCTCCGAATAAAACGTCACCAATCAATTGAACTAACATCGGTAAATGTAATTCGCCAGAATTCGCGCTACCATCTACGCATCGCCTTCCCAGAGAACTTTCAGAAAGTTTTCATCTTTATGCTGGAGACTTACTTCAAGACGGAACCGACCATCGTCAGTTTAGGCCTCGTCGGCAAATCATTGCCGATACTCATGTCCCTGATGCAGCAACATATCAGTCAAGGCCTGACGATTATCGCGGAGGACAGCTTGACGGGCTGCATCGCCGGTGCCGCTGTCAATACGAAAAGCGTCAACGGTGATCTGCAAAACCTCACGCAGCTCATCAACTGTTCCTCCGACGATGACCCCAGCCGTGAGCTCTTGAAGTTCTACGCGTACTGCTCACGAAAAGCCAATGTATCTCGCCTCACCGACAAGAACGTCGCGTTCGAGTGCTCCTACGTCGCTGTACACCCGGACCACCAACGCCAGAGCCTCGGCAAGCGTGTCATTGCCGAGAGTTGGATCCTCGCCCAAGAACTCGGCTTCGACCTCTTTAAGATCGACTGCACTAGCAGGTATACGGTGCCGAGGAAAATGTGTTGGAGCGATTTGGTAGAGCAGGTTGACTCGAATTTTTGAAATGCCTAAGCGATAGGAGTTCCGCAGATGCTTGTCTCCGCTCGTTAATGCATCCCCTTTCATTTTTCATAATCAGTCGACCTTATTCGCGCGTTTTTTTTTTTCTGCCTGGTATAGATTCACCGCGAACATTGCTGAAAAATTCGGCTGGACGTGCATTGAGACGATATCGTACCGCGACTATCGCGAGGACGGCAACATTGTGTTCCATAATGTGCAGCCTCCCCATACGGAGATGAAGATTTACGTCGACGATGTAATATACTTAGGTGGCTACTGTTCCGAGCGAATATAAGGCATAAATAAAAAGCTTGGAGAATTAAGGGGAATTTAATCATTGTCGCACGAGTGCTGAAATAACGGGGCGCACACGCGCGTATGCGTACTTTGATCTATTTTGCGCGGGGAAAGGGTTCACTACGGAGAGAAGAGTCTGACGTTATTTGCTTTAAGCTGCACAAGCTCGAGGACAGAGTAATTAAAGTTCGGAGCATCTCTCAGCGGTTTACTTCAATCTCTGCTGCCGCAATTGCGAGGCATGTTTGCGGAACGTACGGCAAACTCTCATCAATGCGAGGCGGTTCTCGGCTGTTCTTCTGTCCATTTCTTCGATGACTGCACCTTCACGTTTCCTCGGCATAACGCATCCACGACAAAAAAAAACAAAAAACAAAAAAAAAGAAACAAAAAAAATGGACTTTACCATCGCCAAGCAGGGATCGATTTCAAAAGCTCATATGACACTCGATGTTGTAAATTCGATAACTCGCCGCGAGTACGAATCAACTTGTCGCATATTTTTTCTCATATACACGTACATATATCTTTCTACCACATTGTCTTATGTACGTTTAACCATTTCCATTTAATCATCGTTGTTGGAAAAATACAAGTTCAGCGATAATTAATATAAAAATATCGTTGCAAAGAATAAAATGGAAATATTATATGAAATGACGATTTAAAAAAAAAAAATTATAGAGCTTTAAATAAATCTTTTCTACAAATTGAATTAAATTACATTAAATTTATAATTCGTATAATTAGAAAGTTAACAGAATAGTAAATTGAAAAGATTCTTCAAAAAAATTTTTTACATGATTTTTATTCAAATTCAAAATATACATTTGTGTTTGAATTAACTTTATGAATTAAGCAAATTCTTTCATCGACTCAATTCCTTAAGTTCGTGTAGCGGTATTTAAAAGCTGGAATGTGATTAAATGAATTAAGTTCAATTCAATCAATTAAGTCTATTTGAATATAAAAGTCGAAATTAAATAGTATTACATTTACAATTTTTGCATAGATGATGTCGTTATTATTGTAAAGATAATAATTGTAAATGTTTCTTTGGCATTATAAAAATTAATAAAAGCATCTCCGAAAGGTTCGATTTTGTAAAATGTTGTTAGAAGAGTTGCTAGTAAAATTAATTCGTACGGCTTAACTAATACTTACGGCTAAAATGAATAAAGTCTCTATATACGGTAATATTAGATATTTCATTTAAATTTTACGTTCGTCTAAATGTTTACTCAAACATTGTTGAAATAACATTTTTACCTCAATAGTTACTGTAATTAAATATAATTTGCTATTAGCGTCAAGACCCTTGCACAAGTTAATGTTGGCGCAATGAAAATTAATACATTTTTAGTAAAAAAAAATGTTAAGATTCGAGCTATGATAAATTAAATTACAAAAATATAATATACATTATTTATAGTATTAGAATTATATTTAATAATACATTTACCATCATTCGCTACTTTGCTTAATAATCTATTTATCATTATTTGATATATAATAACCGTAATATTTACTCGACTCGCTCACAGACTAACACTATCAATAAAATTTTGATAAGATAATGCGACACCGCTATACAAATATACCTATTGTAAATTAATTGTGCATATAATTTTTATTCAACTATTTACATAAATTTTCTAACATTCATCGAGATTATGGAGAATAAGAATTCCAGGATAAGATTTTAGATACGACTCGGAACATATATTTGTTAAGATGAATACAAATTTTTTTAGATTAGCATCCATCAAATTTTGACAAACTATAAAATAATAGTAATGTACATTTAAATTCATTTAAGTACGTTAATTTTTTGTAAATTTATTTTTCATGTTTTTATTATAATTTACTCTTATATGGTTTCTTTTACCACGGAAGTAATTACTCATTACGTCAACGCTAACGTTCATCGAGCCATGAAATATATGATAGGTTAAATCTACAATATTACTATGAAAGAATTGAATATCTTGTTGTAATTTTTATATTAGAAAAGATATTTTAAACATCTTTATTTCATAAAATATTATTATTACCATTATTTTATAATAATTAATGATTGTTTCAAGCTTATGGATTAAAAATTATAACAAAAAAAAAAAAACAAAAAAAAAAAAAACAGAAACGAACAAGACTTTACACTATCAAGAAATATGATTTAATGAATACATTTAAAACTTATATACATACTTTTAGTAATCTACTTATTGCATTGAAAAATTGACCCATTAATTCTTCAAATGATGAATAGATTCTGGACGACAAATTACGAACGTCATGATCAGATATTCGCTCTCCTTTAATATCTTCAACTATTTGAAGAATATATATTTTTATATATTTTTAATTTACATCTCTAAATATTTAAAAGTAGAATGTTATATATGAGTAGATAAAATTAATAATTCAATTATTATTTATTTAACAGGGAAAAATATTAAGATACCATAGTCAAAATATTTAATATGGAATAATATTTAAATGCCTTGATATTTGATGTATAACGACTTACAATTTATGTTCAGTACATTTAGGACATATTTCCGAAGAAAATTTATTTCTAGTCAATATAAATGCAACAAATTATTTTTCTAGCATCAAAAATAAAATTTAAGTTTTTTTTTTCATTAATATTACCAATTATAGTAATTCGGAATATTTAAAATAAATGCTTGATTAATAACGGCAATATTAACATTTTTTTTAATTAAAGTATTCTAAATCTCATGAATAAAAGAATTTAAATATATATATATATATATATATTCCATTTAAATGCTGTAATTCTAGGAATTTATATTTGAAATAATATTAAAAAAATATTTAACAGATTAAGACGCTATGAGCATGTATAATTTTATTTAGCCTAACGTTAGTAATTATAATTCTCGATAAATATATTAAAATACTTTTATTTCTGTGACATTTAATGAATATTTAGCCAAGATGATATTAATTTGTATTTAACATTTTAATCTTGCTAAATTGTGTAGACTCAGAATTCTTAAAAGACTTTTTAAAAATTCATGTAGAATTATTAAAAAAAGAAAACTGCAAGAAATTATTGGTATTTATGAAATGGTAAACTTGTGATGTTGTTTACTGCTATTCATTATTAATCAACTTAATATGTAAAAATATATACTTTCTATAAATAATATCAGAAAAATATGAGAAAAGTAAAAAATATTGTTTAAAATATAAAATTTTATCTCTATCCTTATATAAACTAATGTGAAAATTTAAGTTCATTAAGATTAAGCTAATCAATCTGATCTTTCAAATAATTAAAAGAAATATATATTTATATTCGCATTAACAATAACATTTCCTTAATAACTAAATTATTCGATGATGTTTCATATTGTGACAATTATCGCTAACAATCAAATAAAATATTTTATAAAACAGTCATAGAATTTAATTAAAAATGTCTGCCTTTAATTATATTTCCAATAGGCGGAGGAACATGTTTCTGCTTGTTCGAAACTCGTTTAACAAGCAGTCTTATACGTAATTATAAACGTAGCCGTATATACTCGTACACATTTGCTTGATAATTTGAATAAAACTGCAAGGTGCGTGATTTAAATGGAATCATCCCAGAAGAATTTTAAAGTTTGCATAATAGATGAAGAAAAAGAAATTATTTCGGTGGTGGGGTGAGAGACGAAAAAATAAGATAGAGTAAAAGAACGCACACGAACTTTTAAGAGAGAGAGAGAGAGAGAGAGAGAGAGAGAGAGTGTGTTTGTGAGAAAGTGAGGGAGGGAGGGAGGGAGGGAGGGAGAGAATGTGAGTAAGAAACTGTAGTAAGAAAGATACGAGAAAATGAACAGTGCAATAATGAGAGGACGACGGTGGTTTAGCGAAATGACCGGTGTCGTTGGTTGTCCGGCACGAACCGTAAGGCGACAAAATTCAATTCTTTCGCCTGTTAGTACTGTTCGCTACACCTGCGACTTGCGAGACATCTGGTGAAACTGACTCGAGGTTTACATTTCGACGAGTCGTCTACTTATCCTTTATCCTTCTTCCCTTTCTTTTTACTTTCTTCATTTACTGGTCTCACGCTGAAACGCCACGGCTTATCATCAAAAAGGAACAAAGTCTTGTTTCTGCCTTTGTCCCTTGTCTCTTTCATTTCTCTTAAGCCCTTTGGAAAATTTGCCTAATTACCAACTGAAAAATTTACCGCCCCACTCGCCTAACGAATTCAAGCAGCTCATTACATCGTCATTATGGCTGACCATATTTTCTAATGATAATATTAGCCCAAAAATTCAACCAGAAAACGACTCTGTTGATTTTGCAAATGTATATTTGCACATAATATAAAATGCGCAACGTTGATGAACAATATAAAATGCTAAAATATATAAATATATACCGAAGGATCTATAAGGTTTTCTTGGAAATGGGCTCTAGGGTTACTAAATCATTCATAAATAATGTGGATGAGTTTTCAAAATAATTTCATTTTTACATTAATTTTGCGGGAAAATACGTTCGATATATATTAATTATACAACAATCGCGATCTATTAATTTTTTATACGTATATTTCTCGGGCAAATAATTTCGTTTTTTTTCTTTCGAGGCTTCATTACAACTACTTTCTAGCCAAAAACAAAAGATCATAAAAGCATCTTGTTATTAATAAATTAGTTGAAGTTACTTTTTAAATCCAACGCAAATATTATGTTATATAATAAATAATGTTTGAATATTTAAGAACTAAAAAAATATTCATATAATATCATTGAATTTTTATTAAAGCTTTGCGAACTCCTACATTTTTTTTTTATTAGCATATTGACTTCGTTATCGCAATGGGTACTAAAAGAAATTTTAATTACCAAAATTTTATATAAAACAACATTTTTATTAAAGTACTTTCGTTATAAATTTCATTATTTAATTTATTTTTCAAATCCTTTCATTATAATAAAGAGTGAAATAAACAAGATTTAGACTAAAACGCGAGCATTTACTTCCTCCTCTATTTAATCGTAAGTAATACGAAACTTCGAGTCAAACAGAATTATTATAATGTTAATTTCAGTTTTATATTAACACAATTTTTTTAAAATATGAATTATATTATCCATTGATTTATATGAAAATTATATTATATTCGAATTTATAATCATCATTTAATTTTTAGCTTTTAAATTTATTATTAAACATCGATTTTACCAAAAACACAAAATATTAATTACAATTAAAATATTAATAATAAAAATAATTTTCCATTAACTTAATCTGATTTTCAATTAAAAATTTTTTTTCCATAACTAATGCTATATCTACTTGTGCACATGAAACAGATTAATAATTTTGCTATTTATATATATTAATTTAAACTTACACAGTTATTTGAGCTTAATTATGTAGTGCTTTTTCAGAATTTGTTCTTTATTATATTTATAACAATATAGACGGAATTCTGAATGTTGACAAAATTAATGACATAGATTTATCAGTAAAATGGGATATTCAATATTATTCACGCTTATTACCAAACTCTGACATCATCCTGTAGATAAAAAAAAATTAATAGTGAAATAATATGATACTTTTGATAAGGGAAAAACTCAATACTTGGGAATGTTATAACTCGTAGAGATATTTTTCGCTATCCGTAATGTACGGTGACTCGGACAGTGACAATAGTTTCTATTATATGGACATGGTAGCTCCTTGTTACGGTTGTCACTTATGAAGCTTCTGGCAGTCAACGATAAAGCATCTTTTTTCAACAAGCACATGCGGATGTTGTATTATGTCCCCTATGAGAGTCCGCACATAGTATTATCGAACCGCCTGGAGAATTTCTATTTACAAATCTCGGCGTGGCTTTAATGCCAGCGTAAATAATTTCATCGCACCAAAATAAAAAATAATGCTCTTGATATATCGATTGCGATAATGGATATTGCATATGGGATAAATGGCAGGGATTCCGCGTTTATGAAAAAATAACCAAATTCATACGTTTCTTTAATAAAAAGCTACTTTAATGCACATCGATAAAAAAAAAAAAAAAAAAAAAAAAAAACAAAAAAAAAAAAAAAAAAAAAAAAAAAAAAAAAAAAAAAAAAAAAAAAGAAGAAGAAGAAGGAAAGAATAAAAATGTATTTCACAGTAAATATCGCATTGACAAAGGAACTTAAATGCAATCTAAGTCTTAAATTAAATATGACATAAACGCATTTCTCGATAACTGTATATTGGTAGTATAAAGCTTAGAAAATATCAACACAAGAGTCAATAAAGATTGTTTCTCAACGTCGATGAGCGAGAGTAGTACAGCTTGTAGGGCCGCGAAGTATTCGTGCGGATCAATGTCCCTTCTTATGGTGCCAATGTTTATGATCCTCGTGGCCGCCCTTCTTACCGTAGCCTTGATGATGATGGTGGTGCTCGTGATGTCCGCCCTCCTTCTTGTGCCCCTTGTGATCGTGATGGTGATGTCCCTTCTCGTGGTGACCCTTCTTCCCGTGATGACCGTCGTGGTGCCCCTTATGGTGATGGCCCTTTTTGTGGTGCCCGCCCTTCTTGTGATGGTGCTCGTGGTGATGGCCCCCGTGGTCCTCGTGGTGGCCGTGATCGTGGTGCTCGTCGTAAAATTCCTTGTCCTTTTTGAACTCGTCGAGCTTGTGGACCTCGTGATGGCCCTTGGTGCTGTGGCCCTTACCAAAGTGGCCCTTCTCGTGGAACTTGTGACCCTTCTCGCCCTTCTCGCCCTTGTGATGCTCGTGATGGTATCCGTCGTCGTGATGGTGGTGCTTCTTATGACCGCCCTCCTCGTCGTAATGGTGATGGTGGCCCTCCTTATCGTGATGGCCCTTCTCGCCCTTGTGATGCTCGTGATGATTCTTGTATCCCTTGTGGCCCTTGTCACCGTGCTCGTGATGATGATCCTCGTGCGACTCCCCGCCGTGGCCCTCCTCGTTATGATGGCCCTTATGGTGCGAGGCTGCCGTCTCAAGGTCCAGGAGCTTATCGGACAGCTGGGCCGTGATAACCTCACCGAGCTTCGCGACACCGCGACCTGCGACCCGAAGCTCCGGACTCGCGAGTAGCGCGAGGCCCACTCCTAGCATCCACCTCGCCACCCGGATCCTCATCGCTGATTTTATCTATGGAAACGAGTCGCTCAACTCACTGCTCGAGCGCCAATCGCTTTATGCACCAGCCACCTCGATATGCGCTCGATTATATATATCGCTATCTGCCAAGACATTTTGCTGTAATATTAGGGAAGCCGTTCGTCTTTCTTTTGTCTTTCGCTTCTCAGTCAGTTGGCCAGCCGTCGCCGACCGAGCTGATCGCCCGTTACGCAAACGGCGTCTCCTTAACCTGCTTAAAATCTTACACAGCCGTCACCGCCACGCCAGGTTAGCACGCCCGGTGCCCACACTTATGCAACTTGACTTGGAAATCGTCGATCTTGCTCAAACTCACCCGCATTTCTCACGATTTCACTATTTTTTTTTTTTTTTTTTTTTTTTTTTTTTTTTTTGCAAATGACAAGTCGCTTTTCAATAGTGCAATGTTTGTTGTTCGTGAATTATCAAATAATAAATGTTGGGGTTGCGAGGCGCCTCCTCGACTTATTGCCCAAAGGCCCATTCAGCATCCGCGCCTCTAATCCAACATCGACGTGGCGCTCGGATGTTTCGACGGTTAGTCGCCGGTGTAAATCATTTATTTCATTTCTCATTTATGCTCTAATGAGAACTCGGACTTTGGGATGCGTTCGTCACTTGTTGCGAAGAGGGCCGTACTAATTAATATATCGTCAAATGGCCACGTAAACGTAAGACGTAAGAGCAAGAAATTTCGGAAGGAATATTCTACTTTGCCCTTCCTTTACATCAACAGTTAATAATGAAACTTTATCGTCTCGTTTCGTTCATTTCGCCACTTGCGCATGAAAATAAATAAAAAAATTACACCTCGTAATATACTTAAGATATAATCGAAATCCCGTAGCATTTGTATTTACAGTAGCGAATGATTGACTGGTAACTCAATGTCTATTATTAAGAATTTTTTAAATCATAAATACGTTTAAAGATGCTTTATGGTAAGTAATTTTTTTTTTCTTTTTTTGTTTTACATTATTAAAATTATATAATTTAATTTCATAAGCTCTATAAATTCTTCGACTTAATTATGCAAGATTGATAAGAGCGCGCTTTAGTTAAATAAATATATAAATTATATATATATATATATATATATATATACGCGCGCGCGCGCACGCACGCATACTAGACAACGTAGTCTGTTGTTAAAAAGCAAACATATTTTTCGACTTCAACTTATAATAACTTTAAGAGATAATTTAGAATGAAATAATACTTTTTGAATTTGATAAGTACGATAGTGCTAATCGTTATAATATTGTCTAATAAGAGAGGGCCTGGGTGAGCGGCGAGTGCACGGCTATTTGCACGAAACCATAGGATTAGGAAATAATAATAATAATAATAATAATAATAATGAGAATAATAATAATAAGTAGAAGAATGGTACATATAAAATTATTTGTTGATTTATTATAAGAATATACAAGAATGAAATAAGAGCGTAAGAAAGATGTGTGTGAAAAGGAGGTAAAGTTATGTAATCGTGGCACTTTAGTGGTGATTGCAAGTCATCCTCGTCATCCTCGAGTCTATCCCTTTTTATAATGATGCTTCTTCCCGTGATGATGTCCACCCTTCTTCTCGTGCTTCTCGTGATGACCGTGATGCTCTTCGTGTCCGTGCTTGCCGTGATGACCTTTATGGTCTTCGTCGTGGTGTCCCTTGGACGCGTGACCCTTCTTGCCCTTGTGACCCTCGTGATGGCCCTTGTGATGGTGTCCGCCCTTCTTGTGGTGTCCTTCTTTGCTGCCGTGATGCCCGTGGTGATGTCCGTGCTTCTCGTGGTGGCCGCCCTTATGGTAGTCGTCGTAGAACTTGTGCTCCTTGTGATACTCGTCCTTGTGCACCTTGTGGTGGTAGCCACTGGTCTTGTGGCCCTTCTTATGGCCTTTCTTCTCCCCGAACTTGCCGCCCTTGTGGCCCTTCTTCTCCTCGTGGTGCTCGCCGTGCTCGCCCTCTTCGTCGTGGTGATGCTTGTGATGCCCACCGTGCTCCTCGTGATGGCCTTCGTGATGGTCCTTGTCGTGCTCCCCGTGCTCGCCCTTGTCGTGGTGATGGTGGCTCTTGTGGCCCTTATGACCCTTCTCCCCGTGCTCCTCGTGATGATGGTGGTGGTGCTCCTTGCCGCCTTCCTCCTCCGAGTGGTGCCCCTTATGGTGGCTGGCGGCGACCTCTAAGTCCCGAGCGGGACCCACCTCCCTCGCGAGGCCCACGGCGCACAGGCACAGGACCAGCAGCAGCAGCGGCAGCAGCGGCAGCGGCAGCGGCGCCGGCGGCAGCCCCCGGCGGCTTCGAGCGTCGGCCATCCTCCAAGTCCCATAAGCAACGCTCGACTCGTCCGAACTTGGTCGCCTCCTGACTATTTATAGTCGATCTTTTTCTCCGGGTCGGATTTAATCGGAAGAACAGCGCTGGAATCATATGACCGTTCATGCGAGCAATTCGATTCCCCGCCGGAGCCTGCACGTATTTCCATCTTTTTGCCATCGCGGAGAAAGTCCAAGAACCGAAGCGTATCAAACCGATTCTCCCATTCGCGTAACTATCTATTTAGATAACCGAACGCAACTATTGAAATCCCTGCCACTCGCCTCGTCTGTTCAAATCAAGTCTTTTTTCCTTTTTAACTGAGATAGGATAAGGCAAGTCGTTCCGAGCTATTGATATTGATGCTGCGCTTTGAGCGCGTTAACACAAAGCCCAGAGAGTTGCCACGAAGCTGCAGGTGCTAGGAAAATCGCGTCCAACCATATTCGATTAGTCCATGTGACACAATAAACTATGTATCAACATATAGTATCAGCTTATTTTTCATCGCTGCTCATTTAAATTACAAACAAAGAGGCGCTCGTTATGTGATGTCGATAATGATAAAAACGAAATCTAGAAATGCGTTCGTTCGCATTTCCAGAAAAAAAAAAAAAAAAAAAATGGGGATAAAGTTGGATAAAAACTTTCGAGAATGATTGCAAAAAAACTAACAAGATTAAACAAAAGAATCATAGATCTAAACAATACTTTATTATCTCTTTCTACGTTATTCCATTGGAGCTCGAGTATTTATGAGTTTTGTATTTTTTTTTCTCACCTTGTAGTAGATTAATTTTCTTTCTGAACTGTATGCGTATAATGCTGCTTTGAAAATAATCTCCTAATATTAATTTATATTTTTATATGTCATCAATTGTGTAATAAAAAAGTAATATAACGGCACTAATATTGATTTTTAAACCCAATAAATTGTTTCAAATTGGCATAACGTTTGATAACCATATTTCGATCCTCCTCTAACTACCCCACCCCTCCCATCATCCTTCTCTATCCATTTCTCTCTCTCTCTCTCTCTCTCTCTCTCTCTCTCTCTCTAGTCACCCCCCCCCACACACACACACACACGCACACACACAACACAACACAACACACGCTTACCACTTCTCACTCCCTCGGTCCCTCTATCTCCTTCTCTTTATACATATATATTTGACGAGAAAATAAAATTTTGCCTTCGTATTCTAACGTCTAATACAACTCTATTTCCACTGGAAATAATTACAAACTCGATTGTATTTTATCTTGTTACAAAAACTACTAATCAAAATCAATATTCGTGTTATTTCGAACTATCTTTCAAAAAATAATATCATTTATCAAGGGCGCTATGACAAATAACGACCATTTATTCGGAGCTTTCTGACAATTGCACACTTAAACGCAGCGACAAAACATGGGACGTGAAAAAAAAGAGTAAATAAAAAAATAAAAAAAAAAAGAAGACAAAGACGAACTGTCGCTAAATCTCTCGGTGAGTATTACGGAAAGGTCCTCGTCGTTGGTACCCGGAATATCGATTATTTTTCTTGCGCAAATGAAAACAAATGAAATTAGAGGCCGGTCAGCCAGCCAGCCCCAGCCCCAGCCACGGAGCAAGAAAAATCGCGTAAAATTTTACACGCTGCAACTCGTGACCCGCATTTTACTCACGATGTATCCGGTAAAAATTCACGCGAAGAAGGAGGGTTGTTGTTGGTAGCCCAAAATACATCGCAATTTTGGGGGCGAAAGTCGAGGGCTATGCGAAACTTCCGCGGAAAATTTTGGATTCGACCGAACGGCATCGCTCCGCTCGGCTCTTTGTTGTCAAGCATTTTTTCCGTGTATTTTTTCGCCTACCATATTCGCCTTTCGGATAGCGATTATTCCAATCAGCTTTGCGTCAGCTGCGGTCATACGCGTTTGCGCGCGGCGGAGATAGATTTTTAGCGCGCGCCTTTTATAATGGGATTTCCAAATACAAGCGTCGACAAGCCAGTCACGTAGCTTCGTTACAAATTCTCCGAGGCACCCGCCTATAACGCACATAACGACGTTATACACTTTGCTCGGACTCCAAAAGACTCGGGACCGGCGACCGTCTCTATTCTTTTCTTCTCTCTAATCAGAGCGCGGCTGCACGCACACCCGAAAGACAAACTGTACGTCGCCAATTTCGTCCTGGACTTTTTCCCTTACGTCTATAATAGAGGTATATAATAGAGGTGCCGATGATGGATAATGCCGATATGAAGAAAATGGCGAACTCTCGGATTAATCCGGCCGCGCAGATTGAATAGATTAAAGGAGAAGCGCGAATGAAGCAGATGCAAAGCATTCTGCCTAACGTCTTTCCTTTTACCAACAAACTTGCACCACTTGTATAATGATAAAGCCTTATTATTATTTTACCTAATAGCGCCAAACTTAATCTCGTTACGTAATATGCGAATATAATATTTGAACGGTGTGTCCGACGGTAAGAAATTATAAATCATCGACTCGGATTATTGTAAATTGAAAATATCGCTAAAAGAAACTCGAGGAAATAGCGAGACAATGAGTAATCCGCCAAAAGTAGAAAAAAAAAATTAGACTATTTATTCGCTAATATCAATATCTTACTTATTTATTCAAGGGAGACTTTTTAAATTAGCAATATCGAGTGTAAATTGAAGCTGGCAGCGAAAGGAATCGGGACCGTCATTTTTATTTCTGTTCGCACGAGTCGGCCGAACCAGTAGTATAACCAATCTTTGTCGCGATTATGCTGTGCAAATACGAGAGCGTACCAATTTAAAGACAGAATCACTGCCAAATACGGCATAAAAAAAGAAAGAAAGAAAGAAAGAAAGAAAGAAAAAAAGTGAAAAAAGAATAAAGAAAGAAAGATACGAAGAAGCATATTTTTCCGAACATTTTTCTGCTTTTAGGCACTTCTTAAGCCCTTACTTCTGTAACATAATTTCAATTGTAGTTTCAGAAAAATTTATGAATTTCGAAATTACGAAATTACGGGTTCATCAATTTTATAATATATAAAGTACTATCTCATTGAAATACGTATAATTATAAAATATGCCATGCTTATATCTACTTAGCATTAAAAATTCATGATATGCTATTAATGCATCACATAAATTGAGTAATAAAAAATAATCTTACTTAATCAGTTAAATAGGGTAATAAACCGACATACCCTTATATTCTTCGATATTTTATTTTTACTATCCAATGTAACACATTAAAAACTTTACAATTTCTATAATTATCCGAATAAACTATAATACGGAAATAACTATTATAACGGGCATTTAGTTTATTGCTATTCCAAAATCCCCATAAAATTCACAGAACGACTTAAATTCTTCAAGAAAGAAAGCACGATAATTTGTGTATATTCTTTGTGAATATGTGAATATGTGGATATATAATCCGAAGCATAATCATTTCATTAGAAGATTGTGATCGCAAACGTAACTGGTACATGCGTGCCAATGGTATTCTTCGTTCATTCCAGCTTATAAACAAAGAAGCTGTGAAGGATTTTGCGCTTTTAATGGCTTCCTCGTATAAACTATGCCGATACTGCAAATACCAAACTGCTGTGTAATAAATGTTTATAAATCATTTAACTTTCTCCTATAATAAGAGGACTTTATATTTCGAAACTTTTAACACGTGTTTAGCTAATTATTGCGGCTACATTTAACATTATCACAAGTATTTATTAACATTTATATTATAATGCAGTTACAAAGCTCTTAATAGCTATTATATTTTTCAATTGAGTGACTATCTTATCCATCTATCCGCTATTATCGTCATTAATATTCGTAAAATTTCGTAAAATAATCATCCTATTGAATAACAGCTTCAAAAATATAGAATCTTATGAACGAAGAATTAGTGCTTATTTAATTTAATGTGCAAATACATTAGAAAAATTCACTGTCATTTCACAGTATCCTTCCGATTTCAAACCGTTTAAATTGATTCAACTCACTTTGCATATTCATATCCTTTAAGAAATAAATTCATTAAAATTATGACTAATGAATACGCTCTAAAATACATAATATTTCATAGTCGGATAGGAATTTGTCTTACTTATATAATTAAATACATGATTAAATATTACTTAACGTTATTTTTTATCAGTATCATTATTTATTGTATAACGGAAATATTTACTTTTGAAATATAATTTTAATTTGTATCAACTTCCATTAATTATGAACTTTTTCATTTACATATTTTTTTCTTTTTACGCATCTTAATCATAAAGAATTATATAGTAATTAATTTTGTTATTTTTCAAATATTTCCTATACAACGAATGCGTTACAGACATTCTATCAATCTTTATCTCATGATCATACGTTTTAAGGAAAATCTCAAATACTATAACGAGTATTAATATATAAAGCATTAAAAAAAATTATGTATAAGAAGGCAAGGAATGGTCCATTTTTTGCATGCAACGGTATAGATTACTTTTATTACGAATTCATGATATCATTTCATACAAAACATTTTTTATTAGTTTTTTAATTTCTGTAATGATAAACCATCAAATCAAATTACATTTCATACAGCTGAATTTATTATAATAATAATTTGAAATGTTTGTATGAAAAAGAAAAAATAAAAATAATAATAATATTTGGTGCATAGAAAAATTCAAGTGAATTTTCGTATATTTTGAATTAAAACATCGTGTAGTTAAAATTTATCAATTACGTAAAATAATATTGATAAAGTAATTAGTTGTAATGTATGACATTACTACAAAATTGTACTCGGCATATAATAATAAATCAAGTTTTGTATATCCAAACTTAGTGGAATACAAGACATATTTCGAAAGACAAGCAAAACATAATATATTATTTCATGAATATTGTTACCAATTTATTTGTACATAATCGGTATATCCAATAAAAAATGAAAATTAGACAATTATGTCACAATTATACCTTCATTTTTCATTAACTGTAAAAGAAAAGGACCTTGAATTTCTTGAAGCTGGAAATACGTTACGTAATAAATATTTCAAAGTGTGTAATATTTCATCATAAAATAATTTAACCAAAATTTTCTCGTAATTTTTATATTACGAATGTATGTTTTTCATTTAAAATAATAAAATCCATAATTATTATTTAATAACTGCATACTGATGTTCATTATTATGTTTTTCTATAAAATATGGACGGTAAAGTAGGATGACAATCTGTCATTGAAAAATTATACCAACGATTGTGTTGTATAAACTGTAATGATGCTGTTATTGTTAAAATTTATATATTATAAATATTATCTGTTGCATAATATTCTTGCCTATGATTGTATTTATATATTATATAATATATTATTGCATAAAATTTTTTTCTTAATAATAAATGATATGCTGCCGTTAAATAGTAAGGTGTATAATAAAAATTAATATTACCGGTTTAGTGAATATTTATTTATTGTAATTTTGTTGTGGAAATGAAAATTATTTTAATCTATCGATGATTAAATAAATTCAAACGCTAAATTGTGTTATAATGTTTTATTTACAATTTTGTTAAATATTTTATAAAAAATTTTCTAATATCATCAAGTAATAAATGATCGTTATTGATTACAATATAATCTATTAATTATACACGTATAAAATGTTTTTATAATTTGACTCAATTTATCCCTATTGAAAGCTTATTTATTAAAAATCATCATCATTTAAGGTATAATATTGATATACAATATAACAATGTATTTGTTTCTCCTATTATTTTTAGAGAATAATATAGATTCTTCAAAGTGCTAGATGATTCAAAATATTTTAATTCGTTAAAACTGTAGATTAGTATATTATATGTTCCACATTATTGACAATTCTTAATTATTAATTTTAATCTTATTTGAAATGCTGTTTAAACACATATCTTCTTACAAATGTCAAAAAAATGATAACATTATACAATAACATTAAGAATGCATCCAAATATTTAAAACATATTCTTAATTGCATCAAATTCTACTGTGAAGTGCTTATTCTACGTGAACTTATTACTATAATTAAACTATAATGAAAATGTAGAATTCTAAATACTGTTATAATTATATATATATATAGTATTTTTCATGAAAAAATAAAATAAATTCATGTATATAGAAAAGTTAATAATATCAAATGAAAATTATACAATACACCATTTATAATAAATGAATAATTTAGAGGTAAGTAAATAGCAATTAATTACTTGAATAATTAATCGTAAATATTAATTTGTAAATAATCTATTGTCATATGTATGTTTTATTACAATTTCTATTCAAATTAGATGTACATTATAAAATTAATAAATTTGTTGAAAACTAATTCTCTTAAACTATAAAGAAAATAATGTTAGAACTATTATTATAACTATCAAAAGTAATTCTAAAGTTTTTCATGAGAATATTTAATATTTTTTTTCAACACAAATGAAATTGTTTTGTGTGAATTTAATATTGCTGAAGAGTTTCACTCATGGATTTTCCATCAAGTCGGAATGTTGAAACTTTATTTTATGTAAATGCTTGGTAAAATCAATGTATTGAAGCGCAGCGCAGAATTAAAACTTATCCGAAATCGAAGTTTAAAGCAAATAAGGGAGTAAAGCCAAAATAAATTGAAAAGTCAGATGTTAATATAATAAGCAACTGGAGAGAACTTCCCAACTGACGACGATTAACCATAATTATCGCACGCAATTAACGGGCCGAATGCCGTGGCTCATTTTATTGCATTGCGGTGGCACAGACCGCGCGAAACTTTACTCGTTATAAACCATTACAACAAACGCCAACATGGACGCTGGACAACTGCCGATGTGAAATTCGTGAAGCTATTTTTCAAGTGCACTGGCACTCATTGTACGCAATAAATTTGACTATACATTGTCGTGAAATTTTGAAAATTCTTTAGTTTAAAGGAAAAGCAATTGCTATTAGGATACTTGCTTGTAAGCCAACCGACTGTTAATATATTTCACTTACAAATTACGCATACATACCTTTTAATATTTATGCAATTCATTTGTTGTTTAGCATCTAACGCAGCCATATTATATGACTTGTTTTTCTTTTTTTTTAACGATTATACTGTTGTATTATTATCATTATTATATGTTTTATGTTGTAATGACAAAATTATGAAAATCGTGTAAATGCCGTTTTCGTTGATTTAACCATTGTGATCTTTACATTTATATATCTTATCCACGATTTCAATAATATGAAACTAAAAACTTTAACTAATTTCATCATTTAAGGATTTGTACGTATTACGATTATTCTTAAAAGAATTACTGAATTTTTAATGTTTAGATATTTTGTTTATATATTTTTAACAAAATAATATATTATTTATGAAATTATTTATTTTTATTATAATTGAAGTTGATTTATAAATTTATAGATTATTTATTTGAATCCGATTTATGTGTAACAGTATTTTATTATGATTAAAATACAATGAAGACAAGCTGTATTCAAATTTTTAAAATGCATGGGATGCATTATTTTTATGCAAGTTTGCACAGTTAAAATGCAAACTTTATTTGCAAGCAGTCGTGCCCAGTTAAAAAAAATCTGAATTCATCATTAATTTTTCATATGGATGACATGCAACTCATATTATTTATGGAGAAAATTAAATAATTCAATTATCATAAAATTTTTTTGAATACATTAATAACATACATTTGCTATTAATAATAAAAAATATTTGTTTTTGACTCGTTTTCTTTCTTACCTTTCTGTTCTATTACATTATATAGCTTTTAAAAAATTTCAAAATTTGTATAGTATATTTCAATAACGTACAATTAAGTTATATGTAATATAATTAGCTGAAAGCTATCAATTCTGAAATACTAGTAGAATAAATGTATTGATTTAAATCATGTTAATTATTCAGAAAAAGTATTATAAATATTCTTAAAAATCCTATCAATTTATTATAGAATAATTATATTAAAATAGTCAAGAAATAAAATACATTACTTTACTTAAGCAATTATTAGATTATAAAAGTACATGTAAAAGTTAATCAAGTGATTAAAAAATAAGTGATTAAAAAACTAACTCTATTGCTTGTTCAATATGTACTGATGAAGAAAGTTAAAAAATATATAATACTAATAACAAGAAAAACTAACATGTTTTGTTTCGAATGTTTAGCAACACATTAATTACAGCTATGAAATTCAAAATAATACGTACGTTTAAATCATGTAAATTAACAAAAATACTTTAACAAAAAAACTTCTTTAAAGTGATTTTATTTTCGTTGATTGTACAAATTAGTAATAGTTAAAAAAAAAAATAATAATAAAATTAACCTTTTTCATGAACTACGACTAAGGAGATTGCTTATGCGATGTCATAATGATCATTATTATATTGTTATTATCAGCAACTAAAGTATCC
Source organism: Ceratosolen solmsi marchali (assembly GCF_000503995.2). Taxonomy (NCBI): domain Eukaryota; kingdom Metazoa; phylum Arthropoda; class Insecta; order Hymenoptera; family Agaonidae; genus Ceratosolen; species Ceratosolen solmsi. The sequence goes on along the minus strand of NW_011948436.1, from coordinate 1,484,586 downwards.
TAGTATAATTGTTTAAATAGTTTGTAGTGAAGTTTGGTTTTTCGGATTGAAAAATAATTTTTATTATTACTATTATTGTTGTTGTTGTTGTTGTTGTTGTTGTTGTTGTTGTTGTTGTTGTTGTTGTTGTTGTTGTTGTTGTTGTTGTTGTTGTTGTTGTTGTTGTTGTTGTTGTTGTTGTTGTTGTTGTTGTTGTTGTTGTTGTTGTTGTTGTTGTTGTTGTTGTTGTTGTTGTTGTTGTTGTTGTTGTTGTTGTTGTTGTTGTTGTTGTTGTTGTTGTTGTTGTTGTTGTTGTTGTTGTTGTTGTTGTTGTTGTTGTTGTTGTTGTTGTTGTTGTTGTTGTTGTTGTTGTTGTTGTTGTTGTTGTTGTTGTTGTTGTTGTTGTTGTTGTTGTTGTTGTTGTTGTTGTTGTTGTTGTTGTTGTTGTTGTTGTTGTTGTTGTTGTTGTTGTTGTTGTTGTTGTTGTTGTTGTTGTTGTTGTTGTTGTTGTTGTTGTTGTTGTTGTTGTTGTTGTTGTTGTTGTTGTTGTTGTTGTTGTTGTTGTTGTTGTTGTTGTTGTTGTTGTTGTTGTTGTTGTTGTTGTTGTTGTTGTTGTTGTTGTTGTTGTTGTTGTTGTTGTTGTTGTTGTTGTTGTTGCTGTTATTTAATTATTATTTACAATTCTCAATAAGATCAATTTTCACATTCATTGAAAGATGACAGAAATTTTGATTTATGATTATAAGTCACTTAATAGTTAGGAGACAAAATACTCTATTACGGAGAAAAATGCAATAATCGATAATCAAGTCGAAATTACATGGTAAATTGGTAAATTATAATAAAAGGTATAAGGACAAAATCAAAGAGATGATAAAGGACAACGTAAATCGTCGGCAAACCTGTAAGATTAATATTTTATATATCGCGTGACTAAAATGCTTTTTTAACCCGCGAGACAAATTCGTGCGCAATCCCTACAAATTTTCGCGGCTATCGCGTGCGCGCTTGTAACGACGGAGCTCCTGCGTGCCACGTAATTTACCCTTCGACCCGACGATACTGTCAGTGAGCAGCTAATGTGTTGGCATTATCAAGAGGTACACGAAACACGGCCGATAATTGTTGTCGCTATATTTTTCGGCGGCTCGCTCCGCTCGGCTGATGCAGTGAAACAATAACACGGCACTTACAAATGGGAAGTTGGCGATTTATTGAATAGAGCATGATGTACAGTGTGTATGTCTGTATGCATAAATGCATGTACGAGCCTTAAATATCATTAAATAGCTTAAATAGTAGATGCTGGCAAGATCACGGCTATCCTTATCAGTAGTAGGACTCTCCGTCGTCCTCCTCGTTCGAGGATTCGCCGCCAGACGAGTAAGATTCCGCGGAGCCGCTGTCGTAGCCGTCCCCGTCGCTCGAGGAGTATGACTCGCTGTAACTGTCGCTTTCGCCCTCGTCTCCAGAATAATGCCCACTATCCCCACCATCGCTGTATTCGGAATGGTCGCCTTCGCCATCGTCTGCATAGTGGGTTTCGACATCGGTACCTATGACACGCAGAGCAACGTTAGCCATATTTGCTTGGATGAATTGCTCAATAATTGACGGAGCGAGCAAAGAGGAACTTTGGCAGTTTCATCTTCTAGATAGGAATGTATATATATATATATATATATATACATTTATATATAGATAGTTAGATGGATAGATAGATAAATAGATAGATCGATCGATAGATGGATGGATAGATAGATAGGTAGATAGAGAAATAGATAGATGTATAGATAGAAAGATAGAGAAAGAGACCTGATGAGAGGACGATAGAAAGTCGATAGCGTACCGGCCCCTTCGTGATCGGTGTTGTGATTGTGCTTCGTCGAAGCGGACTTGTCCTCCTGCTTCTCTTCTTCCTTATCGGAAGCCTTGCCAAAGGCCTCGTGTTCCTCGAAACCATAGCGGTCGCCGAGCTTTTTATGGAATGTATCGAGAGTCTTGTAGCCGTGGTCGCCCTTGCTGAAGGTCTTCTTCAAGTAGCCCTTCTCGCCATCGGCGTCACTACCGTAAGTCTTGTAAAATCCGCCCTCGTTGGACTTACCTGCTTGTACATACAAAATCCAGGGTAAATACAATTGCGAGCACGTCGCTTGCCTTCGCCAATACTCCCAACGATATCCGAGCATTAGCTAGGTTCGGCTGTGTCGATTCGGTCCTAACATCACCCGTCCCCTGTCGTATTTAACCGTATCCCTTGCCGTCCAAAGCGTTAAAGGAAGCAAGAGACGAGATCGAAAGTGAACGAAATGTCGCGTCGCGCCCGAATGAAGAGAATCCGAGTACTAAGCGTACGCATCAAGTAAAAGCGGAGGGAGGAGATCGACGAATAGTACCGAATCGTACAACCTCGAACGAACCGGACGAATTCTTAATGTGCTTATTGTCGTGGGACGTTTTCTTGGGCACGTTGCTCGAGGAGAGGAGATCGCTGACCTCCAAGGCGACACGCTGGGGCGCGGGCTGCCTAACCTCTCGCCTGAGCGAGTCCACCGTCACCATGTCAACGTCAACAACCGCGTGCTCATCGAAGCCGATCGTCGCTCTGGCTAATGTCGTCCTCGTGTCCTCGAGGAGTACCAGCGCGATCACCAGCAGTACCGACCTCGCCATCTCACGTCCACGTGCGCTCATCGACTTATTCGTATCTTTTACGCAGGGCGCGCCTTCATCAAACGCTACGGTAAGTTATAGCACGTATTATCAGTAGGCGACAACATTTCAACGGACGCTTTTATACTTTCCTGCGACTTTGTTCAATTATCCCACCAGCGGTCTTTCGTCAGGCACACGGTGCCCGATCTACGCTACCTGCAACGCTGCTCTACGTGCTTTTCGCAACTTATTCATTACCAATCTCATTAAAAATATCGTACACGACGATGGGATTATGAAAGGCCGAAATTGAGCGTAAAATTTTACAAAAGACCCACTGCCACGTTGGCAATGCAACAACAACGATATTGAATTAGTCGTGGTGATATCGGGGTTCCCGGGTGATTGCGCCGCCCTTACGCTACCCAAGATGTGCCAATAACTTTCGCTCAGCTGACCCCGAGCTCCGTAAACCTTTTTCAATCCCCATGTACGCATCCACGTTAACTTGTACTCGTAGGTAGCGTTCATCCACCTGCGAGCGACTCTTCATCTTCGAGCCTCGCTCTTTCAAATGAAAGAGAGAGCGAGAGAGAGATAGAGAGATATAGAGAGAGAGAGAGAGAGAGAGAGAGAGAGAGAGAGAGACACCGAGGAGCAGAGAGAGGGGCGGGAGAGGGGGAGAAGGCACGAGACAAAAAAACCTTTCGTAATGAGGAAACGCGCCGGCGAGAAATTGAGGAAAAAAAGTGTTCCGCCGTGTCGATGATTTGGTTTCGGTGAATTTGAACCGCGCCGATTCACTACCGAGGCGAACAACCGCGTCTACTTTCTATCGGCAGACTCGAGCAGCGAGACGAAAATTGGCCGCAGTCGTCGACAAAAGCCACGCCAACGATACAACATGCTTTTTCCACAAGCGGAAAATGTTCCAGCGCAAAACCATAATTAAAAGCGTATATGGGAGTAATGAGACAACTGGCAAACTAACTTGATTTATCCCCATTTCGCCACGACTTCATTCATACATGTCGTACACGTAACGATAATAACGTAAGAGTCGATAAAAATGTTATATCCATCCGCGCGCTCATAACAATTGGCTCAAATTCTTATGGCCTTGCCTCGAAAGCAACACACTTGGTAATACAGCGTCTACTGATTCTCGAAAAATCTTCGTCGAGGCATGCGCATCCAGTAATTGCTTAGCGATCGATGAGAACTGATTTCGAAATGTCCGTTATCCATTATTTTCCACAAAGTCACGTGATCGACAGATTCAATTGTCATTTTTCTCTTTGGGCTCGGTCCTGATGTCTTATTCTAAAAATAATCTTGGCAATGCGATACGATGCACCGACGTCGTTCCAATTAGCCATGGAGGATCGATGGACGCATCGACTGGGCCACGTAATAAAGAGCGAGATAAACATAATTCACGGATGCGCGGCCGATGGCAGACCTCCTCTTCGTTGCCGTCACGACAGCCTGTTACCGAATCGCCAAGTTTTTCTCCGCGTAAGCAGGAGCATCCCCGAGATGGGTAGATGAGCCGTTATGGGATTGGCAGGGCTGAAGGCTTGGTGGGGGGGGGGGG
>NW_011948436.1:1453736-1480332 GCF_000503995.2 Ceratosolen solmsi marchali | reverse complement strand
GGATTGGGAGGGCTGAAGGCTTGGTGGGGGGGGGGGGTCGCGCTTAAATCACACTCAAACGATGATAATAGCCTTTTACGTTGAGGCTAATACGCTAAGTTCGACGTTTCTCGGGACATATTTTGTTTTTTTTTGTTTTTTGTTTTTTGTTTTTCGTTTTTCGTTTTTCGTGCTTTTGATTTCTTCTTGTTTCATATCCGCTTCAGCTGCGACCTCTTTATTACCTCGCTCCTCTTCACACGCTAATCTCTTATCACAATCTTATATCATTTTCCTCCGGCGCTTTTGCACTCTTCGCGCTTCGATTTCTGCCCTTGTTTTCGCATTAATGAATCTTATAGGCACTTGCGCTCAGATGGCATTAATTAATTTCACCCGAAATCCTGCCTATAAAAATGATCCTCGCTCGTCGCCGTTGATAGTTCTCTTTTAAGTACTATTGCCATAGTGCACAACCCAATGGATTTCCAAATTTTTGTTCCTCAAGCGAATGAAATTTAAGAACGAATATCTAAATAAGATTTTTCACTTTTTACAAGGTATGTTTTATTTTTTTTTTAAGTTTCTCCCGACAGCATCTTAAAACTTTTAGTACAGAACTGGCCGTCTTACTTGGACAGCCTTTTAACATTTTCAGTATCTTTAGGGGAAAAAGTTGTGAGGGAAAATCCAGCAAAAATTGATTGAATTATTGCGATTTGAAAATTAGAGAGAAGCGGAACAGGCAATGGATCACGGCACCTTATTTTCAAATACTTTCATTCCCGCTCAGATGAATATTACGATAAATATACGACGAATGAATGTCCATTTCTTTTTATTTCCGTTTGAATGCGACACCAGCCGACGCATTTTCACTGTATCCTGATTAGAGGATCTGGCCTCATCGGCATGCACGTGGTCGACTCCAACTTGCGATGCACCACCTACCTATCGTGTATAATGATACATACATACCTTTACATGCTGCAAACCAAAAAACCAAAAATCCACGGGGACTTAATTTTATTTTCGCTGTTCATTTCAAGCGTCATCGCAGTTCTTGTAGCATCAATTTATCCTCTATGCTTGTAGAAAATAACACTATCTTTAGCTTTATTATTATTTTTTTTTATTCCACTATGAGATAAATCCATTCTCATGTAAAATCAAGGATATTACAAAGATAATTCTAATTTCTATATTGTTTATATTATTATGCTTAATTTCTTAGCGTTACAATAAGTAAATAATTAACAAAATAGTGATAAATTATCGTATTGATGGTAACTGATGATAAATAAAGTTGCTTTTTCATGAGATTTGTATATTGATCAATTTGTTAATATATGAGTAAAAAATTCGATGACTTTGATTTATTTCTAAATGACATAAAAACAAAGCAAAAAATAAAATCAAAAGCAAAAAATAGTTAGTAGACGTGTCGGCTTCGTTTCATTTGTCCTTGAATCCCCATGAAGTTTTTCTCTTGCATCCATCATTGTATCAAAGATGTTTTGTTGTCAGATGGCCAGAGGCACACATAGAGCCCACGTTCAACTAAATGAATTGTGAACCGAAATATGGTAACGTAGAAAACAAATTCACAAACGAAGTCTTCCATACCGACCATTAGCATTTAACACTTTCTCTCTCGCATTGTTTTATAATCGAAAGAGAACATCTCGTTTTAGTCTATAACTGTGTGTCAAGTAATATCGTACATAACCAACCGCTACGAGTCTTTAAAAATCTGACAAAATGATAATGGACATATGACACACACATTCGATTTACTTTAACTTACCACGACTATGCCCATGAATATACACCAGATACAGCGAAAAGTATGTATCTTAGTAAAATGCAATAGATGTCGGCAAAAAACATTAAAATTTATATGAAAATTAAATATAAAATAATAATCTGAATTAAATAATGTACTTACTCTATAAATTCCTATTAATTATGTACTGTTAACATTTTTCTTTTATAAAACATGAATTGAAATAGTAATGAAACTAGTGTATTATTCAATGTCATCATGAAAAATAATATAATCAATCGATATATTAAGCAGTATAGTATTTGAAGAAAAAATCTATAGAATTTATTATAAATTTCTTTTATAAATATTATTTCCTAACAATTGATAAATCTCTTATTAATTAATAATTATAGTCGAATAAGTCTAAATTCCTGTATTGTTGAGTGAAATGCATAAAATCTTGGCTTATAATTTATAATTTAATAATAAAATGTTTCAATAATCGAAGACATTTATTCAAAGAAAACTATACTCTCATGACACGTTTATTTAACTGAATAATCGAACAAACAGATGAAATATAAAGTAAATCTGAATTATCAATTCGAAATAAATATGTAAAACATTTGTTCTACAATTCCACAATCAAAACTCTATATACTGAAAATTATAAAATTCTTGAATCTGTAAAAATGATTACTTCTAAAAATTTCAAACAATTTTATTACGCAAACTATATTATAATGAAAAAAATTCATTTTGTTATTGAGTGTATTCTATAATAATTTATACGTGACCCGAATTCAAATAAAAATTCATTAAAAACATAATCATAAAATACACGAAACATTAAAAAAAAAAAAAATAATAATTGTGATTAAAGTTTACTTTGTCGTGTAAAAATATAAAATAGATTATGTGTGTGGAGAGTATCGTAAAGCTTTCAACGTGTTGACATCTGACAAACTTATTTGATATTTCAAAGGGATAATGCTACCTGAAGGAAAATTCCCAATAACGACGGATCTCCGAGTTCTATAGCTGCTGCAATAATTCAAACCCTATTAGGAAAATGGATGAATTCGCCGCCACACTTCAAATACAATGAAAATAATGTCATTTGAAAATTTTCAATTTTAGAATAAATAGAATTGTAAGTGTTGCCTTACATTTAAAATCCTGCCTTTCCTAGCACTAATGCACCGTACTGCATTGCATTGTGTACACTCATCGTATGCATCTAGATTCGCACCAAGTATATACATATGAAAGCATTTTCATCAATTCCTATATTTATTCAATATGAATTATTTAAAGAAGCAAGTGAGTAAAAATGATGAAAAGCATCATTCTAGAGAAATCGTTTTGAAAAATTTTCTAATCATTTTTGATATTATATAAATTTAATATTTTTATAAATCTTTAATTATGTTAGTAGTAATAATGATGATGATGATGATGATGATGATGATGATGATGATGATGATGATGATGACAAAAATAAAGAAGATAATGATGAAATTGATGATGATGATAATGACGACGTCGACGACGGTAAGACTAGATCGATGATAATCTTATGATTTATATTATTGAGAATTTAATTGTAATATAAAAACAAGTGAAATAAACTGTGATAATAAACTAAATCTCAATTTCGTCAATACAGTCGCTTACATATCCTTTTAATTATTATCCTATATATCCTTTTAATTAATATCCTTATAATCTCTAGGTGCCATGGCATAATGTAACGCTGGTATAATGTTAACACAATGACAAGGTCATATTTTTCGTCAGCAATTTCTCCAGGTGTACGTTTCCAATATGGAGGTAAAATCCCAGGTCCGATGATGCGAAGATGCAAGCATAAATGCCCCGCGCATGTCAATGAAATTTGGAACCTCAGTGCTGCCACTCTCCAGAGCCTGGACGCAAGGTTGATCCATTCGGGGGCCAAATTCCAAAGGCAATCTATTCCAATAGCAACTCGAAACACACCACAGCATTCAACCATAAAACTAAATAAGTCCGTAATTAAGCACCAGCTGCAGAACTCCTGATCTTGATTACCATCCGGAGCATAGCAGAAGACGTAGCGGCGGCGCGTACGCAATGACCTTGTCGACTCACGGGGAACCCCGGTAATGTGCCCTCTGCATCATTGAAAGAGATAATTGGTAAACGTCCTCGTGTAATCCGCGAAAGGCGCGACGATCAAGGATCGCGACAACGGCCCATTGATCACACACCAAAACGTCGGGCAGCATTGTCCCTTCTAACATCTTCTTACTGCGCAAGTCGAACATTGGGGTCCCGCTACAACTGTAAGGAGCGTATCATTTACGCTTATCAACCTTATATATATATATATATATGCATATGTAATCATAAATTCATAAATTCATATATTTACACGTATATAGAGATTGGAATCAGGCGAGGAAAATCCTAATCGAGACGCGCGCCGCCCCACCTTTCCTTTTACGATCTGAAAATTCGATAGGCCAGAGTCAGGCTCGCGCGACATTTAGACGGAAATGGAGGACGCGGAGTCACCTGTACTATCGTACGAAGGAACGTACTCTAATTTTTGAGTGCTTCATTCTTTACTTTGCATACGAGTTTTATAAACAGTTTTAGACAAACAGAGACAAGTCCCAACGGTCCCCGACGAATTGAGGTTAGCTTTATTACTCAAGCCCGTACAATAGTGGTTCGGCCGTACCGGCATCACAGCCCCACCTTCACTTTTGCTCAATTTAATCTTTTTATAACGATTTCAGCGCGAAGGAGGCTACGCTGTTACATAGATCTTGATTATTTTTAAATAATTGAAGAAACGAGAGTGAGAAGGAGGGTTAAAGTCTGTTGACATGTCGATGTATATACACTGGGTCAAACATTTATACTAATCAGGTAATGAATTATCATTTTCAAAGTAAATCATCGATTATTCGAAAAGATATCAACTTTTATTCAATGTTTTAATAGTAATAATAAACACGTTTATTCTTTAAGTAGCATGTATGCTCTGCAAATGCAAACTGCCTGTCAAGGTGAAGGTGACGGGGAACCTCAGCCCGATCCTTCTGTACAAAATCCAGAACCGACTCACGCAGTAACACAAGATTGCAGTTCCTTTGATATTGTCAGAGCTACGCAGGTATGTCCTCTGATTTTGATAGACGCTATTTTCTCATCAGATTTTATGCAAATAACAAAAATTCTTATTATAGTATGGAGCACTGGAAAGAGTTACTGAATTGGTAGAAGCAGGTGCAGATGTCAATCAACTGGATGCTGAAACAGTTACATTATTACATTGGGCTGCAATAAATAATCGAAGGGAAATTGTTAAGTATTTAATTGCAAAAGGAGCCATTGTTAATGCGATTGGTGGAGAATTAGCATCGACTCCGTTACATTGGGCTACCAGGTCAGTTATTACACATTAAAATAAAATTGTATTATTTGAAAAATAAATATCGTGTGTGAGATTTTTAACTTTTTTTCAGGCAAGGTCATTTAGCAACTGTTGTAATTCTAATGAGATCTGGAGCAGATCCTACATTGCGAGATTGCGAAGGTTCTTCATGTATACATTCCGCAGCTCAATTTGGACACACAGCCGTTGTTGCCTATCTAGTCGCAAAGGGGGTAAATCCAAGTATGCAAGATAGAAGTGCCATGACACCATTAATGTGGAGTGCTTACAAAATTAATAGGTAAATAAAAAAAAGTACGTTTACAGATTGTTGTCCATATAAAATAAGACTTTTTAAATGTGTCATCTATTGATAAATGATTGGATTTTAAGTTATCCGTATTCTGTCATTGCAAGCTTGCTTTCTCATACAAGAAGCATTCATCGTTAACAAAGTCATCAATCTAGCAATTAATAACTGAACTGTAAAATTAAGTGTAATCATTTTTTTTTTAAGCTTCGCATATTTTCACAGTCTAGATCCAACAAGATTACTACTTACTCTAGGAGCTTCGCACAGTTTGACAGATAATTTGTACGGTAATACTGCTCTACATTGGGCGATTATAGCCAAAAATGATACAGCGATCAGAACTTTAGTACATTATGGAGCGTCTCTAGATGTTCCTAATTTTAAAAATGAAACACCAATGATGTTATTAGGACCGCATATTGGTGCAGCATGGTTAGGGCATAAATTTAGTCATGAAATAAGACAAAAGCAAGGACGTACAAAAGTTTGGTGTAGAGATAAGGTAAATTGAAGAAGCATGTAACGTTAGTCACAATACACATTTAAAAAATCAATTTTATCATTTTCTATCAGAGAATACGATGGTACTGCATGATAAGCACTCCTTTTATAATATTTTATGCAATTGGAATGATATTCCAAAGTGACCTAGATTACTTTATTAAATTGGTTGCCTTTGTTGCTCTCTACATTGCAATTCATACTGCAAGTAACTACATTTATGATGAGAGACTCTATTATGTTCTACCAATGTCAATTTATTTAGCTACTAAGGTTTGTTATCAGATTATTTATCAAATATCGAAACAATTTTTATATTTTATCTAATGATTTCTTATTAAGATTCAGATACCATAAATTTTTAATTATAATAGCCCTTGTGTTATTATTTACATTAAGTTTATTCTCACGTCTAGTGTTTTAAAATTATTAAATAAATTATCAATTTTAATTTAATTTACATTCTTTATTAGATGTGGATATATATAACTTGGGTCTTTTGGCTCGGACTACATGCGGCGTGGTATCTTTGGCTTTTAGTAGTTGGTGGTTCAGTTCCTCTTTGGATATGCTTTTTACAATCTTGGCGTGGAGATCCAGGTGTAATTAAAGCCTCTCACGAGGATAAACTCAATGTAAGATTATAATTTTAATATAATTATAATAAAAAAATAAAGTCAAATGTACTAAAAACATTTTCTAATTGAAACTTTTTATTGTATATAAAGTGTATAGTAGAATTAGCAGAAAATGGTGGCTTTGAGCCTCAATTGTTTTGTCACACTTGTTTAGTGCGAAAGCCAATACGATCAAAACATTGTTCAATATGTGATGCTTGTGTCGCCCGATACGATCATCATTGCCCATGGGTAAACAATTGCATTGGTTAGTTTTAATAGTTTGCCACAATAGTTTTGCAAGCTTAAAGATCTTTATTCACTTATGTAAAAATATTATAATTGCAGGCGCCCGTAATCATAAATACTTTCTTGGATTCTTAACATCTCTTCTGGCTCTTTGTGTTGTAATTTTAACCGCTATTGTCCAATATTGGCAATTTGAGTGCTGGACAAATCTTACAGACAGCCATACAGCCGATAATTATTTAGTAGCAGCTGCGACCTGTGATGCATGGATTATGTGGATAACAACTAACACCGCTCTACACTTATTTTGGGTAGGAACACTCCTCACCTGTCAATGCTATCAGGTCAGTCTGTGTCGATACAAAGAAATAATTTCATAGTGTTAAAATATTTCATTACGTCTGTGTTTGTATGCGTGCGTGCGTGCGTACGCGCGCGTGTGTTTGCATATTCAAAATATTCATATCAAGAAATAATATATATTTCAATATTTTTCTTGATATATAATTCATTTAATATTTGATCCTCTATACCAATACAATAGCTAATATATATTTTTACACATACTATGTTACATTCTGTCTAATAAGCTTATTACTTTAGATTATTATACTTGGTATGACAACAAATGAGCGCATAAATGCTGGACGTTATAAGCATTTTAGCAAAGGAAACCCTTTCCATAGAGGCGCCTTACAAAATGCAGCTGACTTTTGTGACTGTAGCTTATGTGGCTTAAAAGCCAAACCTAGTACGGACTGGTTACACAGTTATGATTTAAAGCAAAGTGTTGAAAAATTGCCATTACTTTCACAAAAAGAGTATCAGTATGTCTAATTTGTCATTAAACAGCGCCAAAGTTGCGATTCTAGTGATTTATTTTGCTGACAAGAACACGGAAAGCTTAAAACCAAAACATTAAAAAATAAGTGTACCTTGGACAACGAAAATCGAGATCAATAGTCTCAGAGAAATCTAGTCATCAATTACTGACATGCGAAAACAGAGTAGATGCTGAAAATATCATCATATAACGTGACTTGAAACGTGAATACGATAACATATTGTGCCATCACAGAATTTTGCAACATATTTAAATATGCATTAACAGATTTTTTGAATACGTTATTCATATATTTTGTGCGTTTGCGTGCGTGCGTGCGCGCGCGCGCGCGCGTGTGTGTGTCTGTGTGTGAACAACCCTTTTAAGCAGAAATTCGCTTTTCGCATTCATTTTTGTTCGCTTCATTTTCGTATGCTCGTTAATAATATAAAATAATAAACTTATAGTTTTTATAGTTCGAATCATAAATTCGGATTTACTAGCCTCAGAATATTCTAAATATCGAAGAAACAGAAGTACAGAGATATTGTTTAATAATCTTATGTCATATTACAAACACAGCATTGTGCTTCAAAGGGTTTATTGTCGATGGTTTTATAGGGTAGATCATTGATAAATGACTGAATTAATGAAACACCACTAAATGACACGCGAAATAATATCTATAAATATATTTTATTATTTTTCGAGACAGATAAAACACATTTCTTATTCAATGTGTTATCAGTTTTCTAATTGTAATGAAATAAACTAATTATTTACTATTAATTTAAGACTTGTAGATAATCAATATTTATTTTATAGTAAATAATAAATTTAAAAAATTATCGACTTGATCATTCATAATTGTATCTACCCTATATTATTGTAATTATGATTGCTATTCCTACTTTTTTGTCACCATCATTACCATAATTATTATTATTATTATTATTAGTAGTAGTAGTAGTAGTAGTAGTAGTAGTAGTAGTAGTAGCAATAGTGCTAGTAGCAGTAGTAATAATAATAGTAATATATTAGTATTAGTATTATTAAAGAATTCATCTCTCTTAATTTTAAATGTAAAAAAACTTTCCATACTTTAAAGATTAAGTGTACTTTAAATACAAATTAAATTGTATTTAAAGAAGATATTTACACGTTCAAATTTAAATTGAATAATATATGGTTTTGTACAAAATTTATACTCTTAATTTCTCTAATTTCGAAAAGTATCATTACAATTTAATTAGTAAAATATTGTTTCTGTAGAATATACATGATATATTTGTACAAAGTAAAAATGTACACAAATATTTGGATTATTTATTTTGTTCGAATAGATATGTGAAATACTGAAAAATATTCATTAAAATAAAAGATAAAAATTTCTGATTAAAATAATATATTTTGTTCTAAGAGACTAAGAAAAATAATTAAAATTTAATGAAGATTAAGAAACTGAACATTCCAAAGTTGCGATTAAGGAACCTACATTTTAGCAATAATATGTCTCATTCATATATGATTAATTATAATTATGCTTTATAAACAAATTTTTAAACAAATATCAAGTTTAAATGAAATATGTTTTATTCTTCGTCAATATCTATTTTCAATCGTGATTTTATGACTGAATAAATGAACATCGTGATTAAATTTAATTTCTCAACTAGTATACAAACTTAAGTGTTACATCTGTCAGATGATTCTATTAATGTTAGATAATGTTTTTTATGTATTTGCATAAAACTAAATGTGCTGCATTATCTTTGGAACTTTTTTTATAAAAAGAAAATACACCAAATCGAGTGATCATGTTTTGGTGTTTAACTGTGATTCTTCGAAACTCTAATTACTATATACTTGCTCAAGTAGTTACATAAAAATACTGATTTATTATAATATTATTAATACTCAAAATAATTTTATTAAAATATTTTTAATTCTAACAAAAAATAAAATATTACAATCAATTCCGATTGATAAATATACAAAATTGTAGTTATGTTGAACAACCTACTGTTGTATTTTAATTATTCTATTATAGTTTGTAGGCCTTATAAAGTATACAAGAACATGCGATGTAGTAATAAAGACTGTTTTCAAACTTCTAATATTTAATAAAAATATATACTTACATTGAAATATTATATATTAATAAGAATTTAAAGATTAACACATTTTTCTATGTTGTCCAAACCAATTTTATACTATTTACTGAATTATATTAATGACACCTTATCAAGCTGTTACATAAAATAATTATATTAAATTAAACTTGTCGCATATTATTTTATACCTTGAAAAATAATAGTCATTAAAATTATTCAATTAACATTTTTAATGAATGTCATTTGTCATTTTTTAATTTCATAGGTTATTAAATGAATTATTTCAGGATATTCAGTTATATAATTTTATATTTCAAGTTGCCATTTGAATTTATATTTTATTTACATCTATTTGCATCATTACTTATTTGTAATGGGAACTGAAAAAAGTGTATCATCTGATACCTTGGAGAGCTTAAATTTATCTTCATTACAAATTGATGATAATCATACAAAAAAATCTTCAGAAATAAATAGTACTAATGTTAACCTCAATAAAATTCAAAGTAAATCTATAATTATAATCGATGTTTATAAACATATAAAGTTTCTTTTGTAATATAATTTTAATTTAAGAGTGTATTTGTCATCAACATGCTTTTGGTATGAAATTTATTCCTTGTTCGATGATAAACTTTGATACAAATCATCTCTCTTCATGTTTTTGTGAACAAGCTCAACTGTAAGTTATTGTATAATTTTTTGGAAATATTTTCATTAAAATATAATACCATGTACAATAAAATACTGTTTATATAGACATGGAGAATATATTGAAAAATCAATAGAAAATGGTAAATGTTCTATATAAATTAAAACGAATTATTGGTTGTATCATTTGGATTTGATTTTAGAAAACACCAAAAATAAATGGCAACATTTTAATTACAAATGGCCTCGACAAAGTTTTGGAAAGAAAAAAGATATGAAAAAATTATATGATGTCAGGGCAAAAAACGGAAAAAATTATCATAATGAAAAGGTGATGAAATTTTAATAATAAAATAGTAAATCATTAAAAATGTTTTTTATTTATTATTGAAAAATAATTAATGTAGCCTTTAACATGTTGTGAGATATTAGAAGGTATACATCCTAAAAGAAGCAGCGGATTAAAAAATGTAGTAGAAAATCCCATTAAGCATAAGTCCAATTCGGAATCAGGAAATGATGTTGCAGAGAAAATTGAAATTTATTATTTCGATCATGGGAATTCTGCGTATTAATTTTAAAATTTTTAATTCAAATGTTAAATCAATTTGTAAAAAATATTACTAATTTGTTACTTTTTACTTCAGATACTATCACACTACTGACATAGCACCGATTTTGAAAACAGAAAAGGTTGCTGAAAAAACAAATTTAAAAATCACTAGAATATTGGCTGAAATATTTGGCCTTTTTCATTTAATAGCTTCCATTCTTACAACAAGCATTTTGCAATCTTTACGATTTATACTTTTTAGTTTTGTAAGGCCTTTAACTATTGGTGTAATCCAACTAATAGCAGACTATTTTATAAAACCTCTACTGTCTATAACTTTCAATGCTCTTATACAGCCAATTCTCATTTTACTTTATAATACAGCAACTTCAATACGAGATTGTTGCGAGCCTCTGGCAACAACATTTGGTTTTTTTATAAAAGAAATTGCAACGCTAATCGGATCTTTTAAATTAATTGAAATAACTCATAATTACAAAAGTAATTCTAATACATGACAATAATCTAAAAATAATTAAGAAATTATAAGGACTAATAGATAATATTTAATGCTAAAATAATAAATTAGAAAATAATTTAACACCAGGTATATATTTGTTTTTCATTATAACTTTACAATATTATCATCATTTCGCGCTTTGTTTTTCCTTTTATACAGAACAAATCATTTTATATCATTTCAATTGAATTTTCACTCACACGTTTCTTACTCACCACTCACAGGGATTAACTTATAATTCATTGATTCTTGTCTCTTCGCTTCAGCGTTTCGAGCCATAAATTATGTACAATCTCACAAACAGCAAACGAAGGAACCTAATTACATCATACATTTCTTTCATATAATTTTCTATTTACAGGTACTACTAGTATTTTACTGTCCTCTTTTCTGATTTTTTTTTTTTTTTTTTTTTTTTTTTTAATTTAATTGTTATATTCCTTTCTGTATGTAGAAGGATGCTTTCCTTTTTCTACCGTCATGCGTTTCGCAGTGCGCAGTAGCCTTGATGAAGTAATTTCTTCAGCATCAATTAGACAACAGAGTAACAGAGAGACAAAGGCATATCATGATGATCTAATCTCAAGGAACTGGAGCCTTTGGCCTTACTCTCAGTTTTAAAAATTTTAGGTGCTCGATGTTGTTGAAACTTCCGAGGCGCCTGACGTTTGTGAAGTTCCGGATGCTGAATCACCTGCAATAATTTTAACAAACATACGAAGTTTTATTTGACAAGACTGATTTTCAAAACAAATATATATATATATATATAAAGAAACTAAAATTCGTACCTAAAAGTGCAGCTTCTAAGTCACCAAGGATTTCAGTTTCCTTAGTATCGATAAGATTAAAGCGCTGATTAAGAAGCGTAAGGTGGGCGAAAACACAATTGAGGTGTATATGTAACCCCAAAAGTGCCACCTCCCGGAAGTGGCAGTGATATATGTGTGCCACGACGTGGTAAAGTAGCCGCAGGATTTTACGCACTATTGACTCAAACGAACTGGGAAATTCGTTTGCTGCCAAGCCAAATATTACAATCATTTTAATCAATTATTATTAAGATACTACATTGTATTACTAATTATATTCGAGGAATATATTTTTTTTACTGCATTTATAGTACGTAAACTTATAAATATTTATCAAAAAGGAAATAAAATTTTATTCTGCATAATAATTCCTTCAATTATCATACATTTTTATACTATTATACTTTTAAACTATATTATACAATTTTACTCCTCAAACATTTTTATAATTTAATTGCGGGCCTTTTGTCGTCTTTAGATTTTTAATATCACAATAAATGAATCGATAGCATACATAAAGAAAATTCATTTTCAAGTATTCTTTATAAAATTTCATAATCTTAACCCAGTAAAATGAATTACTTAATTATTATAATTAAAAAATATATGAGTGAATTTGATATTCACAAATAAATTTATTATTTAAAGCCATAAATGTATGCTCTCTTATTTACTATTATATAGTTTATAAATAGTTTACAGACCTTGCTATACAGATAGAATTCGTTATAAAATTATTATATAATAATAATAATAATAATAATAATAATAATAATAATAATAAAAACTTTAATCATTAAATAACAAACTTTTTTACATTATTATAAGATATTAAATAAGCATTATAAAATAAATCAAAATCAAAATTTTAAAGAAGCCTAATGGAAAATCAACATTTCAATATAATCCTAAAAGTAAATCCGGTACATTAATGTATTATAAAACATGAATAAATGCAATTTCTGTTTATTTTAAAGGTAAATGACTTAATGCGTATAAATAAGAATTATTATATATTTCTTAAATAGACAAAAAAATGGTTTTGTGTAATTATTGTATTATAAAAAAAATTAGTAATATTAAATATACGAAGATAATGATTAATTTGATTAAAAAGATTTTCTTCAAATATTTTCATATAAAGTTATTATATAATTTATAATAATTTTAATGAATAATAAAATTATAAGAATTTAATGTTAATAATAGATAAATTTGAGTATTAGAATTATTCACTTGATTCGAGTTTATTATTGCACGAATCAATAGACATATTACAAATTATAATAAAAATAATTTTATAACTTTAATTCGTAAAATATTATTATTATTAAATTTCTTTTCATTCCTTTATTAAAATAACTAGCACAATATTATTTTAATGCTTTTAAATGACCTAACTTACTTATAGAGAATATGTATAATTAGGTTACTTACAAATTAAATTATCTTTTAAATCAAAGCCAATTATTTACACATATCTGCCTATCAAATACTTTAAAAATAAAGTAAGACTTGTGTAACCTACGAAGTTTTATTAAATTTTTTCCATAAACTTAAGACTTTAAACATAAGATTAAATTGTGAAAAAATTTTAATGAGTTATAAATTAAATTTATTTAATTAATTAAAAGCATTAAAAAAAAAATTTATACGATTATGACATTTTTAACTGAGAATTTTATAGAATGAAAAACAGACTTATTATCAAGAAACTGTGATAGTTATTGAAGCATCATATTTTAAAATAAATGTCCCGAGTAAAATGCTTATTAAACTTCAAATGAACTTAAATTTTATAGTAATTAATATTCCAGAATTAATTATTCGCTCGAAATATTTACCGTATTTTGTAGGAAATATAGTTTCATCGCTGACAGTCCGCTGAGTAAAGGTCATCACATAATCTATATACTGCGGTGCCGCCACCCTAGTCTTCTTACCTTTTTCGTCAAACCATAAATACGTTCTGTAATTAACAAAAGGAAAGTCGAATTAATTTGAAAGAACAAAGAAAAATGTATATTTTGTTTATATTCGTTCGATATCTCGTATCGCCATTCTAATAGGAAAGAAATAATGATTTTTCATAAATTTTATATAAAATTTCTATTATGTAACATGCTTTTGTAACATATTTTGAAAATATTTACAAATTACGAAGACAATTTTTGCCACTTTCAGTTAGCATTATTGTACTATATACGTTGAACAACAAGCCTACACTCTAGTTAATTATTTTTCTCTGAGCAATGCTATTTTTAGATATTATAACTCATTCGTGCGTGTATAAACATGTATATAAATTAAAGTGTACTTAATGCATAAATATAACATATGTACATTGATTTCATTATTCCACGTATGAATATCGTTAAATCAATCGTTCCTTTTTTTTTTTCAAGGCGTTTTTAACTATAATAATGTCTATAGCATAATAATATTAGATCATAGAAATTCGATGCATTTATAACGTCTCTCGATTGGTTGTAGTAACACGGAAGCTTGAACGATCGTGTTAATTTGCAATAATGACAGTTGAATAACTGCGAAAAGCGTAGCAAAAAAAGGCTGATAAATATTTTTTTCATTTGTGAACGACACGCTTACGTTTTTTAATTTTTTTCCCCCGTAATTACGCAATATTTATAATTGAAAATAACAATAATTTATGAAAAACTTGACGTTATTTAATTGTAATTAAAGTAAATATAAAATATTTCTAATTGGAAGGCTGTATTTTTAGGATTTTGTCATAGTTAGCGGAGTGCAAACGATGAATATTCACACAAGCCAATTAGTTAGCCTTTTCAAATTAATCAATATGATTTTACATTGTGTTTAAGGTAACAGGTAATATTCGAGTTAATAATGAAGCAACCGAACGATTTGTCCAATTTACGTTGAAATTTAAAATGCCAGGAGGCAACAGAGGGCGGGAAAGAAAAGAAAAAACGAATCAATAGTGTCCTGGTGTGGAGAGTATCAAAAGGACACCACAGCACAAAGTAAACTCGCCCATAACGATGCACTTGTTGAGTAATACCTTAAGCCCGGTCCAGTCATGTCGGGACATCCAGTGGGGGTGCAGAACTCGGAGATAGTGCCGTAAACGAGATTGATATGGTCGAAGAGTGCCAGAGTGTGCGAGGCCAACCACTCGTTGTAATCGAGACCCGGAGGTAGATCGACTAATACTCTCAGGTCAACGTCGGGAAGCTGCCTCTCGAGAGCCGCTTCCTCTAGATAGAGCTTTGGATCTTCCGTTGTTCCCGCATCCTTTTCCTTTCGTCGGGCTTTTCTGAAAGCCGAACACACACAGAAACTCATTACGTGCTCGTGCTGCTCCATTCCTTTCTACTCAGCCCATTTTTGCACTCCCCCATTTAAGTTCATCCCCTCGAAGTTCCATTAGCTAGCGGAAGAAAAAAAAATAACAAAGCTGTGGGCCTCCGGTCGAGGGAACATCGGTGCCCTTCCCCGGGGCTGTGGGCGCCAATTTCCCCTCGACTGCTCGCCAGTACGGGGACAATCAAGGTCGAGGGTGGCCACGCCTTTAAGCGAGCGACGCAAACGCATCGAAGGCCGATTAGAGTCGTCGGAGCCGGAGCCTGAGCCGTCGCCGCCGCCGCTGCTGCTGCTGCTGCTGCTGCTGCTAGAACATCACCGGCTCCACGACGTTCGCGAAAACGTAAAGTAAAAGCTCGCTGAGCAAACATTTGTCTAAGCGTGCGCTACGTAGAGGCCACGAGAATCCTTTCCCTGATTACTCGTTCACTCGCTCGTTCACTTACTCACTCAATCATTCACTTTCTCACTCTCTCTCTCTCTCTCTCTCTCTCGTTTACACACACGTCTGCACACTTTCTCTCTCCCATTCCCGCCCTCTCACTCTCACGTTCTCTCTCTCTCTCTCTCTCTCTCTCTCTCTCTTATTATCTCAACTAATCTCGTTTGCCCCGTTGCCAAATCAAAGAGGCTAATAACTAATTAATCAAACTGGGACTCTGGCTATACTTTTCCCGTTATTAAATGTACTCATAGTATGAATGGTCAATTTCTCATTGTTCATATCGTGGAGTCAATAATATTTTGACAAGCGTCAAAAGTTCGCTTTGTCATCCATTAGGATAAATAGTATACAACAGGTTTGAATATGTGGATACGTTCCCGCGTAAATGACGAAAAGAAGACGAGAATCCCAGCTGAAGTAAAAGCGCAGCGAAAGTAAAAACGGCAAATCAACATATTTTTTTTCTCTTAAATTCTTTTGGAATAATTGAATTATTGTGATGTTATTAAAAAATGTAGACTCACGCGACAAGTTCACTGAAGAATCGTATTTTCCGATGACATGTGTCGAGTAGAGAGAGTCGCGAGTGCGCGGCGCTATTGCCGGAGGTACCGGATGTGGCGTGGTGGACCGGTGTCGTTGGCGCTGATGACGATCCCAATATGGCGACGACCCCGCGCGCCGGCGAACGAAGCATGCCGAGCTTCAAAATTCCCTCCACGATTCCCTCGTTAAATCCCTCTCGCTCTCTCGTTCTCTCAGAACCCCAATTAACACCTCGGTCCCGGTCTCCTATCGGGCGCTCAAGTGCTGCTATCTAGCATAGCCCACATGGATTATAATGCCGATTGCGCTTCTCGTATCTAGTGTAAAACAGGTTTACAGATGAAAACAAGGATGGCAAACGCTACGAATAAGGGAGGCTAGCGGTGGTGACGCAGGACAGGATGGCAGCGGGGGGAAGTGCCGATGGAGGTAGCGCATCGATCCTCAGCGGAGCTCCTAAGCCACTGGGTGACGTAACGCACGTCCGCGCGTCAATCTAACGACGGGAATAATATTCGAAATTCCGTTGCGCTCGCGCGTCCTTCGATATCAGCAGTGACAGAAGGTACACAGTCTCGCGGTCGCGGCCCTACTATCGATCACGCGCGATGTTTCGCCGCTGATGAAGTCGGATGGGTGATAATAACGGAGACGCGCATGTTAGGCATGTCCATGATATATCTCAGGGTCCGCAAGGAGTCCCCGAAGGTAAAGAGAGTGAACAAGATAGGGAGGAGAAGGTGGATGCGATATGAGTGGCACGTACAACCGACAAAGGGAGCCCGACCAATAACAACAACAACAACAACAACAACAACAACAACAACAACAACGACGACGACGACGACGACAACGACAACAGCAACAACATAACAACGACAAGACCACGATTTACGAAATAATGACGCTAGTGGTGCAGTCCACCGACGGCAAAACTTTCCGCGACTAATCGACGATCCCAGTCGAATAAGACTGCGGTGCTGCTTCTCGCTTCGTCCTTTCCTCCCGCCGCCCTCTCGCTCTTCGCATTCGCCATCCGTTCTTCGTTGCTTTTGTTTTTCATGCAAGCCAACGAAAGTGTAAAAATAAGAAGACGAGAAGTCGCGCTTTCGAGCATCGGCATCAGGGTCAATAAATTCAGCTGCGAGTTACTAGTTACGACTCTCGACGACCAACTCTATTTTTAATAATGCGTCGATAGTTGCTCCCGATGCCTGACTAGACGTTTTGTCTCATTCGCCTTATTTCCCCTCTCTTGTTTAGCGCGCGCGCATCACAGAGTAACGAATACCCTGATAAATGAGTCAATGAATCGCTGGATAGCCGTAAACAAAGATACCGCTTATCATAGCGCGAGGAGGATGAAGCGCTAATTGACAACGGGGATGCTGCTCACGCATATTGGCTCTACGATGCCGTAAGAGCCGCAAGTCGTAGCAAGAAAGAGCGAAGATGAAGAAGAAGCGAAAGATGCGCGTAGCGAGTGAGCGAGTGAGAAGAGACGCAGTGCAGTGGCGCGTCGCTGGGCGACGTACAACACGGATCAGCTGTTGGCTCTTGTTTCTCGCTCCGTCAGCTGACTCGCGCTACCGCCACCGGCCGCCTCGCTCCATCTCCCTCACTCTGCGACAATCGATAATTTCGCGCTTTGTACAATCGTGCGCGCATACACACACGACGCACAGACAGAGAGAGAGAGAGAGAGAGAGAGAGAGCATCGAGATGCACTCTTTTTCTCTTCTCTCTCTCTCTCTCTCTCTCTCTGTATGTATCATCGTAACGGCACCTGCTCGGGCAGGACGTACCGGCAGCTTAATGTGCTCCAGACGCGACGGCGACGTTTTAACGGACAGTCGCCTAGTAGACGACCCACCACCAGCCGCTTCTTCTCGTCGTTATCGTCGCCATCCCCCCTTGTTTTCCCCTTGCGCACGAATTATTAGAAGAAGGCCATTGCGATCGATTCACTATGGCGCCATGGGGACGCATTTTTGTTCGTTTCTTTTCTATTTAACGTGGCGGCATCAACAACATCCAGTTCACGAAAGACGCGTTCGAGAGATGAAAAAAAAGCGGGAACGGTAGGGACTGGGTGCAGGCCTAAGAAAAGAACGAGAGCTTGGGGGGGGGGGGATAGAAGGGACTGCTGCGCGCACTAGCAAACGACAATTATGCAATTGCGCCGCTTATGCAATGCGTATCGACGGCGCGATTAATTGAGGATTAATTGCGATGACATTGACGGAATCACACGAGTGGCAGCAGAGCGCATGGGAATAGATGCCCGCCCGCATTTATCGTGCACTTATGTAATTCAAATGTGCGTGGGCGACTGGAGTATATAGAATAAGGACTCGACGGGACGGTCAGTCCGCCTTTCCCTCGGCGCTTTCACGTTCTCCTATTTTTTTTCCGTTATTTTCCTCTCGTTCAGTGATTCGTTAGATTGGCTTCCACGGCTCATTTACGGGATTTATTTGGACAAATTGTCGATGCTTTTGACAAAAGTTTGATATATTTTTGAGACTGAAAAATAAACTGTCATGATTTCGACGAGTGCCGGCACACGTATTCATTGGACGCACCGAGACCCACTTTCGGAGCTCAATGTGGAGCAGCGGTGCGCGAAATGAAACGAAGAGAGGCCCCATCGATTCTTACGAGCGTTACGGGCCAAGGCGTATCCTTGGATGGGGCGCCCGTTTTTCGAGTGACGATCCTCCGACCGACGCGGCCCGATGTTTTCCCCGCTTTTTAAAGCCCCGGCATTGGCTCGCGGAGTTTTCGCAGGTGCGAAAGTACAGTTTGCGATGCGGGCTGAATTTAACGCGCGGCCCGAGTACTCGAAAACTAATTATAATCCGCCGGCGACGACGATTCATCGCCACCTCGCAACGGCGATTCGGGCCGAATGGCCACGGCTACTTTCATTCGTGCGCTTAGGACACTTATCGTCGATAGACGTCATTCAACCACTCTTCTTTCTTCCACGCGCAGGTTGACACTTTACGAATTTTATTTTTTGCTTGAAAAATAAACTGGACTCGATCATCGGTCTCGATCGATCTCGATAAAATGTGTGGAACAAATTTGTTCATCGTTGACACAATGAAAATTAATATAATTAAAGCAATTGCAATTTATTATTTAAAAATTATCAATAAGATTTTAATTGCACTGCGAATTTATAGATTTAGTCGCACGCACACACACGCGCACGCACGCACGCACGCACGCACGCACGCACACCCACACAATCTATCTTTCTATTTATTTATCTATGTATGAGGTAAGTTAAATCGGAGAATTTATAATTATAACACTGCGGCAAATATCGGCGGCTAGATCGACGAAGTCTCGGTAACTTTATTCATCCAATTACTTTGAAATCCAATCTGATTAAAAATTTTCACGTAACTATGTTTTGTGCGATGAGGCCGGTGCATCGAATTAATCCAAGAAATCAATTAACTACCAGCGGACTTAACGATTTGAATTAATAATACACATATCGACAGATTTGTAGTGGCGCGCTTACGCTCGCTCGATTAACCGTACTGTATTATTACGATGGGAACAATTGTTCAAACGCCATAATAATTTTTATTAATACAAGGATTAAATATCTTGCGTAACATTTTTTATTTTTCTGTTTTACAGCTACTGCAATAGCTGGGAACAGCCGAACGAACAAGAACGAATATCGGGAAGTGTTAAAATAAAAATCTTTGCCTAATATTTATATAGAGGCAACGGTTTTTTAACAGTAACGGTTGGAATCTAGTATGGCTATTATAGAGTAGCATGCAAGACCCGACAAATGCAGAATGAAATTATGTTCGAAACCGTGAAGCACCGAGCGAAGAATTCCGTATTCTGGAAAAAAAATAATCGCAATTAAAGAATAATAATAATAACAATAAGTAATAATAATAAATAATTGTTTGTAATTTTTATGATTATTTTTGTCTTTAGCTTCAAGATTCAATTAAATCATCGAATAAAATCACGTCTGCTCAAGTTTGCTTAATTATATTTAAATTCTCAAAACAAAATGCCCTTGCAATAGTAAATTATATATCGATGGCGCTTAAAACTTCATAATTTGAAATAATTTTAACTATATTTCATATTAACGTTGTATTTGAAATATAATTTAATTCAAAGATGAGGTGTCTCTTGTCGGGTAAAAATAAAGAAAATGAAAATTCGTCCTAAGCTTTGCGGAACTAGGAAATAAGTAGAACGGTAAATTGAAGAAAGCGTTCAAAAGCTAAAAGCGTAATCTTTAATTTTCTCTTTTTTGTGCGATGGTTTTTTTTCTTCTTCGGAGTTTCGGCGTTTTTAGGGCAACGCTCCATCGTTACGAGTCTGTTCTCATCGGCATTCAAGCATCACGCGCAAACAATATATTCGAATTGTTATTGCTTAAAAACCGTTGCTCATATAAAAATATATATATATATATATATATATATATATTAAATTTAATTTTGTATACAAAATTGTTCCTCGTTTTCATTTTTGTAACATCGGATTTTTTTTTCTATTATTCTAAGATCGCCTCGCTCATCAAATTACAAAGAAACAGAAATTTTTGCTCGATTGGACGATGGCGTAATCAACATTGCGAAAAATATTTCATAATGGAGAAATTTCGGGCATCGTTACTAATGTTGAATGCACTTGCGTACAATCCTTCGGTTAAATAGAATTAATATACTCTTGCCTTTACGACAACTGGTTTTTAATTCCCACTACGAGACTTGACTTTATCAACGAACGAAGGAACGAGAAGAAATGGGCAAAAAATCAATAAAATCGAGATACGAACTTTGACGAAGCAATCAAGTTTATCAAGGATATATCATTAAAATTTGTAAATGTCGAATCTATGATCACTCGAACTTATAAATTTATACCTTTCACATAAAACTTCATAGTGTATCTGGATAAAATCATAAATGACATTCGTTGTTAAATAACCTAAAATGTAAACAAATCACGATAAATCGTCTAAAAATAATAAATGTCTGCGATAAGATAATATTTTGCAGATAAAACCGAAATTCAATTATTGGTTTTTCCAAACAGTTGTGAAAATAAAATAAACCGTTGATAATTACTATTGCTATTACAAGATGATGCATTATCTAAGATGCCACTCAAAATCTCCTCGTTATTATTATCCAAATAATTTCATATATTCGGCATCCTGTGTTTTGGTATCCTTTGTGATCGAGAAGTTGGTTGACTATGATATCTCATTAAAGCGGCAAAAAAAAGTCAAAGAGATTTATAAATCTCCTAAAGAGTCATTTTTTTTGTTCTATTTTTTTTGTTCTTTTTTTTTTGTTCTATTTTTTTTTTTGTTCTATTTTTTTTGTTCTTTTTTTTTTGTTCTATTTTTTTTTTTGTTCTATTTTTTTTGTTCTTTTTTTTTTGTTCTTTTTTTTGTTCTTTTTTTTTAGAATGTTGGTACTTTTAAAATTCCTGTCGCATTGTGCAGTTGTTGTTTCCACGTTCGATTTTAATGTCGGTGAAAAAAGTTTAATCGAATATTAGCTCAAGGCTCTCGTTATATATGTACACGCGCTCTTTTAGCTCGTATATGTAAAATGCAGACACAAGCGATGCACGACTTTTTTTCTCTCTTTCACATTCTTGAGAACATAGTTGTCTACTACAAGTTCAAATATTAATCTGACCTTAATCACACGTTACGCGATCGGTGATGATATAAATGGGAAAGAAAATGAAAGAAAGGAAGCAGGAAGGAAAGGAAATTATGTGGGAATCGTCGGAGATTTCTAGTTTTGTTTAAAAACTTTGGACTTACCTCCGCTTAAATAAGAAAGCCGTTAAACAATGTGACAAAGCCGGTTTCTCCTCGGACATAATTATTACACACATTACACTTTTTTCTTTAATTAGCAGTACTCTCAACAATTTACTAGATTACGCTTCTTTCTTACTTTTAGAATTTTATTTTTTTTTGTTATTTCTGTCTCTCTCTCTCTCTCCCTCTCTCTCTCTCTTTCTCTTTCTCTTTCTCTTTCTCTTTCTCTTTCTCTCACATGCACACTTAATCTCTCCTCTGTACACACAAACGCACGCGTACGCACACTATTTATATATCACGGTATATTCGTTTTTTTATTCTATCTTTATTATTAAAGACTTTCCTACGAAATTTTCGATTTCTCACGAGCGATTTCACCGTTCTTTGTGAATTGAGAAAAGAGGATTACGTGAACTAAAACTTTCTATTGAAAAGGGAATTACTGGAGTGAGAAAGACATTATACTGCAAAAATAGCGACTAGATTTAGCGGAGGATATCCAAGTCGGTGATATTTTTACAACCGTGTGCGTGTATTAGCGTCTCTTACGCGAGATAGAGGTAACTGGTATCGGTCGTTTCAACCTCCTGGTGCTCTCTTTGGCGCGAGTGCGATAACTTCCGTCAGACTTCCCGGTCATGGACATCCGGTCCGCGACAACCGGAACATTCGTTGGGCACTGTTCGGTACTACACTCGGCACAAATCGTATCCGCGTGAACACGTGAGGACGGTGTCCTCGGCGGTGAGGGACGCGTCGATAGCCGAGCAATCGAGAAACTTTCTACGTCCCGAGCCGAACATGGCCGCGACAACGGTGGTGGAGGTGGAGGTGGAGGTGGCGGTGGCGGTGGCGGTGGCGGTGACGGTGGTGGTGGTGGTGGTGGTGGTGGTGGTGGTGGTGGTGGGGGAGGGGGTGGTGGTGGTGGTGGTGGTGGCGGTAACGACGGCGGTGGTGGTGGTGGTGGCGGTGGCGGTAGCGGTGGCGATGACGGTGTCGGTGGCGGTGGCGGTGGTGCCGTCGGTCCCGCTGCGCTCTTTCTCTCCCCTCTCGCTCCTTACTTTCCTTTTAGCATCGCAAGCGTGAACGAAAGAGCGAGACGAATGAGCTTGCCATCGGTGGATTTTCCGAGAACTCGGCCGAGCTACGTCATCGGCGGAAACAAACGAACGGACGAACTAAGAAGGTCCTTGCCGTTGAGGACTAGACGCGCTGGACTCACGTGCCGCCTGATGCTCCTCGCAAGACAGTACTACTGACTGATTATCGTACCGGCACTCTCCGGGGACCACATTATAATATTAATAATGCATACACGAACTAAAATAAAATAAAGTATTATTATTTATAAAAAAAAGCTTTATATAACAGAAATTTGAATTTGAATAAATTATTATCCAATATCAATACTATTATATAAACAATATTATAGGTTTAAGAGGAATATTAGCTTCATCTAGAAAACGCGTTTATAAACAATTAAAAGAATCTTCACCTAAATTGAAAGAAGAATCAAGTACAAATGGAATAGCTGCTAAAAATCCATGGGGTTCTCTCTCTAAGAATTGGGGAGTTACTGATTTTGTCGAGGATGACTATTTACCTAAAACAACTACTGAAGCAGTTTCTAATGTAAAGGAAAGATTAGGTTTTAAAACCCATGAAAAAGAATTTCCAGAAGAGAATTCAAATATTATTGAACTTTCCGATGAAAGCCAATCTGAAACATCAAGTGAAGAAGAAAATTGGTGTAAAAGAAGTAAAATGCCAAGAATGCGAATGCATGCAGATGACGAAGAAGAAAAAATTCAGAAACGAAAAGGGAAAATTAGAAATATGGTTTGTAAATTAAATATTTAATTATTCAAGTTAGTTTCGCCTCTGATTTCAAATAAATAATCATAAATTTATACAAAATTTTTAAAAGATAAATCATAGTGGAAAAATAATGGATAATGATTTACGAGGAAAATTAACTGCAAAAAGAAGATTACCACCTGTATACCACGAAGCAATTCAAGTTGTAGTTACAAACCCTAAAGCAGTTCAAAGTAACTTTACTAATGTTAATTTAACCGAGGTAGATTTAAACGAATACATTACCCGCTTACAATTTAAATAAAAAGTTATTAATTTTTTTAATTAATGCAGGATGAAGATGAAGATGTTCATGAAGTGGTTGTACAGCAAGAGAATGATGGTAATGAGGAAGAAGAGGGTGAAATTATTGATGATTCTGGAAGTGATAGTAAAGAAGAATATGAAGAAGAGGAAGAAGAGGAAATAGAGGAAATAGAAGTTGGAGATGATTCAGCATCTGAATCCGTTCATGTTAGTAGTGATAGTAGTGTTTCTGAAAAAGAAGTTCAAGGTCCAAAAGGAAGTGTTATTAAAGTTGTTCAACATAGACCCAAGTTAGCATCAACTGTATCTACTGTATGGTCACGATTAAATCATTCCAAAATCGATAGAAATGATAACTCACAAGAAAGGTATGATCTTTATATATGTATAGTTTAATATTCAATATTTTGTTTGAAGTATATTAGACACAGTAATTTTTTTTTTTTTTTTTTTTTTTATTTTTAATACTATAGGAACATACGTTTTACCGTTTGGCTTTGCAGCGATTACCGTATGTATAATGAAGTGCAAGGCTGTGAAATTCAAAATCGCCTAAACGAAATTAATACGACAGTCACTTACGAGCCATGTAAACTTCATATATTTACCACAGCGCGCAGCTTTACTTATCGGTCATTGAATAATTAACTCTAATTTAATATGAACACGTCGATTAACGCACAATTTGAATACAGGTAGCCAAGCAAATACTAAAATGCTAAAAAAATTATCGACTGTAAAAACTCTTCGGACGATTTATGTAAAACTTTACATATGTCTAAATATTTTTTTGAACGCAAATAAAATTCTTGAATGTTCAATCGATAAAACAGTGTCTCGATAAATTGCAATTTTTATATTCTACTTTGAAATATTATATTTAGGTTATATTCGTTTCATCATTTCTTCAATACAAAGTTACATCGATATTTCAATTTGGCAAGCTCGACTCTTTCTTATACTTCACGATATAATTATTATTCCTGCTTTGGTGGAGCGAAATATTATATTGTAGCTTTGCAATTGCATAAATTGGTAATACGGAGGTAAGCCAGAAGTTGACAATTTTTTTTCTAAAAGAATGGAAACAAGACGATAAGAAAATCAGAAATTCTGCTTAATCAACAAGAAAGTAATTGCAAATTTGTTTTCCTTCATTCTAACGTATTTACCATAAAATTTGTATGAAAGTACGAACGAACGTTCGAATATCTCAAGTGTCGAGAAATCTAGCATTTTTTTTTGTTTTGTTTTGTTCTTTCTTCTTTAAAATTTCATTTGAAATTGAGTTTTAAGCGTACAGCCACTTCCGAATTTCATTTCTTAATAGAAAATTTCCATCGACCTGTAAACGTAGTCATCTCTATAAAACGACCATTATGTGCACATACATATATTTGCGCAACCGCATTTAAATTACCTCAAGATAAAATAAAGCAAGGCGTTATCGATAAAAATATTGCATGAACCTCCGTTTTCTCCGTCCCGCTCTTTCTCCGGTCTTCCGTTTAGCTGCAAAAATGCTGATATATACGTGCACGAAGGAAAACACGCGAACGTAAAGATTAAAGCTTTTCGAGAATGTCATATTATTTTAAGAAATATCAGTGCCAATGAATCGGCACACGTTGCAAAATATACTCTAAACTTATCATCAAGCGGATTCGTCATTTTCCAAATCTTACTAAGAAGTGACCGCGAGTATAATAACGCTAAGGAGGTAAAATTGAGTGGACAAAATCACGGAGCAGTTATTTTTATGGGAACGCAAATAATCATCGTCATCCTCGCGTGCACACTCCGAGGTCCATTCTTCGTTTTCTTTTTTCTGCCTCTGCCTACTCCTCTTCCTCCACCACGACCGCCACCTCCACCACCACCGCCACTTCATCATCGTCCTCCTCCACCTCCACCTCCTCTACCTCCACCTCCTCCACCTCCACCTTCACCACCACCTGCGGCCG
>NW_011948436.1:1271096-1453700 GCF_000503995.2 Ceratosolen solmsi marchali | reverse complement strand
TCCTCCTCCACCTTCACCACCACCTTAGGCCGCGGTGTCGTTATGTCGTTATCGGCGACGGCCGACCACGGCGTAATACCCTGGTGCAAAAAGCGCAGGAATTAATGCGCCGGTGAGAAAACGGCTTCATATTACGGACGTGCTTGACCTGTTTACAGCGACTCGCTTGACACTTCCGCAGTTATCCGTCGAAGCTTCAGCGTCTTATCGAGATCCGATTTTCGCTTGCACTAGTGGCCTTCTCATGACGGAGGGTCCTGACAACGCGACAAATCCCAATGGCAATTGCCGAGATTAGGTTAATCGGCGCTTTCTCCGATCGCGAGGCTCCACGCGGTCTCGGTTACGTTACGCAATCGCTACGCCGAAAATAATCGCACGCGACGCGCGGATCGAGTGGCAAACGGCAAGAATAGGAAGCAGACTACAAGGCTACGATGAGACGATGGCGTGGCTGAGACAAGTAATAGGAGAAAAAATAACAGAACCGTGGCACCGCAGGCAAATGTCCCCTCGGCGATCAATGCGCCGTAAGCCCGGACGGGGCTGTCGCTACAGTTTGGTGAGAAGGGACATTGAGAACAAAGTGTCCACCGAGGAAATAAGGTTAATAATGCGCGACGTTGATAATCTCTTCTGCGTGAGAAGGCAGCTACGCACGGGTCTCTCGCAGCCGAAATAAATAGGAAAATGTTGGCTGGCGCGCAAAAAAGGAGTGACAAGGAACGAGGACGGCTAGGCGTTTTTTAAGAGGACGAGCCGCCGGGCTTTGAGATCGCGGGGAGCCCGTGGGATTTGAACGAGAGAGAGAGAGAGAGAGTGTGGGGGGGGGCTAGAGAGACAGGGGGGAGGGGGGTTGTGGTTGAGATTGCGATTCAACTATGGGGTGGGGCGGGAAGTACGGCGGAAGGTGGATGAGGTTAGGGCTCCGAAGAGGGAAGTGTGCATATGCGTGGACGCGTAATTTAACGAGTTTGTGTGTTTGCGTTTGTGTGTGTGTGTATGCGTGTGCGTGTGTGTGTGTGTGTGTGTGTTGGGGGAGGGAGACAAGAGAAAAGCCGCTGAAAATGAAAATTGTATTAAAAAAAATCAGTTAATGAATTGCTCACCCCATAAACCAGTCGACGGTATCGCGGAGGTACTCGGGTAGCCTATCCAGTTTGGCTGATTTCGCGGGCCAGAGCACCGCCGTCGACAGTGTCCGAGGATCCTCCTCTTCCTCGGCGGCGCCTGTACACGAACGCGCTCACACAGGGTCGCGCGCGCGCGCACACACACACATATATATAAATATATGTAGCCGCGGGCACGGAAGGGCGCACAACAAAAGGCGAGCAAACGAGAATAATAAGAGTAACAATAATGATGTTGACGATGATGATGATGCTTATGATGATGACAATGAAGATGATGACGATAATAATGATAATGATAATAATAATAATAATAATAATAATAATAATAATAAATAAATAATAATAATGGCAACAATGCCAATAATTGGTAGTAGTAGTAAGTAGTGATAGTAGTGGTAATAGTAGTAGTGGTAGTGTTTCTAGTGGTAGTAGTATCAATAGTAGGAGTAGTAATGATGATAGTGACAATAACAATAAATCTAATAGTGGTGGTAGTGCTAGTTGTGCAGTAGAATTGTAACGGTATTGGTAGTGGTAGTGGTAGCGATAGTGATAGTGGTAATGGCAATAGAAGTGTTAATGATATTGGTAGTAGTATTGGAATTAGAATTGGAATTGGTATTGGCAGTGGTGGTGGTAGTGGTAATGGTATTGGTAGGGGTGTTATAGTAGTATTATTAGTAGAGATAGTAGTTGTAGTGGTAGCAGTAGTGATGGTAGTAGTGGTAGTAGGGGTAGTAGTAATAATAGCAGTGGTAATAGTAATTGTGATAGCAGTTGTAGTAGTAGTGTAGTAGTAGTAGAAGTGGTATTAATAGTAGTAGTAGTAGCAGTAGTAGTAGCAGTAGTAGTAGTAGTAGTAGTAGTAGTAGTAGTAGTAGTAGTAGTAGTAGTAATAGTGGTAGTGGTAGTGGTAGTAGTTTTTGTAATATTATTAATAGTATTAATAATAATAATAGTAATAATAATAATAATAATAATAATAATAATAATAATAATAAGACGAGGCGGCACACGGCACTAGCGCGAGGCGATCCGCGCTGCTGCTCCCCTCGTCGAGTCCAACATCATCATGGCGAGGGCCCGGCGCGCTCGCTCGCTTCCTTCCCCACGCGGACGACGCGCAGCTGCACCGCCGGGGTCGTCACCGGGGGGCCTCACGAGAACGCCGGCGACGAGGGGGCGACGTCGACTTCTCGTTGTTCGTGCTGTTGTTGCTGTTGCTGTTGTTGTTGTTGTTGTCGTTGCTGCTGCTGCTGCCGCCGCGCTGCAACGACGACACGACGCGCGTCCGACGGCAACATTATCTCCCCCCCCCCGGCCAGCGAAGACGCTTTTCTTCGTCGGCTGTCTAGGGGTGGGCAGCTACGGGGATCCGAGCGAGCCCCGCGTTCCCTAGTGCGCCGTTATCCTTAGACGCAGCATTAACCCTCAGGTCGGTTGGCCGCCCAACAATCCTCCTTTCGCACTCCGAAACTCGAGCTGCGACACTGGCGCGAACAGCTCGTGTAACAGCGGATCGAGCCGATCCGACGAGTACTTCGACCAGTCCACGTTCCTAGAACGTTCCGAGTGACATGCGCGCCACCAGTTATTGACGCTATCCACTTACCAGCTGATGCTTTAATCAGTCCCTTCTTTACCCGCCGACGTTTCGCACCTCCCCCTACATTCCGGCAGTTGCGCACTTTGCGTGCCATACACCTCCCGATGCAATCGATTGCTCCTCCACCTCTTCCTTCTACTTCTCCTCCTCCTCCTCCTTCAGCACCACGTCTGTGTCGACCATCCCCGATTCCTACATAATGTGCGCGTATCTAACTGTGCATCTAATATCCTCTTTTGGTCGGACAGCTCGAATCCTTCCCTTCAGTACACGACACCTCTATCCTCTTTGCTCCACACCGCTTTTATGTCGATGAGACCGTTATCTACATTGACATAATTATTAGTAGAAAATCGGTATTGAACTAATGTAAAAAGTAGGGATCGATGGAATATAATTTGCGTCAAGGTAACATATTTTTACATCTGCTCGGCCATATTTAAAAATGTAAAGCATTAACTCTCTTTTTTCTCATTTCGTTGTATACTATTAAGTATTATAATAAATAAAAGTTACTTGACTAAAAATATTAAATATAATACTGGAATATTATGCATTTGAATTATGCGTAATCAAGCCTTCGTCGATAATAATAAGTTCATTAATAACTAGAAATATGTGCTAAAACTGACCTTAATTAAAGAAAAAAAGTGCAAAAAATTATAAAAAATTTAAAGTAAGAAAAAAATTGATTAGCAGTCAAATTATGTACAAATATTCCTCTTCTGAATTCATAATTGTAGCGAATATTTTTATAATTACATTGCTGAATAAATTTTTTGTTAAATTGCAAGAAGATATTAGAAATTTAGGTATTGAAATCCTTATTCCATAATCTCTTTGTTCATATTATAATAAAGATATTGTAATTAACTTTAAAATTCCAATTAAAGTATTTAATATCGAGTGCTTAGATATTAGAACTTAGAAATACAATTATTAAGTCATTGTAGTTTCATAAATAAAAGAAATACTGGATAATTCGAATACTTAATATGGTTTTGTGAAGCATCTTTCTCAATAGCAGAATGTTTTTTATCAATACGAATGCAAAACAAAAAATTTCATGATTAATGATGTATATAAAATTTCAGAATTTATTCATAAATGTGATATTTTTAAATTAAAAAATCATTATACTATTAAATGATAATTAGAAAATGAATATTCAGATACGCTGCATTGAGTTTCTACTACTTTTTTGCTTCGATATTATTCCATTTTATCGAAACTGTTCTTAAAAACATATTATTTGTGCAAAAATCGAAAAGATTTGATACGAAAAATTTGTATTTACATTACCTATTTGCTATTTATTTAACATTAACAACTTCAATATGCCGACAAACTAGTCTTATCTATTTTTTGTAAATGATATAATGAATGTTTTATAAACATAATAAATATTTCTATATACCGTCTTCTTAAAAAGCATTGATTAATTATTAATCAGTAATAATTACCTTTTAATTGAATTAGTTTTTATTAAGACTATGTGTTCGATATATGCATTAGTTACAATTTAATTTAATTTCTGTTTCTTAAACGATCACAAAAATTATTTAATATGCTTAAAACGTACTTGCCCAATCATAGAAAGCTTAAAATTTTTTCATTTAGTATACATATCACATATGTGACATATTTCATTTCACAGACTAATATATTTTTTATATATTTAGCATTATTCTCATGCTAAAAAATATTTTTCTTATAAATAAATATTATTAAATTCAATGTTTTATCTATGATATTATTATTGTTAAAATATTCTTTCGACAAATTTTTTTTACATAAAATTTTGATTTATAAGTACTTAATAAATAGTTTCTATGTTCTTACAATTTAAAATTCAACGTTAAATCTTTCAATAATCTTTAAAATTTTCACTTTTCATCATATATAAACAATTTATAAAATTCTAAATGTAATATTAGTCATTGATATGAACTTATATGGATTAATTAAAAGTAATATAAGAATAGATAATTTTAAAAATATTCAAATGTTTCTTTCCCATCTTGTGAGAAGAAGGTGAAGAAATTCATTGTAATTTATCCATTATTCAGAAGACGGAAACATATACTGTATTTTATCCAACGACTTCTATAATAATTAGTGATTAATCATTTTAATCGTTATGTTAAACGTCGAAAAGAAATATATGACTTTTAAAATCTCCATTATATTGGAATAATATCATTTATTAGTTTCATAAAAATATAGTATAATAGAAAGGTAAAAGAAAAGTTTATAGTTGCTCGATACTTTTCAACTTGTTCTTTAAGCTAAAAGAGCTACACTTTTACAAATTACTGTATAGTACCATTGATTTATTTTTATAATTGTGTTAATTAACTTTTTATTCAGTGATCCTTTAGAATTAAAAATACTAATCTTATCTGGTTTATTTCCTTCTCAGACACGGCAAAAAATTGATAATATTCAATGGTTTATATTGCCTTTACAATATTCAAACGACTTAAGATATTATTAAAATTTTTTAATCAGATTAAAATTACAAAATTTTTAAATTTTACAAAAACACATATTAAATAAAACTGAAATTTTTATTTCTAAATTCAGTTAAAAGTGAAATTCAGATTAAAGATTTTATAAATACGTATTTTGTAAAACAATTCTATATAGAAATATTAGTAATTACACTTTTGTAAAGTTTGCAGCACCAATTCGGTTAAAACGAAATATTGAAATACGTTATGTACTCAGACAAGAATGAAAATAGATTCTTAAACGTTCGAATAATCATTAGATAACATACTAATTATTAACTTTTAGAAGATATTTATATATAATATCGATATTAATCTACCATGACTCCCTCAAGCAACTATTGCTTTCTCTTTATTAACTTCCTATTATGTTCTTTTATAGATGACTCTTATTTTCATACTTGATCTAAGGAAATCCACTGTAATTAATTCTAAAAATAATTTAAAAATCTCCTAGGCCATTTAATTTCTATACATTTCTAATAAATAATTATTAATAAAATAATATGTAAATATGAAGATTAATTATTTGCTAGATAATGATACAGTTTATAATATGGACTAATTAAAATATTATGCATATACGTATCTTTTTTTTCAAGCTTACCTTATTGTAAAACTCAGTTAATTTTTTAAAATTGACTTATGCCGCTTGATCAATTAAAACGAGCGTAACTACACCGAATGATATTTACACGATTACATCACCATCAAATTACACTTTGACAATTTTTTTCAATATTTCCGTATTTAAATTTCGCACGCGTACGCACGCACGCACGCACACACACACAGAGAGAGAGAGAGAGAGAGAGAGAGAGAGAGAGAGACAGACAGACAGACAGACAGACAGACAGACTGACTGACAGACGCATAAAAAACATTTTAATACTATATTATTCGTGAATTTAAAAAAATAATTTCTTAAATGCAATCAATGAGATAGAGATATCGATGATATACAATTTTAAAAAGCTTTTGTTTTTTAATGGCCTCAGTAGAATTTTCAATACTGTTGCATACGACGAACACATCTAAATATTTTACAAAATCAATTATTCAGAACAAATGAAGGTGAAAAAGAAAAATGCAGTTTTGTGTTAAATACTTGATATATAATATACGAATAAATTGTTAAAATGTAAATATATAATGAAAAATAATGTTTGTCGTAGTAGAAATCATTATATCATTGAATAATCATTGAAAACTTTCATAATCATTATGATATAATTACCTTTACAAAAACTTACTTATTTGTTAATTATGAGGAATAAATGAATTTGTAATACCTATTAAAATACTATTTATTTAAGATAAATTTCAAATATGATAAATGCTACAAATTTTATTTTATTGCATGTAAAATTATTAACTAAAATGTAAAAATATTCATTAAAAAAATTAGAAAATTTTTTTATATTCTCGAAGTCTCGTAAGTAACAAGAAAAGCGAAGACGAACAAGAATTACATTATATTCAATCTGTCTATTCCTTTAAATTTAATTATAAATAAAATCAGGTCACCATACTTACAGGAAAGTAAATTGCTTAACA
This sequence comes from Ceratosolen solmsi marchali, assembly GCF_000503995.2. Classification (NCBI taxonomy): domain Eukaryota; kingdom Metazoa; phylum Arthropoda; class Insecta; order Hymenoptera; family Agaonidae; genus Ceratosolen; species Ceratosolen solmsi. The sequence goes on along the minus strand of NW_011948436.1, from coordinate 1,446,888 downwards.
CTCAGAAATTAACTATGTATTTCCAAATGAATTAAATTGATACTAAGAACAGATTTCACAAGTATACAAGTTTACTTTATATATTTAAGGAGTTATTTGTCAAATTTATCTGAATTTAAATGAAAACGGAACTATGTTCCTTTTAGAGAATTATTATTAAGAGGACTATTGTTAAAAATTTGAAAATAAACTTATATATATGTATTAATTTTTTTATATAGAAAATAATTTTATATATATATATATATATATATATATAAATTTCAAAGAAATTCTTAAAAACTGTTCATTGTAATCCTATCCACGTATAGATTGAATAATTAATTTTCCATTTTATTGCATAGTTACATTAAAATCAACTATTCAATCAAATATACATTGAAAGTTATTCTATTTTCTTTAAAGTACATATTTTTCCTATTTTACAAATAATTGAAATTAAAGAACAAATTTTTATTTTAACTAAATTCTGAAAAATTGTTTCTGAAAAAAAAAAATCTGAAAAAATATCAGTTCAAATTTTGAACTGAAAAGCTCGACAAATTTATGTATGAAAAATAGTGAACGAAAAATGGCTGACATAAGCCTCCAATTTCAATTATGACACCATAATTAGATTTATTATGATTTTTCTATTTTATGCAATAAAATTAGTAGAAGATTTGAAATGCATTTAATTATATTCTATATATTGGAAAATTAAAAATACAGGAATTATATATATTTTATACCATACTATTTTATAAAGCTAAATTATCTAAAAAATAAATAAATACATATTATTGTAATTAAACTCAAGTGGTATATATTAAATTTTATTTAAATGTTAAAATAATATTAATAATTTATTGGTTGAATATATATATATATATATATATATATATTATCAATTTTATATCTATTGCAGTATTATGGCTGATGTTTAAATATAATATTGATTAATACATATTTAATCATACATGATGCATTCACTGAAATCTAGACTTAACCAAGGGCACTGTATTATATTTTATTGTTATTGTAAATAATTTATGTTCGACGATTTATAACGACCTTCTATTTAATAATATTATAAAAGATTTTAATCGTTTTAATTCTGGATTAAAATTTTGTATTATAATATGAACTTGATGAAAAAATGAAGTAAGAAAATATTTTAATAAAAAGTATAAACATAATTAGCGGTATATAATATTATAAAAGTTTACGCATTGGAATATCCATGAGATTATATGTGTGTGCGTGCGTGTGCGAGCGTGCGCGCGCGCGCGCGTGTGTGTGTATATGGGTCAGTTAAAATAGATTTAAGTTTTCCGCTTAATTATTTAAATGAGATTATTATTTTAGTTAAGGTTAAAAATACGCGTGCCTAAATATTTTTTGATTTTGGACAGCAATATAGAGGAGTAATAATAAATTTAACAAAAAGTTAATCGTTGTTTGTGTTGTTTTAACGCGTATGAAAATAATACATAGACGAATAGTTTTATGTAAGTCTTTAGTGAATGTATAGTATTTCCGGCTGTAAACTCTTGCGTATTATTCGTGATGCTTGAATCGGTCGTCGATCCTCTGCCACCCTCGCGAATTACGCAGTCTAGACGACTCAGGATGGTAGGAAGTTTGCACGTTGAATGAGTTCAAGCACTATTCACCCTTCATACGTAAAATATGTCTCTGTCTATTCGACCGTTCGAGTTAGAGAGTTTGAACTATTTATATAAGGAATACCTGTGCCGAAATTCAAACGAGATACTTGAAATTTATTAACAAGGCTATTGTAAATATGTGTTTCTTGGATATGCCGAAGAAGACCGGATGTGTGCTTACCCCCTTGAAATTGACCGGCGGAAAGGTATAAGAGATACAGTATCGTGGCTCGTCAGTTGCAACGATTGACATTTTTGGTATCAGTGAACTTAAAAGCGAGTTCCTACTCAGAAGTAGACGTACGTAACTCTGTGAGTTTGTTAGTTCGGTAAGGTCAACATTTAATCTTTTGTATTGAAAAAGATAAGACAAACTACGAATGTCAATTAGACACGCCGACTACGCTTATCCCAGAGGCAGCGTTGTAAATGCGCGATGTAGATGTATTGAAAAATATGGATAATTGCATTTTAATAATCGAAATGAAAAATAGTGATGAAAAACAATATTATATTGATAGTGAAGCCTCCCGACCTTCTACTATTGTCATTAAATATACCAAAGTTTTACTTTCAATTTAGTCGAGACGCTTTTCTTTAACACTAAGTCAATCACATAATTTAATAATAATAGTAATAATAATAATAATAATAATAATAATAATTTTTAATTATTTAATGTGACAGTTTGGATAATATTATATATATTAGATTTTTAAAGATATTTTCCATTATAAAATGTGATGAGGTTAAAAGCTTTGCCTTCTAATCAAATGAGAAATTTTGAGATAAGAGAATAACAGCAGTTATAAAATTTAATTTTTAATTTTTCAAATCAAGTCTAATTTAAATTTAAGTAAATGATTTATCGATATTCCCTCCGAAAAAAGCTTTTTGTAGTTGTCAGGTCATTACGCGTCGGGATGATACTTAATATCAAGGGTAGTACAAAAGATGTACACGTCATCTTGTTGTGAAGGTCAAAGAGACTAATGAAAGGAAAACTAAAATTAGGACTACTGCTCGATTGGGCTAATAGTATTAAAAAAAAATCCTGTCCCAGCAATACGGCGCAAAATAAAAATAATAATAAAAATAATAATTAATGAACAATATATGGTTGAACGTAGTTCAAAAAAAAAAAAAAAAATAAATAAATATTGCGTAAAGTAAGTGAGGGAAAAGAAATAAAAAAACGATAAGTCCTGAAAAAAGGAATATTTTGTTTCCAGCAGTAGTCGCCATATGACGTTTAGAAAATTTGAAATATTGTGGCCATTGTTTTTTGTTAGAGTGATACATAGTTGCTGGTAGAGTCGCTGAAAGACATATTTTTTCTTCGGTTAAGCCTACAGTTATTTTTGTCAATGTTAACGACAAAATTATAATATTTACATTCTGAATATATCGATAGATATCATGAGTTATAATAAAATATTTTTTATATTTATGCTTTACTTGTAATACAATTAATTTTTATTTTATATTTTAGTTATTAAACAATATTATATTAGTTCAATAATATAGAATAGATTTATTTCGAAAATATATGTATCGAGATTTCAATGAGTTCGGATATATATGTTTCACAATTGATTCTTTTCTTACATTCATCCCTTATTTTATTTTTTATTCTTATTTACTTTTGAACTTTTATTTAACTCTATAAGCTTTAGTTTTTTACATAAAATTCTAAATAAAGAGCTATATCGTTATCGTTGTTGTTGTTGTTGTTGTTGTTGTTGTTGTTGTTGTTGTTGTTTTTGTTTTTGTTATTATTGTTGTTGTCATTGTTGTTTCTCTCTCCCATTTTCCCCATTATCCACAATGAATATCATTAAAAGTATTTGAAGCTTGTAATTAATCATTCTTTTGTATACTTGTACGAAAGTACAAAAACATGTAATCTTGATTTTTTCCTATCTCTCCTTATTTTTTTAAGATTGAAGATTATAGGAAAGCTCGATTCGCCATCAGAAATTTTCACGCAACAAGAACCCAACGGAGATATCATCACTTTACTTGAATAATGTTCATACAAATCTGTCGATGTATACATTGTCTTCGGCTCTTTTGTTGTTTTATTATAAATACATAAAGGATTAGGATATCCAGTTTTTACCAATCCGATTTTCGGTTTTCTCAGCCTATTATTGATACTTTAGTTTTCAATGATGAATCCTTGTTATAATATGATGTTTATTACACTATTGAATATTGAATAATAAAAAAAATATTTCAGTTTATTTAAAATTCATGCAATTCACGTGCGACAATTTTATTGTCTCGTAACGTTATCACCACAATATTGTACAAAGTAAGGGAGTCCGTCCGATGAACGTAATTATAATATTAATATAATTAACAAAATAACGTTATTTATCATGAATATTGCTTTACTAAGATAATGTCCATAAACATAGTTCTTACGTGGTAGTGCTCTACTTTTTGTTAATTACGGTCAATTCTTCCTTCACCCTCGAGATTATCGTGCGCATTTAGCTTTCATTCATTTGCGAATGTTTTTCAATCACTTTCATCTAACGATTGAAGTTTCCCTTTGATATGCAAAACTATGAAACTATTCAATTTATCTTTCCATTTATTTTTCCATTATATATGTGGTTTTTCTCATATATAATATTGATAAAATCATGTATCTTTTGTATTTATAGAAAATTTTTCACACTATGCTGCAATTAGATCACTCGACTATAAACTTCAACATAAAAATTCCTATTCATTTTACTTACTATTATTATTTTTTATCCCTATATATATCGTATATATATCGTATATATATATATATATATATATATATATATGTAGTGTATACAATAATGTGAACTAAAAAAAGCATTACAAGCTTTATTTATTACATAAACTAATCTGATCCATAAGTTTCGCAGTATAATACACATTATTTATAAAGTTATCAGATTTAAAAAAATTTCAAGCTATTATAACCTTATTTTAATATAAATTAGCTTGTAATGCTTTATACATTTATAGAAAAATAGATAATCACAGTCAAAATAAGAGACCTATCATATGATTTTATTAAAAAAAAATATATATATATATTTAATGTATGTTTGCCAGTGTAATAGATGTGAGGTGCATTTATAATTTAGAGGGCAAATTTAGAATCTACGTGATTGTGTAATGGAGATTGCAGAAATTTTGATGAGTTGTCGTGCCGAAGATGAGCAGTTAGAGTTTGAAATAGTACGCGACCAGCATACTAAGCTTTTTCTGGCGTATTACTTCGTTCAGTTACTCGGTCTTATAACATTAAAAATGGTCTTATCCTAACTGTGTACGTTAAACTTTGATTAGTTCATGGATCTTTCTTTATTTATATGTATATAAAATAAAAATATTAACGATATAAGCACAAGTAATACGTTACAAAAATAAAAACTATATACATGATGTAATACACATACAACATTATTATTTAAAGTTAAGTTATTTATTAAATAGATGCATGTTATAAATAAACTATAATTTTATATTTATATGTACGAAGAAAATTAAAGTCCAGTGGTAAATGATTATACCTACTTTTAATTTCAGCTGATGTTCTGAAATAAATTCTTAATATACGTATAAATATTTTTTATGTATTCCATTGTTTAGTATTTAATATTATAATTATCATTTAAATATTATAATTCTCACTTTGAATTACGATTTCCTATTGAAATCACATTATTAGCTTATTATTTATGAATAAGAATATTGCATTACTCGATAATTCATTTAATATACGATATAAATTTGAAATAATTTTCATCAAATAAATAAATTAAGTTGATTATTCGAATGAAAAAATTGATGCCATGAAAAATATTTAACTAGTTATAAAAGGTGTGGGTCGAATGCTTTACAATGTTTCTAGAATTTTTAAAAGATATTTATTACAATGATCATAGGCATAATTTCCAATAGTATTTTTTAACTCTCCTAAAAGTATATAATAATTGTTCTTAGCGGTGTTCTTAAGGATTAATTGTTTTTTATTAAGTAATTGGAAATGAATAAAAGTATTGATTACAATTTAGTTTAAATATTTTGTTGTAAAATGCGTTTGTTGAAAATATGTATTATTAGGCGTTAATTTTCCATACGAACTCATTTTATTTCATATTTAATTATCCTATCAAAAATAAAAGAACTTGCAAAATTTTCTTGTTCCCTTTAAATATCTAAACATAATGGCTTAAAATTATCTTAATAATTATGTAAACATAAAGAAGAATCTTAACACTTAATATATCATTAATAGCTTTATACAGATAGATAATTCAATTGAAGTTATAATTCACTATTTCTTGTAGTATAAATATTTTTGATATTGTATCAAAGGTAATTAATAATAATAAATTATAATATAATTTTTTTTCAGTACTATTACAATTCTAATTACCAAAAATTTTTAAATATTAATTTCAATACATATTATAAATGTATATATATATATATATATATATATATATTGAACTATCCTTGAAATGCATTTTTGTAAATATTTTTAGAAATAATACAATAAATTGAAAAACTACCAGTAAATTTAATAAATTGCCAATTTAAATTCTGAAGATTGAGTGAAAATAGATTTTTTTAATAAATCTCTTCAAATGCTTTAAATTCGCAGATATGTATACTTTAAAAAGTAATTCAGCTTCTTTGAATGATACTTGAATATCTCTTGTATAGGATAATATTTTACATCTTATGGCTTAAGTTTTGTTTTTGAAGTTTTACTTTACATTAATATGCTATAGTATTGAAAATATACATATTAATAATACCAATACTAATCATTTAAAGTATTGTTAAGTTTCAGTTTCTATGAAATTCTGATTAATTAATGCTATAAAATTTCTATTAAAAATTCTATACTTTTATTAGTTTAAAGAATTTGAATTGAATCACTAAATATTTCAATTCTATTTTGATTATACAATAGCAAGTACATTATTATCATTAATATAGTTATATAAAAATTTATATTGTAATAAAAACTTTTGGCAATAAAATGTAATATTAAAAATCTACTTTAATAATTTATCTAGAGGGGCTAATAGTTAATTTGAAATAAACATTCATTCTTTGCGCTATTTAAAAACGATATGCTATAAAAAAAATACACATATTCTACACAAATTAATCTGTAATTAAATGTATTTTATTAATTTTCTTCTTCCTTTTCCATCAATGATCATTATAATGTATTAAATATTTGATATATTAACATTTTTGTTATTGCTTTAATATATCTAATAATAAATATAACAATTAATAATATTATACCAAAAATTAAAATCATTTTTTTATTTTCCGTAATAAATATATAAACACTATCGTAAAAGATTAATGCCAATAACAGAGATGTAAAAGGTCATAAATATGACTACACTGCATTTAATTTTTTTGAAGTATCGTCTTCTCTAGATAAACTAAACAAATGAGCGCTGATACTATGAACAAATATGTAAATAACAAATATTATATATGTGTTTGAATATAAATAAGTATAAATATTTTTGCACATTCGTTTAACAGAAAATACTATAATCAAAAATAAAATTGAATATATTGTTTTTGAAAGAAATTTATGAACAAAACTATATATAATATTCGTTGCAATATTCGTTACCAATTAATATACGGGCAATTATTATTTTAACAGATTTCTACAGTAATTAAGGCATTCGATTATCATAAGACAATATTATAAGTACTTTTTTAGAACATTAATAGCTTTCTTCTTTTAATTTAATTCTATTTCTTTTTCCTTTTAAATTTTAATAATAATAATGATTTTATTACAATGGGCGTAACTTTCTTTAGCCCGTTTATTTCATCAAATTAAAATATTAAAGTTTATATTCATAGAATGTATACCATGTACTATTATAATTTATTTTAATATTTTTGTTAAAATAACTTGCATACAATTTTAACGTATACACGATATGATGTATAAATAAATTTTATAAAATCTTGTCAGCATGACAAATATGTCTGTTTTCTTACGATGCTCATATATGAAAATATTAATTTTATTTGAATATTATTTTAATAATTATTATTTAATGTACTATATATTTCGATATTTTAAATTATTTAAAATTCCATTAAATAAGTAGTTTTTCAGAAAATTACATTTTTTTTTTTTTAATAATTTAATTTTCTAGTATAATGATAAATAAAGAATTTGTATAATTTTATCGTTTAAATTTCTAATAATATTGTATGGCTATAAAACAGATTTCTATATACGCAATCAAATTATTTAAATGGCTATGAATTATAAAAATTACTTATGTTAATTATTTTTTAATATGTATTATTGATATAATGTTTTATATGATTTTTAATAAAGTTGATTAGTCTAAATTAATCTGAATTAAATGAAATATTTCTTGCATGTACATATAGGAAGTTTTACTGTAAACATCTTCGATATTGATCGACATTTGATATGAAAATTAGAAAGTTTTTTTCAGCTTTATTTTCATATAATTGCATATAAATCAATTTTAAATTGCGAAAAATATTCAAAATAGTTAACAATTAGTCGTAATTATTACAATGAGATAAATTGTAAATCTATGGATGTAAAACTATTGATATTCTTATTTTATCAAGTGATGACTAAAGTTTTTAGATATTTTAACATATTTTAAGAAAAGTTGAATTTTTATACATTATAAGTGAATTGTCAACTATGTAATATCAGGTTTGTCTCAATATCAATAAAAATTTACACTACAAATTGTTCAAATTACATTATAGTTAACATGCATTTAGAAAATTAAACTTACTTGTTCTCTAATTTGTTTATGGAAAGCGTACTTATTCACTTTACCTTACTATAAAATACACTAGTTTTTCTATCAAAATTTGAGAAAATTAGCAATCTACGTACCGACGATTCAATTACTTCACTTATCGGTAGTTTCTATATTTTAGTTTTCATAAAATAAATTTATGTTTTACTTTACTTAAAATAAATTGTATATTAAATTATATTTTCTTTGTTTTTAATATATTGTAATGTATACCAAGTTTCATAAGGTTAGAAAATTATAAAATAATATGTAATATAAGACGCCCATAAACTAGCATAAAAAAAAATATATATATTCCTTAATATACAGACTGTGGAAAATTAAATTCCGTTATAAAACTATTATAGTTTTATAATTTAAAATTTATCCATATGAATATATACGATTATAAATAACTAACATAGTTAACGTGAACATTTGTTTTTGTTACATACATGTTTTAAACATCTCTACAATTATTATTTCATTATCAATGGATTGGTGTTTGAAATAAGGTATAATAAGATATAATAATATGATTAATTTGATAACTTTATAGTAACTAGAAAAATTTGTTGATAAATATCGAATTGTAATGTATATTATCCTATAAATAAATAATAAATCAGGTGAATATTTATTTTTATATTACGTATAACTATTATACTTTAAATACGTATAACTATTGTACTTTAAAACTATTAAAAAATTTCTTCGCATTACGTTGTATTGTGGGCCAAAGAGTTTTCACTTCTGAAATAGTATAAAATATAGAGCTTTTATGATTCGAAGAAATATGAATTTTTCCTTGAACAGTCAGATATAAGCAAAAAAAATTACAATATGAAATATACTATTGAAAAATACCATTTAAAAAAATATATTCAATAGTTTTTAAATATATAAAAAACTAGTAATGTGTTTACTTTAATCTCATATAGTGTCAATATAATTTTATACTAACCGCGTAATAAAATAGTTTAAAATATAACTTTTGAAACATGCACTATTTAAATATTCTACAATACACATATGTGTGTTTGTGCATAGTGTGTGTGTGTGCGCGCGTGTATATCTGCATATGTTTGTCTGTACGTATTATCGTGATATCATCTCAAAAATAGTAATTTGAAATTAAAGATTAGAATGTTGTTGCTTTATTGAACAAATTATTGCATATTAAAAAAAAAAAACTATAAAATATAGTTGTAATTTATGAAGCATCGAAGTTATTATATACAGTAAAAGTTTTAATTCTATATATTCATGATAATTTCAATTTTATTTTTGTAAAACTAATTTTGATGCCAATTATGAAAAAAAAAAATGCTAAACAACTTAGTTAGAGCACATTGACAATTCTTTAATCTATTATTATGTTGAATTGTAAATGAATTTAGTTTGTAAATTAATTACGTAACTACAATAACAGATCTCTCAAAACTTTCCGTAGCGCCTGCAAGTAGATATCCTGACGGATATGTAACGATGCCTGGTAACATATTGACTGGTAGGTAAATTATTTTTAAAACTCATTACAATTAAATCTTTAATACTCAACTATTTCAGTGTTGCAAATTTTTCAAATTTAAACAGTAAAGTACGTATTTTAATGTTTAAGCATTTAATTGTATGCAGGTAAAGTATTATCTGCACAAGTGAAATTACACATACATTGACTTCAATAAGATGTTACTCTCATTGAAACTCACTTCTTGACCACTTATCAAACAACAATTGAACCTTCAAATAATTTTATCAAAATAATTAATTGAATGAGACTCTTTAAGACTAATGCACGAAACGTCACAGCCAATACTTCAGGGAAATCAAAAAGAGATAAAATAGCAATTTTTTTGCAGTCGAATTTTAATCGGATATGAATAGTCCCGAAAGGGCGCTTGACAGGATACAGCTCTCATCGAAATCGGTTTGGCTTGATTTAACTTTTAATATTGTTGGAGGCCATATATTTTTTCTTTTTTTTCGTCACAAATAAGAAAAGCATAAAGTTTATGTGCTCACATGTTTTTAATATATAATACTGCCCTTCAGTCTACTTAAATGCTGTTGTTTTTACTCTAAAACAGTGACATCCTTAATTATACGCTATAAAACTTTTCTCCCTTAATTCCGTTTACAACAATTCTCTAACATCCTATTATATTACAGGAGGGCGAAAAGTTTGATTATTTTAATAGAAATTTTATATAGATTTTACCTTAGGATATTTGCATGTTATAAAAGTTTGTATATTTATAAGCTATTCATGTATTTAGATAAATATATGAAATTTAAATGTACATAAGAATGATATGTATTTATATAATAAATTTATTGCATTTAAACGTTCTAATTACGAAAGTATGATTAATATTTATATTTTTATGTTAATACCTTTGATAAAACAACTATGTTGCAAATAACATGTTGATCAAATACTTATAAATGAGTAACAAAGAAGCTAATAATTATAACATAAATAAATATAAAATTGTTCTATGTTTTGCGTAAATTATGTTTGTCGGTAGACTTGGATTATAAATACAAAATATAAAAAAAAAAAAATAATAAAATTTGTGCTCTATAATACAGTTAATCCAGATTTTTTATTTTTGTAAAAGTAAAGGGAAAGTAATAATTGCAAGTGAATGGATGAAAGAAAAATACGAAGGCTATACAAAATTAACGTAATATTTTATACAAAGCCTATAATTCTGAAGAAAAAAAACCATGCGAAAATTCAAAGAAACATAAATGTCTATATATTCCCATACAAACAATTTGATAAAACAATTAATTAAAATGTAATGGAAAATGAAAATTTTGATAACTTTTTATGCTTCATCCGAGTGTAAACTATAGCCTTACTTTTTATGGGGAAAAATTGTAATTTATAAATCTCATTGGGGATGATATAGTGTACAGGTTACTGCAAACATAATAAATGAATATAGAGTTTAACGTTCGCTCAATTACTCTCTTTAACATTTTCGAATCACTATAAAATATAAAGTAAAGTTACAATTTAATTTTAATGGGTAAGGTTGATCCTCTTAAATTGTAAAAGAAACCCATAAATACCAATTCAAAATAAGAGGCTAGATGGGCGAGGAAAGTCAATATCAAAGGAACGAAGTGGAAAGTCAGAAAGAGAAGGTATATAGCGAAGTGCCACGTGGAATGGCTCACTGGATTTTCAAGAAAGTTTACGGATAAACCGAAAACGCAGTCCGACAATCAATCGCGTGTTGATGTACGAGGATTTTACTTTCTTCCTTGAGCGTCTGGGTGAGGATAAGATCGATTCAAGCGAGAAAAAATATTGTCTCGGTATCTTTTTCCATTCTTCTTTCTACTTTTCCCTTCATTCTCTTAGTACGCGTAAATGTCCAGGTGTGTAAAACAGCGCACGCGTCAAGGATAATATGTCTCTCCACTTTCTTTTCTTTCTTATTTCGCTGTCGTACGTTGCCGCTTATTCTTATTGCTTATTTATCAAACGCGAAGCCGACTTTTGGCGCACATCCCAACTCGAATATACGAGACATATTTCTTTTGCGCACACAAGATTTTTTTATTTATATCATGATCCTTACTTCTGCCTAACTTTCGGTGGATAATCGATTCGTATAAAGTTAACGAAATGTTGTTACGTTAGTTAGGTCTTAACGATTGAAAGTAAAGGCTCTTTCTATTGATAAGTGTATTTTGTAGGAATAGCGATAATAACCTAAATTGTATGTAAATAATTATCTATACATGTACAATGTATATTTCGTTAATCATTAAAATAAAAAATTTTCTATATATATGGTAGAATGACATAGTAGCTTAATTATAGAGTAAAATAGATTATATAGATAATGATTAATTATAGATGATGTTGTATAAAATTTTTTCTAAAATTAATGCGAGTATAGAGTAACAGTACCTATTTACAATAGGTATTAGTTTTTAATGGATAAATAAAGTATTAAGAAAATTATTTACAATTATAAAATACTTATTCAATAATTTATCACGAGTTAGCCCATTTTTCTATAATCATATATCCTTTTTCTATACCGTCATTCTAAAAAGACACTATTTAACAATAATAAGTATACGCATATCATAGAACTAGGAATTATTTTAATTTAATGTATATTTCATAAATATTTCTAAATATCAGTCAAATGTCCAAACAATTTTTTATAAGAATTTTAAGAAATGGTAATTCTATATTAAAATAAAAAGTTGATATTAAAATTATTTTATGGATTCAAAATTATTGTTTTAAATGCTTTTAGAAATAAATCATGGCTTATCGATATGATGCAATATTTTAAGAAAATAATTTTATACTTAAAAACATTATATTTTTTAATATAGGTATATAATAATAGGTATAAAAAAAATTTGTTCTATGGAGTACGAATTAAAGGAACAATTACAATTGACGATAAAATAGATTTTTTAATAAATAAGTTAAAAGGCTTTAAAAATATATTACATTTGTTCTAATTACCACATTTATTAATTATCTAAAAATCTTTCTTTTTTGGAAATTATTGGCAAAAAGCGTTTTAATTATTTTAAAGCGAATTAAGAAGCGTTTATTGAATAATAAACGATGAAAGATAATAATAAAAATCAGGTAAAATAATAAAAGCATATTTTTTCTTTGATAGGAATAAATTAAAAGATGTGTAAAACGAACCAACAGATTTACGATTTAAAACATCATAATGTAATTTATGAATGAAATCAATACTTTTCATTAGCCAAATATCACGTAACTTGTAATTAAATTATATTTATTTCGGTTCTTACGGGTTTAAGCATAATAATTTTTTTAATTATTATTATACGAACTTATAGAATTGATATAAATATTTTTAACTATTTCAGTTATATTCCAGCTTAATCAATTTCTGTTAGTATCCAATAATAAGGCCAAGTTTAATGTAAAAAAAACTTATCAATATGCTATTTTAAGAAATTTGGAAACATATTTCTCTAACGCATTGTATTTGTTTTAATACAAATACATATATACATATATATATATAAATAATTAGGATTTATATTATATAACTAGAAATTAGTCAGACCCGTACAATCTGTTAAATTCAAACTCTTGCAATAATGTGTACAGATATTTATATTATACTCGTATAATGTATTTTTACACACTTCATATATAAATATATCTTGTGGATTATGTCGGATATGAGGACTTTGGCTAAATGTGAATGCCAATCCCCGTTGTTTCGACAGTTTGCGTTGAAAGGCACTGCGAGAGTGTACTATTTATGATAGTCGTACACGTGGGATAAAGGCAGAAACTTGGAAGACTCGAAAATAGGACTTCCAAGTCGTAACCGATGATGACACGAACACAATCTTATGTGTGTTTTGATAGGTGTGGGCTGCTTCCATACAAGAATACTAACTTTTAGACGTTCAATGCTTCAAAGTTCATTTTATCGAACCTTTTACAAAGTGAAATAGACGTTCTAACAAAGAAAATTTGGCACATTCTCCCTAAATATGTTTAGTGACGTGAATTCCTTCGGCTCCCTAATGGTTTTTCATTAGTATAATGTTATTGTTACTTAACTTAGAATACAAAAATATTTTAAACTATCATCTCATACAAAATTTTTGTTAATTATTATAAATATGTGGGCGCGCGCGTGTGCGACGCGAGTGTATTTCATATCAATATATTCGTAATTTATTTAAGTAATTTGTAATATTGTTTAGTTTATTTAAATATCATCTTTACATAAAGTACATAAGAAAAATATTTCTTTTTTAATATTTAAGAATATTTATCGTTATATTATTTTCATCAATAGAAACTATATCTTATATGAATTTAAAGGTTAATTTTACTTTTTGTAATATAAAATTTTTGAATAATTAAGAATTAATTTAAGATTTGTCTTCAGAAAATGTAATTGAATAAAATTTCATAAATTCACGCAAGTATTCTTAAATAATACAATTCCAATAAAGTCGAACATAATTATAGAATATTAAAATTATTGTCAATTATTAATATATTTGATAAATAAATATCACTTGTTCTTATCTTCCAGTATATAATTTATATGAGTTTTTGTAAGTATTTAATTCGCAATATATGAAGAGCAATACAACGCAACTACAAATTATACTTGTTATATTATAATGTAATTTAATTATGAATTTTTTAAATAAAATCTCATATTATTTTATTATAACTATATGGAATAAAAAGTGCAATCTATTACACTAATAATTTGGTTTATATTCTTAGAAAATTTAATGTGTATTTTGTTCACTTAAATAGCTTTTTTGCCTTATGAAATATGATTTTAATTTCGGTATTCATTTGATAAGCGATTTAATCGTTCATATTATGTTTTAATAAATAAGCTTTAAATTCATCACTATTATTCGGTTATATTAGCTTTACAATTGGAAATTCTCTCCAAATGCATAACTTTAATTTTAATATATATATATATATTTAATATAATCAATAATTTAAACAAATAAATAATTATTTCATAACAAAACGATCGATCTTTCACAAATATTACGAGTTTATTTAACCATATATCACTCAAGGCATATACTATTAACAAATTTTATCTTATAAAAAATTAGGGATACGTTAAATTGGTTATTATTTATTGAATAAGAGTTTATCAATATTAAATAAGGAAGCCTTCAATTATTTGAAAATCAAATTTTTATATTTTTATCAGTTAAAATATTATAAGAAAGCGGATTTTTTCAAAAAAATTTCCTTTAAAATCTATGTCTTCTTAAAATCTTTAAAACCATTTACTTTAATGAATAATAAAGTTAATTCAATTTATAAGCATTGTTGTTCTTAAATAATGCAACTTCTTTTTAATGACGGAGTTCATTTCACCGCCCAATGTTAGAAAATATCTGTTAGAATATTATCAATATCCTTGACCCGCAAGCAACTCTTTCCTTGTGGGTCTAAATCAATAATGGCATTGTGTAAAAATCTATTATATAATTATATTCTTTATGAATTATACTATCAAGAAACATATTAAGCTCATTTAGGTGAATTAATATTCACTTAGATTTATACTAAGAAAATTACAATATCGTTTAATACAATAATAATTATATTATGTATGCAGTATATAATTTTATATCATTGTGTATTACATTATAAGATGTCTAAGTGTGCAATAAAAAAAGACTCCAAAAAGAATATAAAAATTTACGATCAAAGTATATGACACTTAGTTTTCAGAAATTAACAATAACAAAATCGAAGTAATTATATTTTTTTCTCACAAGACGCTTATTTATCTGATATACATTTTTTATTAATAATATTATTACTTAGAATACTCGTACTTAAATGTCTACAGTACACGTGAAATTCTTGCTTAATTGTACTCATTCAATCTTTCACTAAAATTATTTGAATTTGAAATATATGTTATTTTTACTTATTAAGTAACCGATAACAAATTATTGCATAAAATTCTTATAATTTTATGAATTTTATGAAAAATCGTATCTGATTTAACATAGTATCTATATAAATGGATTTTAACAATATAATTTGAGTAAAGTAATTTATTGTGTTAAAATCTGAACATTGTAGAATTATTTAGAATTTTCAAATACAAATGTTAAATATAGCTAATGAAATTTGTATTTATAAAGATATACAGTGCATCAGTCGTTCTTAATAAAAATGTGTAATATCGCGAATCAATATATTTGCTTGGATACTATACATGAAATTTTGTAACTGTATTTTTTAATTTCAATCAATGTAAAGGTAGTGAAAGAAATTAAAAATCTGTCATTATTCTATATAATATTTCATATTTTCTACAATTTCATATTTCAAAATTAGCTCCCAATTCATCAAAATTTCTATATTTACATTTAATATATATATATATATATATATATATATGTTTCTTTGCAAAATATGTTATGTATTTACAATAAATTTTATGTATTTTTAAAATATTCTTTAATAATGGTCTTGAATAACTGTCGGTTTAGTATTAATTTTTTTTTACATATTTTAACTTATCTTTATAAATTTTATAATCTTATATACCTTATATTATTATAAAGAAATTTAATAATAGAAATTCAAATGAAATTTATAATAGTTTTTTATATAGTATTTTTTATAAGAATATAAACGCATTCGTGTTGATAATAATTTTAATTATAAAAATAATTAATAAAAATTTTAATAAAAATAAAGACTTTTTTTTTTTCAAATGTACAATTTAAAATTTGCATATTATATTTTATAAATATTTCTCATAATTCAATATTTCTGAATATTCATTCATAAATATCAATATATGTGATATAATACTTTTTAATTTGGTATTTCTCTCCTTTGCAAATTGAAAATCAATTTTCATATTAACGGATTATAAATGTATATTAATATTCAAATGCTTATAAAGAAAATCTATAATCTACATTTATCCGAAAAACAAATGAAAATAGTTAGTTTATCATTAACATTTACTGTTAAGCTGTATTAAATATAAAGCTATATTGAATATTTCGTTACTATATTATCTGTTAGATTAATAATGAAGTAAACGTAGTGTTTGATGAGGAATTAAGCACTAAAAGCAAGAGTTCATCCCCTAATTATAGCCATTATTCTGACGCAATAATCAGTAAGTATTATGCCGTTTAATAAATGAATTATATTCTCTAACGAATGTATCGTAATTTAATATAAAGAAGCTGGAGAAAGTCAAGCAATGTCGGGAGGAAATGATGTAAAAATAGTGCCGGAACAAATTATGCAAACTTCGAGGACTTTCGATAGCACTACAACATCAATTGTACGTAACCTCAAACTTAAACGTTCAGATGGACAGATAATATAATTCCAAAAGAATACATCCTAAAGAACAAATAGCAATGGAAATGTTGTATTTTACTATTATTTTATTTAATATATAATGTATTTAAATAGGCATGATGTTATAAATTTTCATCATTGATATTACGTACTAGAATTTGTGATTCGGCTATTGTACGAATCAGTTATTATACAAAAGGAAAAATGAAATTCGATTGGTGTAAATTAATAAATACTATAATTTTCTAGTATATTATTTTCATCTAAAATTATGTTTAATACGTAATTTTTTGTATACATTTAATATATAATGTATTTAATATTTAATACGTATTGAAGATACGTATAGATAAATAGTATTTATTACATTTCTTATTACAATTTACATTATAATATAGAAAAAAATTTCATTTTTGAGTGATAATTAATTATTTACCATTAAAAATATATTATGTGCATAAGTATTGAAACAAAAAACTTTAAATTCTACATATTTTATCGGATAATTTAAAAATTTAAAAATTTAAATACATCACTACATTTTATATAAATTAAAAACATTATATGCCTAAAACATATTGCAAAATAATTACTCGGTACTGTATCCTTTTTTTTTTTTTTTTTTAATGGCATACAATGAATAATGGTACTATAATAGCTTCACTAAAATTGATTTCAGTAAAGTACGCAGATAAAATAGCCATGCGCTCCATCTTTATTATAATCGTTTATTTTTTGATACTATAGTTATTATTTTTCAACGAGAAAATTCTTTTGTATTGGAAAATTGTAAAATAACAACGGGTTTTACTAATTGTTTAAAATTTCAATATTCATTTAGCACCACATCTTTTCACGTGTTGATTCGCTGAAAGTATGATAAGCTGAAAGTTAAAGTAAGACGAATTAAATTGCTATAGTACTATTACTTATATTTTAGAAATGAAAATTCAATAGAATAATACAGAATATTAGATTATTATTTTTATATAATATCTATATGATTATATCGTTAAAATTATATTATAAATGTTGTGGAATAGAAAGCTATCAATTATATTATAAAAATAAAATTGGAATGTTAATAAAACTTTGTTATGAACTAATATGTTAATAAATGCACTTTGTAAATGATTTATACTAAATAGCAAATTAATTTCAAATAGTTAATTTCATATATATATATATATATTGTAAAAGATTTTCTAATATATTTTCTTTTAATATTGTTTAACTAAATTTTTAAATATATATTTTTGTTATCGATACTTTTTATATGTCTATAAACGGAATATAATTTAAAAATTCTTTTAACATTTTTTAAAACCTGTTGTTTATCCAAAATTTCATAGTTTGATTTAAAATAAGAACTAAGTAGCTTTAAATGAATAGCAAAATGTTAATATTTAAATTATCTTGTGCTGTGCAGATTTTATAATAATGCAATATAAATTCATCTAGCTAAATTTCGAATTTGTCGAATAAATATTTTTAATTCTTGTATTTCAGCATTTGAAATATATTATTGTAAAATGTTTGCACGGAATTCTTAAGTGAAAGAGGATAACTTCTATAAGTATAATTTAAATAATTTTGCATGATAAAAAATGCATATGCATTTTAAAATGAATATTACATTTACGGATATTAAATTATAAGATGTATTTATCAGATATATTTATAAATATTTTTTTATGCATTTTAGGTGTTTACTTATTGATTATCTTTTTATGAATACAAATTAGTAAAAGTTAATATTGTAAAATATAGAAAAATTAAAAAATTTTAAAGTAAAAGCAAACTCACATATTTCACAAGAAATGTTTTCATTACTATTAATTAAAATAAGCATAAATTAATTATTATTAGAGGATAGGAGGAAAATAAAGAGGATAAGAAATATCTACAGAATAAAAATAATAACTATTTATATACATTTTCAAAAAAGTATAAGAAGAACGAAAGTCCATCAAGAAAAAATATTGTCAACTTTAAATTATGTACTTATATATATTATTTTAATTACGCATTTCAATTCATATTAATTTATATGTCATTCAATAGATAAATTCGAACCTCTGAAAAATATCATGTAAGCGAAGATTAAGTGAATATAGCCAAAAGAACAAACAATAATATCGGTGTGTAGGTGTGATTAATTTAATTTTTCAGCTTCATGCATTATTTACTCAAAAGTTATTTAATATTTTTTGCTAGAAGTACATTAGAATACACTAATATCGATTAGTATTTTATACAGTTATTTAATTTTCAATGAAATATAAAATAAGTAGTATCGAATGGAATTTATACACACACACACACACACACACACACACACACACACATACATATATATATATATATATATATATATATATATATATATCATAAAGTTATGTATATAATCAGCTTATAATTTTAATGAAATAAATAATTGTTTTATAATATTTGTACTTTAATACCTTTTCAATTTGAAATAAAGTAAAAATACTATTTTATTTATTTTATTTGAATAAATATTTAAAACAAATTTTTTTTTAATTTCTTTGTAGCTAATTATTATTTGTGCCATGTTTTACAACAATTTATAATTCAAGTAGTTATGAATGAGCTCGCCATGCAATGAAATTTCTCCTCTATTCAACAAATATTTCATGCAAATTAAAATGTATGATACAAGACTTGGCATAATAATAGAAATAGCGATAATTTTCATTTTCATTAAATAAGATCATTAGGCACTGTTATCAAAGATAGAAAATTGCATAAATTCACTTAATTTCTTAGCTCAAATCAACGTGGATTTTAAACAGCAACTTTCAAATATTAAACTGAATTTTCATTGTAAAAGTCATTTCCAGAGGAGACCTTCGCACCAAAGGTGCAAATAAAATACGAGATCGGCCTCGATATGCTGGATCGTAATTCGGAAATTGAGCGTCGTCGTCAATTTTATAAGAGCTTTCGCTTAGAGGAGTTGTTCGAGGATAAATGCTTGAAGGCGTCGGACTTAGGACGCGATTACTACTTGCCCCTCGAAATGTTCGATGACGAGGAGTACGACTGCAGGTAGGTACTTGGGATGGTTATTTCGATCTGGATAAAAAACAACACTAGTCGTACCCTGCAGAACCCCACAAGAGTGGATGAATCTGGGTCTGATCGATGGTAAGCAGCATCCCCTACCGGCGACAATTTTCCTCCAGTTTCCCAAGTGTCAGCCAGTCGCGGTCGTCGATTACGACGAGGGCAGGAAACTCTGGCATATCTTCACCCTCGAGAACGAGCGCTGCTTCTTTCAGTTACCACGCATATACGTGTACTTCCAAGCCGAAGATCCACGAGTCTTCGCCGATAGGGTGGCGAACGCCGTGCTGGAGAGACGGAGATCAGAGGCCAAAATGAGGTAATCATCATGCGTAATTTGCCTAGGTATGATTATATCATCTTGACGGAGGGGGGGGGGGATTTTTCACGAGCTCGTATCACTATCGTGCAAGAGGAAGAGATAGAGGGAGAGAAAGAGAGAACGAGAGCGACAGAGAGAGAGAGAGAGAGAGAGAGAGCGAGAGAGAGAGAGAGAGAGAGAGAGATGGAGAGAGAAAGCTGCAAAATGTTAATTGTTTTTCTCATTAAAGGATATACTTTTATTCTCAAAAAGTGCGCTGCTAGTTAGTGCCAACAAGCATAATGAACATAAATATAAACTTGAATACAATAAAAAGAGCAATAAAAAGAGAGCAATTGTAATATAACTTCTTAAAAGAAAAAGCATTTGTATGAAATTTTATTAGAATTTTAACTTTATTATAAAGCTTTGAAGTTGATTATACGATTGTTTTTTTTAAATATTATATAAGTTTATAAATATATTTGCTTGTTTTTTTTTACGAACGGATTAACAATTTCATTGAAAACAGAATACGTATTTTATAATATATAACACGTAATTAAAACACTTGACTTTAATACTTAAACTACATTATGTAAAAAGTAGATAAAAGCACTTTTAAAAGTGTAACGAAGGCTCTTTACGGCATTTTCATATATTCTAGTAGTTTTAAAAGAAGGCAAATTTAGGTTATTCAATAATTTCATTATTTATAATATTCCATCAATATTATTAATATTTATATTAACTGTTAAAACATACATAAAGAGATATTTTATTAAGTTATGAAATTCCGATATATAATAAATTAATTTTTATTAATTTTCATGCAATGGATTTAAAATTGAACAATATATATTTTATTTCAAACGATTAAATGTATTTTTTGTTTAAATTAATATACAAACTTTTTCTCAACTTTATATTAAATATGGCCTTTTTCTTACATTTATTTCGAAATTAAAAATTCATTATTTTTACTTCGAATCTGTATTTTGAATAAATCCACTTAAAATTAAAAGTATTATTAACTGTTAACAATAAAGGAAATTCTTTTATAAAGCTAAGTTTTTTAAAAATAAAAGTAGTCAAATGATTAGTTCAATTTTGTGGAGTTATTCACGATTTTTCATGAATAATCGGTTTTTGAATATTCATTATGTAATGATTAATATAGAGTTTTATTTTTTTATTTTAATTTAAGACTGAAAATACATGAAAAAAAAAAAAAAAAATTCGTGAATTTATCTGTGAAATTTGTTCACTTTAATGGACGAATCAAAACAAATTAAGCTAGACATAAATGCCTCGTATCATTCGTCTTGAAAAGTTAAATAACGTCTGAAAAAACAGAATGAGTGAGAGAGCGCGCGCGCGCTTGAGAGAGAGAGAGAGAGAGAGAGAGAGAGAGAGAGTCGGAAAGAAACGCGTTCAATATTATTTTTCAACTTAAATCTACTAATTAAAATGTAAATAAGTCGCTCGATTACAAGCCATTTAAAATCTTTGTATTCTGAGCAAAATACATTATTACCAAAATAACTTAGAAATCATGAAATTAAGAGAGTCACATTCAAATGCTCTCAAAGTAATTAAATTCAAAGTAAAAAAAATAATTCGTAATATGGCCAAGCCCTTCCCGCAGTTTGATTATGCGTCACAAAAAATTTTCGCTAGTAATAGCAATAGGAGCATTGCAGGTACAATTTATATCTCGACTGCATACCGACCGAAGGAATGGACGGCTTAAGTGATAGCGAGAGGGAGACGATTATACGTCTAACAGTGGGCACAAGAAATCATCACAACTACTCGGTTAATCAGATCTCATCGGTTAGTATTCGAAAGGCAGAATTGATAAAAGTTATAGCACGCGCAGCTCGTGCTCGACGCTAAAGTAAGAAACGGCTATGAGCAAGTCTGTTTCAGGTAATGCGAGAAATTGAGCGCAATTATCACCGGGTGATGTCAGATCTGGAATGCGACATCTACTTTTTAACCATCACACCGTATCTGATTTCTTCTCTGATAATATCGCGTCGTCGGATTCTGTGCGTAAAATTCCAATTTCGAAGACGAAGAATTTTCAGGTTATAAAACATTCTTGTTCAATGTTCGATACCATCTTTTTTCACGATTATTGCACCATTGAGATATCTTACTTTTCTTTTACGGATTATTTTACCGTATAGGACACAATGGGATATTATAATATTGTAAAAATAAATTGTCAAGTGTAACGATAATGTTATTTAATTATATTATATACTGAAATGTAGATAGAGATCAAAGTATGGATAAATTACTTTTAATAGATACTTAAAATTTTTTAACGAATTTCATGAATAAAAGGGTCGTTTAAAGTACATTTTTCTTCCCGTTCCTCATATTAAATCGTAAATGTTCATCTATCAATATTAATATTCATAAATATTAAAAACTTTAACTCAATGTCATTATTATGATAATTTATTATGATAAATTAATAATTAAACTAATTAAACGACAAATTAACTTAAACGCTAATATATAATGACATACATATATAATTACTTAATATTATTTTCTAATAATTATTAATAATTAATAATTTCTAATGTTTTCACTTTTATCCGACTTCCGACTCGTCACACGACAATTTAACGTAGTATTTATGAATTTCTTTAAAAATCATCGATATTTTTAGGATATTAGAGAATTAATCAAATGGCATATTTTATATGTCCAACCACAAATTTATGAAACAATAAAAGCCGTCGTTCAGGAATGCAATAAAGTTTCTCTAAAATCGCTTTTTACATTCAAATATGGGAAGACAGTGACTATCCAAGAATTTGAAGTTCAACAACTACATGAGATACACACATTTATAAATTATTTAAAGGTTCAATGGTTAAATAATATTTCACAGACTATTAAAATGAATTTAAGAGACATTGGGAAAGGATGGTTCGATTTAAAACAAAAAAATTATGAAATTTATGAAGTTATGAAATTGAAGAGACTAATGGAACTTATTAAGCAATATATGCAGGTTAATAAAAATATTCGTATGTTAATGCGTATAATAATTTTCTTATCGCTCAAAATTGAATAAAGTTTGTGTAATTTTTCATCAAAATTCCATTATAAAACTATTTTTTAAAACAAATATTAATATTTTTACTTCCCATACAACATAGACTACATTAAGAGATATAGTGATAAATTCATCATCATTATTTCTTTCATTCTTCGAAACTCCAACTTTATGTTTTGCCAATATCAAACCAGACTTTACTTGGGATTCAGATTTACGAAGCATGCCGTTCAAATCAACAAATTCTCCAATTTTTCAAATAGAAATTGATATGAATGTGAAAGGTCCTTTCTTCTCTACGAATCCAAAATTATACGAGGTTTTTCAAAAACATTTCCCATCTATCTAAAACACTATGTAAACTGGAAAAGCCTTGGCTCTATACTAAATTCGTATATTTTAATGAATCAGGAGAAATTGGATTCCTTATACTTTAAATCAATAAAATTATGTCAACAAATAAGTCGAATTCATCCGATGATTTTGGAAAATTTAAAGTTTTCGAAAGGATTGTATATGAATCACATACAGTTGGAAGGAGACTTAATATTTGAAGTGCGCAAGCGAATAAAAGCAGCTTATAAGAAATCTACAATTTCTCTGTTTGCTTACCTTAAAAAATTCGAAAACTACCTAAGTCTATATAACCTTGATATCGATCAATACGTAAAGTAAGACATATATTCTTAGATTTAATACTAATTAAATAACTTAATAATACAATAAATATTTTCATATTTGGAATGTATTTTTTTTTAGTTTTTTTTTTTTTTTTTTATTAGTATTATTTTTTCTTTCAATAACTCCTGCCATAAATTTGGAATGCAAATATTTTGAGAAATGTAAATATTAATACTTTATCAAGCATACATAGTCTTTCTCATTATTTTGAGGATAAAATACTGGATTATCATAAACTCAAGGCAAATAATACTTAGCAAATAGGCAAATATTACATAGATATATGCGTATTATTAAATTCAATGGAAATTCTTAATGATCATAAAATTAAAGATCTTCTGACAATTAATTGGATGAATTTGCTCTCCAACTAAAAATCTAATTATTAGATACACTTATAACAACTGTTTCTTGTTTTATTAATCAGTTAATTTTACATTTTTACTTTTATTAATTAAGATTATTAAATTGTTTTGTATTAAAATACCTCTGTATTTTTCTGTTACTATTGTCGGGAATCATAAATAGTCTGTGAAGAAGCTCGTTTTTAACTAGTGAATTAATATAACAATATTTATAAACAAATAGGAAGTTTGAAAATGACGAATATACAATAGTATCGTTAAAAGAAGAGATAATGATGCATTATTCTTCTATAGCAAAGTTAAATAATGAAATACCATATAGCATATGTATTGGTGCATTTTTTGTGAATATCGAAAATTTAAAAAAATTTCTAATGAAGAAATATCAAGAAATTATAAATCAATTGTTCCAAATGCATACCAAACGTCTCAATTTACAAATTAATGAAATGCTCGATGATTATAAATTTATCTTCCGAAAACTTAACGTGGAGCCAACTAGTATAGAACAAATATTTGAATTACGCGATTGGATAGAAGGCATACCAATGGCCGTGTCCATACATTTTGAAAATTTTCAAAAATTAAGAATCGATTACGACATGATTGATCATTTCTTATGGAATTTATCAGACAACGATTTCCAATCTCGATACGAAGCCATGCATTTTCCATTGCGAATTAAAATCCAAGTAAATTATCTATACAGTTTTTAATTTCCCTTACATTTATATAAATTACTTGCATTCTTTTTCCATAATACGTAGATTGATCGACTGAACATAAGTATGATAGAGTTAGAAAAAACGAAATTTTATAAAGCACAATTAGAAGATATAGCGAATACAAATCAGAATATCGATTCTATAGTTGGAAATGTAACAACTATTGCCATGCAAAATGATATTACCAAAATCAATGAAATAACTACTGAAATTCATCTGACCTGGAAGATAATGAAAGATTTACACGAATTCAGTATTTTATTAAATTCACGTCAAAAATTATTCGCTCTCCCTACTGTACGTTTCAATAAACTTACGTCATTAATAAAGGATTTTGAGCCTTACAAGAATTTTTGGTTAACAGCTTCTGGTTAATTATAATCTAATAATATTTTCAACTATATATTAAAATTTATTTTTATTTTTAGTATATTTTGATTTTAGATTGGTTAAACTGGTATCATATTTGGATGGAAAATCCTTTAGTAACCATCAATGCGGCCAATATAGATATAGTTGTTAACGATATGTACAAAATGTTGGGACGATGTATAAAATCATTGCATGATCAACCTGGTATAGTAAATAGATTCTATGAATCGCTGTATTAAAATAGATGTATTAAAAAAATTTTAGAATTCACGGTCGTGTTGCCATTGATACTTCAGTAGAATAGAAAATAATCCTTTATTATGATAGTTATGTTTAAATTAATTATATATATATATATTTTTTTTTTCTCTTTTTTTTTTAATCGATACATTGAGCATGTGAGCATGTATGTAAACAAAGAGAAAGAGAAAGAGAATGATCAATACTCTTAGATTATGAGCATGCATTACTTTCTAATCCATTTGGTAGTTCGGAGCCGGATTTTGATAGTTTCCACTGACAATTCAGTATTAAATTGTCTTTGACATTTTAAACTAATTGATTTCTTTCAGATGATCCCCTCGTTGATGAATAAGTTTTGTTTTTTCTTTTTTTTTTTTTTTTTTTTTTTTTTTTTTTTTTTAACTTTTCAGACAATTCTTTTTATGAGCTCATAATTATCGTCTTTCTCGAATATATCGAATAAGCTGTATATTGATGTATCTTAATTCATTAATTAAACAAAAAAAAAAAAAAAAAAAAAAAATTATCTTTTATAAAAGTACGACTTATATTAATCTATATTACAGTATTCAATGATTTTTTTTTAATTGTCATTTACATTAAATATTAGATATTATTAAATTGGCTGAAGATTTAAAAAATCAAATAGAACAGTTCAAGCCGTATATAAGTGTTTTACAATCTTTTCGAAATCCTGGTATGAAAGCTCGGCATATAGATAGTATCAGTGAGAAAACAGGAATCACCATCACCTTCAGTCCCAATTTGACATTTCAAAATTTACTGTCCTACAATGTTATGGAATATCAAGAAATAATTAAAGAGACGGCTGAAACTGCTGGAAAAGAGTATGCAATTGAAAAAGCTTTAGAAAAAATGAAAACGGAATGGGAACCTCTTCAAATGGAAATTATAGAATACAAGAATACTGGTTAGTACATAAATCAAAAATAAATAAAAAAAATTAAAGATATTAAATAATTAAATTAATAAAAAAATATTTTATTTCACGTGGGAATATTTAAATTTTCCAGGAACATATATAATGAAAATAACGGATGAAGTGCAATTACTTTTAGATGATAATATAATTGTTATGCAACAGATTAGTTTCAGTCCATTCAAAGATGTATTCAAAGATGATATCGACGATTGGTATTTCAAATTAAAGCTTTCTCAAGAGGTCATTATATTATGGATGGAAGTACAAAAGTAAGCAGTTTCGCATATTGATATGTGTTAAGCTTAACATAGCCGTGCCGTTCATTAATATCCATTACATATATAAATTGTATTAAAAATAGATTATGGATATACTTAGAACCAATATTTTCTTCCGAAGATATCAGTGTCCAATTACCGGTAGAATCAAAAAAATACAATACATTGGATCGCAATTGGCGTCGAGTTATGAAATCAGCATACGACAATCCATTGGTGAATTATCTATCGTTCGTTTCGTAAAACGCTCATTTTAGGCTCAATCGCCAATTAATTTGCCACATTATTTTTAATGAATTGTAGATTATCAAAGTATGTCCGGATAGAATGCTCTTGGAGACCTTGCGCGAGTGCATAAATCTCTTGGAAATGGTACTAAAGGGGCTGTCTGATTATCTTGAGAGTCGAAGAATACTCTTCCCACGTTTCTTCTTTCTCAGCGATGACGAGCTGCTTGAGATACTCGCCCAAACGAAAAATGTACAGGCGGTACAGCCGTACTTAAAGAAGTGCTTTGAGAATATGAAGGAACTGCGTTTCGAAGATGATTTGACAATAACGCGCATGTATTCCGCGGAGGACGAGGAAGTTATTCTTAATCCGTCTGTGAAGCCATCGGGCAGCGTGGAATATTGGTTGAATACAGTTGAGAGCTCAATGAAATCAACTATTCGTTTCGAGATAAGCCAAGCCATAGATAAAATCGAAATATTGTCGAGAAAAGAATGGATTTATATGTGGCCCGGACAGGTTTCACTTTGCGTCGGACAGACATCATGGACCGCTCACGTAGAAAACTCCATCACAACAAATGGCTTATCGAATTATGCAAAAATCATGATATCACAAGTATGAACCATATGAATTTATTTTTATGAAATTGTCGGGAAATTCAATAATTGCTTACGAGCCAGCTTTACGTACAAGCTGGATGATCTTCGAAGTTTAGTTCGCGGCCAGCAAACGGAAATCCAGAGATTAATGCTTGAGGCCATAATAACGATCGAAGTCCACGCTCGTGATGTCCTTCTAAAACTGATTGAAGAGAGAGTTTCTAACGTCAATGATTTTGATTGGATTTCACAATTACGTTACTACTGGGTCAACGACTCGGATCTCAAAGTACGCGCGGTTAATGCTGAATTTCAATATGGGTTAGTATACTAAAAAATAAAAATTAACAATCTCATACCCTCGAGCCATATCACATTTAAAACTGATAAGATCTTCTTTTTTTTCTCTTTTCATTATTATTATTATTATTAGGTTTTTTTTTTTTTTTAATCGATTAAAAATCTCTTCCTAATCCGAGGTATGAATATCTTGGCAACAATGGACGGCTCGTAATCACACCGCTTACCGATCGATGTTACTTAACGCTGACGGGAGCTTTGCATTTGAAATTCGGCGGTGCTCCAGCTGGACCCGCAGGCACTGGAAAAACCGAAACAACCAAGGATCTTGCGAAAGCTTTCGCGATTCAGTGCGTTGTGTTTAACTGCTCCGATCAGCTTGATTTTATATCGATGGGAAAATTCTTCAAAGGACTTGCTAGGTATAATGGTTTTTCTTTTTTTATGCTTTTCTTATCATGCTATCGTCTATATTTTATGGGAAGCAACTCGATGTGCCAAATCATTATTTTATAGTTCCGGTGCTTGGGCATGTTTCGACGAATTCAATCGTATCGACATTGAAGTTCTATCTGTTATAGCACAGCAAATCATGACCATTCAAAAAGCTCAACAAATGCAAACGGAAAAGTAAGCGAACTTGTATTTTGTTGTAAAAATTTGTTTTTAAGTAGACAGAACAATATAAGAATTTCCAAATTATTTCAATATTAGAATAAATTTACATATCAGTATTATTAAGTTTTGTTACCATTTAAATTTTGATAAGGTTTATCTTCGAGGGGGTTGAACTTCGCTTGAGATTTTCTTGCGCTGTTTTTATAACCATGAACCCAGGTTACGCAGGACGAACGGAACTGCCAGATAATTTAAAAACTCTCTTCCGGCCTGTTGCGATGATGGTACCTAACTATACCTTAATAGCAGAAATTTCATTATTTTCGTGTGGCTTTAGCGATGCTAAGGTCCTTGCGACAAAAATTACTGCAACATTTAAATTAAGTTCGGAACAACTCAGTTCACAGGTACAGTTTCTCAATTAAGATTCTGTGTTTATTACTATTTTAATAGACCGAATTAATAATTTGATATTTTTTGTACTAAAGGATCACTACGATTTCGGAATGAGATCGGTAAAGACAGTAATAGCTGTTGCTGGAATATTAAAACGCGAACAAAAGGATATGGAAGAGCCTCAAATTTGTTTACGAGCATTGAGGGACGTCAATGTACCCAAATTTTTAAACGATGACTTGAAATTATTTAACGGTTTGTTATTATCTTAATTATAATAAATATGAAAAAATTGTCGCTTTATGAACAATACAATACATATTTGCATTTGTTTATTTATGTCAACGTGAAATTTATCAATCACTTTAACTAAGCATATGAAGAAAAAAATTTATTTATAAGTATATATTTTTAGGAATTGTTTCCGATTTATTTCCAAAAATAGTGGAAAAAACTATTGATTACGATATATTCATCGCAGCAATCAAAGAGACGATAAAGGAAATGCAACTAAGCGCTGTACAAGGTAATGATTATTTTACAATTCATTATTACTAATATTTTCTCTAATTGTAAATTATATAGTTTATAATTGAATATTAATACAAGTTGAGTAATGTTTCAAAAATATATTTATTTTTATTTCAATTTAATACGCAGTTCCGTTCAATTTGCCATAAATTAAATTTAAATAATGTTTTTATATTGGAAACCTATTTTTATATAAGAAACTTATTACGGTACATAAATATCTTCATGGTCTTACATATTTTAGATAATATATTCAGTTTAGTAATAACAGAAGACGCAATTAGATAAATTATAATAAATAGTTGTAATATTTTATTTTATAAAAACTTGCGACGTATATAAAATGTCTGTATTGGAAATTATTCAAATTTCATCGTATGTAAATCTATTCTCAGAAGCCGCAATATTTTCTTAAAAATCAACATAATTTCTTAAATGTTGAAAAACATTTGCTACAGAAAAAGAACATTTTCATAAATTTATTTCCATATTTCGATCGTATTTAAAAGCATTTAGAAATTATTATTTATTAAATTTTCGAAAAATAAATAAAAGTATTTAATCAATAATAGTTAAAAAATTTTTTCTTAAAAACTTTATTTTAATATAAAACGTATGTTTGACAATTTTAACATTTTGTAAATTATTCAATTAAAAATTATTTGAATTTAAAAATTTATAGATATCATCTAGATTTATTTCTAATCAAATATTTCATATTTTAAAATTATTCCCCTAATTATCAAAGTTCATAAAATCGAATAATAAATTATTATTTTTTTATGAAATTATATTTATGTATAAAAATATTAAATCAAAAACGATATAATTAATAATATATTTATAAAATATAATGAAGTTATTGATTAATGCGATACATAATTTAATTTTACATTACTAAAGATTATGATTTTCTTGACTAAATTATATGATTATATGAAAAATTTAATGTAGTCTATAAAAAAATTCAATTGTGGACTTGTATATAATCATTTTTAATAAATGATAAATAGATTCTTTATTAATAGTACTTACGATTGTTGAATAATATTAAAATAGTAAAATAATAATAAAAATAAAATTAAAAGTAATTTAAAAGATCGAATATAATGAAAAAGAAAAATTAAATTTTTGATGAAAATTAAATGTTTTGAATAAATCTTTATTAAATAATTTAATTTCTAAGAAGTAAATAAAAATAACTGCACGATTAAAATTTGCTTCAAATTGAATATAAAAAGTGTCTTCAAAATAAATAACAAATTTATTATTAAGAAAATCCTTAAAAATTCAATGTCTAAAAATTATGCTAAACACGAACATTTTTTACAATACTTTACTCGATCTGTCTATTCACGAAAATAGAATCAAAAGAACGAAGGTAAAAGTATTTATTGAAAATGCAGATCGATGTCCAAGTAGATTGATGCTCTTTGCGTGAACGCATGTTTAGTCTGAATAGTACTGAAGCAATTCACCATCTAAAGTTCAAATTTTTGTCTTCTTATTGTGGATTCTTATTGACTTTTATCAAGTCGTAATTTTTTTTTCCATCGTATTATCTGAAATGATATGACGGATTGAGTCACATGTATTTCTCGATTATTTCATACACTCAACACCGACATCTGACTAAATTCTTCCTAATTTTTACTTATTAAGCACATTTACTCAACGTTTATATCCCTTCGCATTTTCTACGAAACCATCGAGAGCTTTTTTATTGATCATATTTTGATATTTACAGATTTTATACATAAAGTCATCCAGTTATATGAAACCACAATTGTTCGTCATGGCTTAATGCTTGTGGGGCCGACTGGTTCTGGAAAAACTAAGGTAGGATTTTTATTTCCTATTAGAATATTTTTTTCATTCATTATTGTTTTTTAAATCATAAATTCCAATAATGGTCTATTACGAATCTTGATTTACAAATATAAATTAAAAAATATTAAAATATCAACATTTTTACTATTCTTGTAACATAATTTAATAATTATTATAATTAATTAATTAATAATTAATTAATACAATAATTAATAATTAATAAAATAATATAATAATTAATATAATAAATAATTAATAATAATTATTAATAATTAAAATACATAATTTAATCTTTCACTTAATTATATATTTTATCAGAAATCTTCAATTATGATTTTAAAACTCATAATTATCAATATTTTGTAAATGTTAAAAAGAAACTTTATAAATCAAAGTTTTTTGAAATTATTAAAATTTTTTTTTTTTTTTTAATGTAACACTTACAAATTTTCATCGCATATAATGTTATTAATTTAAATAAATACAAGTACCTTAAGCAGATATTTAATATATTGATCATTATATGTTAAATTGATTACACTTATTTAAGAAATATGCATATAAGACTATTATTATCATAAAATATATTTTGCAAATATAAAATTAATCTATCTTTCCTAATTAAATTCATTTTATTATTTAGTTTTTAGAAATTATTGTAACTAAAAAATATTTATTGTGTTTTTGTAGGTAAAATTTCATTTTATTATATCAAAGTTTATTAGTAATATTTCACATTATGTATAGATAACTATAAATATAGTCTTGCTGTAGGAATTAAAATTAAAAAATAATATTTAATATTATGAATTTTTTAATATAAATAACGTATAAAATAATTATCCGAATCTTTAAATATTATATGAAAAATCTAACTAGAAAAATTAATGTTTGTGACATGAATAGCATAATTGTTTTATTTAACACGATAAAACGGTTTAAAAACAATTTCAAATAAATGCCTTAAACAATAATGTCATTGTATATGTGGTAAATAAAAAAACTAATTCATACATTTTTTCATGTTATTAATAGTAGATTTTAAATTGAAATTATAAAAATAAAATTATTATTGACAGTTTAATTAGTCAATCTATCGCAATTAACATTTTAAATTTATGACTTTCATAATTTAAAAGTATTTTAACACGTTAGAACTTAATAAATTATAAAGAGCATTGCTGACCTTTTATAATATAGTTTCAACTAAGTAATTTTTGCATTTAAGAAAAATAAAGATAAGAAAAATTATTATAATTTTCATAATACTAAGGTATTTCTGCTCATTATTCAATAAAATTTTAAGATAAGGGCAATAATGTGGCAGGATGAAACTAAAGTAATTATTCCGAATATAATATATAAAACATAATTGTCGAATTCAATAAGAAAACTAGCGAGTAGAAGATAGTCTGAGATATATTAAAACAAAGAACGAAACCAGAATATAACGTAAAATATGAAAAATAATTTACCCACCATAAAATATAACGTTAAACAGAAAATGAACATAAGAATTTGAGTTATAATTTCGACAAGATATTCTCAATATGATAATATAAATTTAAAATATTGTAATAAATAAAATAATAATTTTGTTTTTGTAGTTAACAGTTATAAAATTTAAATACGTACTTCTTATTATATAGAATATTAGTTTAGTCAATAATATAAGTGGAAAGTACGTCATTGCTATGATAAACATTATCATATTAGTTAAGAATATTAATTTGTCTTGAAAATCATTGTTATTGTAATAAACCAAAATTATTATACAACAAGGATTTAATCAATTTTACTAGCCGCTCAATATATTTTTTGATACTATATTATTCCCACCTTATGGTACGAAAATTACAGGACAATAAATAAATTCTATCTTATAGAATATTCTATTTTCTTGCAAAATCTGATAAACTTATCTGTACAGTCGATTGTCGATAAATACTTGCGAATGGCTGCTTTACTACATTTGACAAAAAAAGTCAACTTTATCAGTGTATAGAGATCATACTTTTTATCCATACTCTTATCAATTTCATTCTTTATTTCGTTAGAAAAGATATTGAAACTTTTGTCTCTTCTTTTTCAAAGAATTTGTGAAAATGAAATTTAGTTGAAAAATATATAAATAAAAAATACTCTACACTACTGCGAATATACAAATATTATTTATACTTATTAAAATTAAATGTTTCAAATACATTGTCTATGAAATTTGATTTGAAAAATGATTATATATTAAATAGAAATTATATAAAGTATGATCGAATAAAATTCACTAAATTTTAAATTACTTAAACCATTAAAAATTATGTTTAAATCTCTTAACGTTATGAAGTTATAAAATAAAAGACTTTTATTCATTAAAACAGTTATTACGTAATCATCATAATTAACTATATTAACAGCGATATATACCATAATTTTCAATTGGATTAAAAAGATATTTTTACAATATTATTTTAATTAACTACCAAATAGTTAAAAAATGTTAAATAATGTCAAATTTTAAACCTAAATGACATAATATGAATTATGTTTTATATAAAATATAAAATATTACTTTATTAAGAATTTCAATATTAATTAATGTAATTTAAACGAAGAATGCCTTATTAATCGTATGAGGTACGATAAACTATAAATATAAATAATTAAATATACATATAAATATTTAAAATTGTATTTTTTTAAAAATTGATAAAAATATATTTATTCAGATTCGGTAAATAACATTATTGACAAATATGTTATGTAGTTACTAAAATAAATTATTTAAATATAAATGTTATTTATTTTAAATTCTTAATGAGAAATATCTATTTGAAAAATTTATTACTATTTGTTTTCATTATGTAGGACTTAAACTTAATGAAATGATTCCATTCCTTTCACATTCATTTTCATTCATTTCTTTCTTTTATATATGTTTAATTTAAAAAAGAGTTTACGGTAAATAAGTTTTTTAGAAACAATATTAAGATATATTATTTTGAGTAGATTTCGTAATTATAGATATAATTAGAAAATT
Source organism: Ceratosolen solmsi marchali (assembly GCF_000503995.2). NCBI lineage: Eukaryota > Metazoa > Arthropoda > Insecta > Hymenoptera > Agaonidae > Ceratosolen > Ceratosolen solmsi. Next base: position 1,411,894 of record NW_011948436.1, on the reverse strand, counting down.
AATGTATTTTAATTCTTATTATTATAACAATATACAAATATATATTAAAAAATTTTTAATTCTTACATTCATGCATAATAATGTATATCACGTTTCTCAATTAAACATTTAATAATTGAAATTTAACAATTTCTCTAGTTCATTATAAATTTGAATTATATTTAAAATATAGATAGTTACAAGTGTATATGTGCATAATTCAGTAATTTATGAATTTATTGAATTTTCATTTATTATAAATTTAAGTCTTATTGTCATTGAAATATTGAAAAATGTGAAAAATACTGTTGTGATATCTAATTAAGTATTATAATAAAAATAATTATAAAAATATGAAATAAAGACAGTAGGCTTTGATTAAAATTACATTTATAAATAGAAATAAATATCATAAATGTATAATTACAATGTTCTAAATAACAATTAATCAATTTGATAAAAAAGATTTTCTTAATAAACTGTAATAATATATTTGCTGCACAAAATTATAGTTATAAATCCAATGTATACAAAGTAGAATAAGCATAACAAAATCTTTTAAAACGTTCATGAGAGTTATGAATATGGTATATTATATAAAAACTTTTACAGAATAAAAAACCAATCAATTATATTTGAAAAATGCATAAAGATATTGATTAAATAATATAGTATAATAAACAAGCAAAGAAAAAATAGATATCAAACTAGAGAAAATGGAAATAGATAAATGATTAAAAATAATAAAATTTATCTATACGATTAGATATGTAAAATCAATATAAAACAATTTCGAAGCGCAAAGATAGTAATATAAGAATTACCAATTGGAATATCACATATAAAAATATTAAGATATATTAAAAAAATATTAAATACACTGAAAAATTTTATAAAAAATTAGTAAAAATTATATTAAATTGCTTTTTCTAGGCAGTATAATACCTTTTAATTTTGAGATAAATAAACACAAATAAAACAGGTAATACAAAACAATAGAATATTTATATTGTATTCAAATTCCAAATAATATAAATTGAAAAATTTTAAAAGTATTTTTTCATTTAATATTGAACTAAATTTATTTCGTATGGAAATATAATCTGAGATTAACATATAATAAAACATGTGAGTATAGACATATGTTTATTGAGAAAAGGCTTTACTAAAAATCGGTACATAGAAAAACGAGAAAGAGTTTAGATGAAAAGTTAAGAGAGAAACAGAGTAAAAATGAAAATTGGTGCTAAAAGATGAAACTGAAAAAAATAGATTTAAAAACTTGGAAAGAAAAAGAATGTAACGAAGAAATTTAAGAAGAAAGAAAATTTAATGAGTACGATGATCAGAACATAAATTTCAAAATACACACACACACACACACACACACACACACACACACACGTATATATATATATAAATTACTAATATTAAGGACAGGTATAAGAAATTTTAAAAAATATGAAAGTTTTTACTGAAAAGCTAATTAATATATAGAAAAAGGTAATATAATGAGATTCAAAAGTAAAATCTGATATAAAATAGGAATATAAATATTAAATTAATCTTTTATTTGAAATCATAATGTTTTTTGAAAACTTCATCATGAAAGAAAATTTGAACATGAGGGAATAATTTGAAACAATATCGCATAATAATAATAAAAATAATAAAATTGATATTGAATAATAAAAACGTATAAATGCAGTTTTATTGGGTTTAAAAGTTACAATATTTATTATAATGGTTATGTTCAATGTTTTACAACAATAATATTTATACATTTATATGAACATAAACATAAGTTTAAAAGTATTACATCATGAAATGTTAATAATAATAACGTAAGCGTGTAAGTTAGTTTTAACGTTAAATCTAAAGCGTAAACATAAATAAACAAATTTCAGTTGAATAAGTCGAAAATATTATATAATATATCAAATATATGACAATAAATGTAATCGATAGACTTTATATACAGAAATAAATGTCAGTGCAAATCGAATTAAATATAATACATTCTATAATATACCCTCGTCAATTCACGTGGTTATACACTTTTATCAATACATTATAACTGTTAAAAAATTATTGTTAATTAAGTATACATTTAATATAATACATATATCTGCTTTATTTACAAATGTTTATTTACACAAATCAAGATTTACAATGAAAATACAGATTTACTTATGTATTAATAACAACGTGACGAAATATATAATGAATTATTAGTTCAATAATAATAATGTCAATAATGAGAAATACAATAAATATGAGTAAAATAAACTATTTAAAATACTTTATATACTATAACAAAAGTTTTTGCAAATTGTACTACTTAAATGTATGTCTCAACTTAATAATAATATACTTAATAAATGTAATCGTGAAATTATAAGACATTTCTAAATTTTGAGATTAAAATATATAATAAATTCTACATGCGCACATCAAATATTAAAAAAGAAAGGATGATTTTATCAACATCTAAATAATTTGAATTACAAAAATAATACAAAAATATAAAAATAACGAGTGTATTTGTCACGGTAAATAATTATATACATTCTTATCATTCTTAAATGCCAAACAAAATTGAAGCTAATTTTATACTTTAAACTTTTAATTCTTATAGTTTTGTTATTTAATATTCATGTAGTAAGTATTATAGAATTAATTTCTAAGAATTTTTTTACAAAATTTTTTAAAAAGAAAATGTAATAATTCTAATAATATGAATTATACAAAAAACTATAGACAAATTTTAATAAAATATTTCTTAAAAATATAGATTTTTAGAATTTAGAAATATTGTTTCATGTGTAATATAGTTTAATGTCGTACATATTAAATATGCCGTAGGTATTAAATAAAATATATTAAATATTTCATAGAATATTAGTATCCGTCACAAGAGTAAAACTATTCATTAAATATTAAAATATAAATACCAATTATAAATTATTAAAATTTTTCACTTTAAAAGTACTCGTTTAAACAATTGACTTGAATATTTATTTTAGTTTTTAATGGCTAGTTATACAATAAATATATATATATATATATATATATATATATATATATATATATATTCTAGAATTGTATACATATTAATAAAATGTGTCATAATTTACTTTAATGCAACTAATTGAGAATTTTTGGTAATACATGATTATATAGTATGAAAGAAAAGCTTAAGTATAAAAGCAGTATACTTATAGTAATTTACTGAAACTAATGAGAAAACATGTGTATGTGTAAGTACCAGGTAGAATCGTTGATTCTAATTGCCTATTCAGAGTGATCTCTTTGAGTTGCCTCGTTCGATGTTCAAATGTTTTTTTTTTTTTGCGATTTTTCCATCCATGCGTATACTATTCTATGTTGTAAGATTCGTTTGCTTCATTTTCAATTCAAGAAAATTCACTACCGAAATTACGCTCCTTAGTAATTGAGTTCAATTCAAGTTACATTATTCGATGACGAAGCAGGATGTCAATCGCGCGCGTTCGTATTTAGATTCATTCTTCTATGTTCTGTATTACTCGTTTAGATTCTATTTACATTACAATGCATAAGACAAGTAATTGCTTTCACCAGTAACAATACAAATTTTACAAAAATAATAATCACCATATAATCGCATTTTCTTCGAATACTATAATAAACAGATGTGTTTTTTAATTTATATATCTATAATTCTGAGGCTATTATTCTTATTTGCCTTTCATGATTGTTAACAATTAACGAATAAAAATTATATCGTAAAAATTTTAATAGAATAATTCGTGGTTTTTCTACTTTACTTAATCATTTTTTCAATCAAATAAGCAAATAATCAAATAATCAAATAAATATATAATAAGTATATGTATATTCTAATATAAAACCAGGAAAATAGTTGTGTTCTGTTACCAGTCAGCTTAGTATATATACATGTAACAGAATTTTGTTTATAATTATATATATATATATATATATATATATATATATTATGAATAATTATTTTCTTCTTTTATTAATTGATAATAATAATTAATGATAGTAATAGAAATTAACGATAATTTTATTAATTAATATATTCGTCCGAACTCACGTTTATATATACAACGATAAAAAATAATTTTTTAATATATTTTTATATTTTTCAAATTATCAGTAATATAAATTAATTTTTTGCACGAAAAGTCGTATGTATATTTTTTAAAAATTATAACTTCCAATTAAACAAAATTGTTTCTTAAAGTAATAAGATACTAATTAAATTTTTAATATTATCTAGGAACTAATTAACGTTATACTATATTTAAATAAATACTTAAATTTTATGTAATAGTGAATTTATAACAAAATATGTTCCGATATTAGTTTTCAAAATCTTAAAATATTTTATTTATACCCACTGAGTTTTCATTCCATTGTAAACTAAAATGTAACAATAAATTTTGCGTAACTATGTGCGAATGTGTAAGTACGCATGAGTGTAATTAGAATAAAAGAAATATTTTTGTGCATAGAAATAAATATAGAAATTATCTCTTAGATTGCAATAAATTTAAAATTCAAAATTATAATTTAAACTATCATGAAAAATCTGTGACCTTTAATATATATTTTTTTAATGTATTTTAATAAAATACGTGAAGTTTAATATATGGATTACATTTAGCGTGATATTCAAATTGATTTACTAAAAGCTTAGATCCATATGGATGATATTTAATGTGTAATCGATATTCCAGAAATATTTATGAAAATTAAATTTAAGTTTTATAATAAGACCCATCTTAAAATTCTATAAATGATTTTATTTTTAAATTGTTTTTCACACTGCCATAGCTGTATATGATCGAAAGAAAAAATTTGTATGTTAATCTAATATCATTATCTTAAATTTCTACAAATCAAGCGGCTTGTAATATTATTAACTAATAATATTGCCACATTGCTAATAATATTAAAATAACAAAATTTATAGAATGTATTTGTTGAGTTCGGTATGCACTTTTTCTTTATTAAACCTATTAAACATATTATTATATGGTAATGTATTTCTAAGTACAAAATATTGTCAAATAAATTTTATAATGCAGCTTCAATAATACTCCTCTCTACGTATTCGTATATATACCAAGTCTGATCACATAAATATCGAAATATAAATATTTTTATACTATTTAATAGTTTCAAAATTTCTATATAAGCCTATATTTCTGAACGTACACTTAAAAATAATTATTCATTATATTTTTCATTCAAATTAAATTTCATTCATTTTTAAAGAATTATATTTTTAATGAATAACTTTGTTCTAAATTATTTAATAACATCTCATGCATTTAAAGACTTAAAATAGCTTTGATATTTAATTCATAAGGAACAAGAATATTAAATAAATTTTGAAAGTGATTTAGTACGCCATATTTTATTATTTATTTAATTAAAATAAGGATGTTATTTGGAATATTTAGAACATATCATGTTATTGTCAATTATTATAAAATAATTAATTAATATTGTAACAAGTATGAGCGTAACAGCGTAATATATTTCTTTGCGTAACTGTAAAAATAAAAATTCATTATTATACACATAAATATTTTACATAAATTTTGGTATCAAGGTCATACTGTCATATAACAAAGTGCTCTTTTTATAAATAAACATTCTATTAATATGTTGTTAATAAAAATTGTTTCAATTATACATTAATAAGCATAAAATATTTAAACGTAAATTAAATCAAATATTAATAAATATATAAAATAGAAACTATGAAAATAATCTATAAGACTATAAATACAGTGTAGGTATTTTAGATAAACATAAACTATAATAAATAATAATAAAAGGAAGAAAATATTTGAAAATTAGACTGTAATTTTTTAAATATGATGTATACAAACTGAAAGTATATATATATATATATATATATATATATATCTGGTATTCATATATATGAAGTATGTTACATTGTAAATATATATATATTATAATAAAATTGTATTTGGTCTTAAAGTTATTTCATTTAATTTTTGGGTGTATAAAGAAAAATTCTTTATATTCAGCAACAGTATTGAATTATGTAAATTTATTACACTTGTATTTAATTACTTATAAAAGTAAATATTATTTTAGATTGTTTCTATTCTTTTTATTATATAAATAATATGCCAAGATATATAATAAATAAATAGAAGTGATCAATAAAAATCTAATCACATATATTAATGTAGTAAGATGTGCAATAATATATATGAATTATTGTTTAGTATTTTTATTCAGACAGATTTGTTTTCTCCATGATATTTCAGATTTGCTGATATGCTTTTGATAATAGCCTAAGTGTAAGTGAGCTTTGATGTAAAATCTAGTAAATACTAATGCTAATTAAGAATAAACTTTTACAATAATATACATATCATTTAGATATTACATTGATAATTTATCACTTGTATATTAAAAACCTCTTTAAATTCATGTACTTAATATTATGAAATTCTATTTAATTAATATCGTAAACAAATTATTATCTTATAACAAATATGCTAAAAAAATATTGTATTAAAACTTTTTTACGCAGTAAGCAAGAATTTACTGGACAAAAATTTTGAAATAATTCATTTCTTTGCACTGTTTAGCATTATTTGACTATTATTAGTTTGGTATTTTGAAATTATCAATGGCATTGATATTCGGTTGATCAACATAGAATATGAAAATAAAAGCTTACTGGTATTGTAAATTAAGCAAATTTATACGTATATATAAATAATAATAATAAGTTAAAATATGTGTATACTTATTTAGATTGCACATTTTTTTAACGAATAACGTATTGAAAAATACTTTAAATGATTTTATTAAAAAAATAATGTTATTATTTCACTATCGCTATTAATTTTATTTATATTGTACATGACACCATTTAAAATTCATACATAATTTCTTTTTCATAATTTTCATAATCAATATTATCTTTTAATAAACATTATTTTAACCCTATAATGTTAAGATTTAATTGATCGTATCCATAACGATTTGGTTATAAATATTAAATATTATTTACATATAAATTAATATTTGATAGCTATTATTAATGATGTGGAATGTTTATTATGAGCAAAAATTGAAAATATTGCAAAGCATTTATGTAGTCAATTTATTTATGTCAATTTTTGTCTTATATATTATTTGCTATACAAATAAATGATTTTAATATTAATATTTCATCAATAAGTTTTTCACACTATATATTAAATTGATATAAATTAATGTGAATTTTTAATTTAATTTAATCTTAACTTCAGAGTATATGAGAATATTAAATTGAAAAAATTTTTGACCAAAATACATTCAAACATATTTTATACATAATATTATATTCTTACCCTTTGTTTATCATTTTATCATAAAATTACATAAAAAAGATTACATAAAAAATTAACACATTACGTCGATAATAAAATTTTTTTTATTATTTGAAATTATTACAATTATTAAAATATTTTTATATTCCTTAGAATATACGGTATATTTCTCTATATAATTAATGTTTATTATGTATTATAAGATCTTTTTTTTTTTTTTTCTTTTTTATAAAGTATAGACTCTTAATTGATAGATTACGGAATCTTGTAATTATTAAACAATGTAAATACTTTCATTAAAGAGATTCATTACAAAACAGCCTTTGTAATTATAATTTTTTTCGAGAATACGAAGCTGCATTAGAATTTTTACAGAATTTCTGTTTATACAAATCAATCAGTAATTTCTACGTAAATAATTTAAGTTTTATTAAGTTTTGTATGCAAAAAATAATAAAATACTGATATATTTAATATTAAAATGAATGTTGATACCTATTTAATGCGATTCAAAACTTAAATTTGTAATTTAATGTCAAGAAAACGACAATTGAATAAATTGACAAATTTGAAGTTTTAACAGGAACTATCTCTGTTTAACGAATAAACTAATACTGTTATTTTTTTATAAGAATTTAATAAATAATTTAAATTAAGAAATATTGAATACAAATTTTTAAATATTATATATTAATATTTAAAATTAATCATAATATTAATTTTAATATTAATGTAATATTTTAATTTTTAATTTGATAATTAACTTTAATATTATAATATTAATAATAATATTAAAAAATTAATATAAGGTATATGAATAGTCAATGAACAATAAATTATAATCACTTGACAATAGATTGGATAAATCTTTAAAAATTTGCATAATGTAAACTAGTTTACATTGATATCAGTTGTACATAAAAGCTAATCCGCAATTGATAATTCTTAAAGACATTGCGAATTTTCTCCCGTGGCCATGATAACTATTTCTGTGTGACTTCTTAATGACCTTGAATACCTAAATGCTAGCTATATATAACGCTGAGGATTACAGTGATACCTTGTTAAATTTTTAAGAACTTTGCGCAATAGCTGATCTAAGCAACGTCTAAATGTAATGCCGCACATCGCATACAATAAGAAATTGATACTGAAATTCGTATAATACAGTAACATAAAAAATTGCTGAAGACACCACAGTAACGCAGGTGTATCTTTACGCGCCAGCGTGAAGAAAAAGACACATAATCGTATGGCGTAGCTGAAAAAAAAAATTTAGTTAGTTTCTTTTATTAAATCTATTGGTCGCCCTTCGTATTATAATTATTATCATTATTATTATTATTATTATTATTATTATTATTATTATTATTATTATTATTATTATTATTATTATTATTATTTTTTATTTTGTATTTTTTATTTTTTATTTTTTATTTTTTATTTTTTATTTTTTTTAATATCAACGCACAATATTGTAATATTACGTATGTAATGAATTCAAATGACATTCAATCATGTGGATGTATGGCTAGAGCAAATATTTTTATTTAAAAAATCATACATTTCAGAAAATTCATTAATTTTCATATATATACAGTATTATATTTGAGTCAGCCATTAAATTTATATCTATAAAATACGTATAAGGCATAAGATGAGTATATTTATGGTATAATTTTAAATAATGAAATGCTGTTTTTATTGAATATATAAAGGAATTATTTCAAACTAATCTAATATTTTACATATTTCTGTACTTAAGAAGTCTCGAAAATTATTTTTATTTTTAATATTTGCGAACTTCATACGAATGTGTTATTTCCCTTTTCCTAGCACATTTTTCCATATGAAATACTTCTCTTTACACTTGTACATTTTAATCCCACCTTTCAAGCATATAAACATAACCGAATTTCGTATACATACGCAAGTAATAATACACTTTATGGAAAGCAGAGACTCGACGACGAACACGGATTTATAAGATACGTAAGTAAAAAGCGAGAGTATGAGAATAAAACGAAGAAAACGGATAAAACCCCTATAAAAAAAAGAATAAGAAAAAGAAGAAATATCCCATTTTTATAAATTTTTCAAAGGATTTTTTATCATTATCGAATACTATATTATTATAATTTGCCTTATTTTACACTTTTTTACACTTTTTGAATGATAAAAAAATGTTAAATTAGTAATTCAGATAAACATAGTAATATATTGTAGCTTTATAGAATCACATGCATCATACTAATAGTTCTAATGCTTGTCGCATAAATTATTTTCAAAACATATTTAAAACATTTTTATTGATCAAAAAAAAAAATTCTATGTATATATATATATATATGTAGACATTATATAATCTTGTTTACTTTTTGAAAAAAGAAAGCCTACATCACTACTTGTATTATAAAGCTACACCCTGATTATATTACTCCAGTTGTTGTGGGGATATTCGATTCAAGGTAGAAATAACTATTTTATAAAGCAATAGTCATATCGAATGGCTTGGGATACAGCCATCCATGAAGACTTGAGTTGTCAGAACAAGGAAAAGACGCTGGACCTTGTCGTATTACTGCTTATTCGTTACGCAACATCGAGCCTATAAGAGAGGGTTGCATGTGTGCGTAACAAGGGTTTCTTAGTTCAAGGTTTACATACATATGGGAAACGTGTACGAATGTTCTACATACATATTCCCAAGTATGATCGCACATTTAATGTTTGTTAGGGATCGCGCGCGCGTGTATGTGTGTGAGAGCCAGAGACAGAGTATATATAGTAGTATGTTTTATACAGGCAATATTGCGAAGAAAATGAAGATTGTAGATATAGAAAATGTATGTTCTCATAATTATTATAGTTTAATTGTCAATTAATGTGGAAAAATATGTATTAAAACTAAGAGAATTTAGAAACACCGTACTGGAAATTTATTTGGTTACAAAATTACAGCCTATTGTAATACATGTAATGCATAAATTTATTTATTTTGCAATTGAAAGAGTAAATTATTTCATTACTAAAGAAGATTTTTTAAATAGTTTTCTTCACACATATTCGTCAAGTTAATCTCATAAGTAATTTATACAATTAGGGATTGAAACATAATACGAATCAAAGTTTGGGAAACAAATGTAAGTTCATTGCATTGACCTTAACGATACATTGGGTACAAACATCTATAAATAACTAGGAAGAACAATCGTAGAAGACATAAAAAATTATAGAAGCCGCACTTAATTCAAGTAGGGATCGCTGAAGTTACAAAAAAAGAAGAGAGAAAAAGACTGCGTCAGAAAGAATCAATGAATGAAAAAAAAAAAAAAAAAAATTTAAAAGCGAAAAAATAGGAAAGCAGATTGATTGTAATTTCAATTACATATTTAATTACAATTACATTTAATACAATTACAACAAATGAGTATCGTGAATTCTACTGATTCTGAAGCCTTTTATACACGGAATGAAATAAATGTTACATGAAATTATGTAAGATAATGAAAATATAAAAATAATATATAAAAGATAGGATCCTATGAAATAACATATACGTTGTTTGCAAACAAAGATAATTTTTCTTACTAAAAAAAGTAGCTTACAAATATAAAAGGTAGATCCCATTAATTATAAGCAGCAAAAATTGATATTTCAGATAAAGTAGCTACATATTGTTAAATATATTGAATTACCTTTGTGAAAATTAAAAATAATAATATTCAAAGTGATAGTGGTTTTATGTATATTGAATTATGTCCACAATTATACGTTAATTTATCAAAGTAGTGTAGAAAGAAAAGTTAACACTAATATCAATAGTAAAGCAAATATCGATCTTTTTACAAAAGTTATCGATAACTATAGACATGTATATACTTATAATAATAATAATAATAATAATAATAATAATAATAATAATAATAATAATAATAATAATATGAAATAGTACATATAATAATAAGCAATAGCTCAATTTCTTACATTAAAAAAAAAAAAAAAACGAATATACGGAGAAATTGCTTAAAGATAACGAAATACATAATAAGAAAATCGAAACGTGAATTGTTACAGGTGTTACGAATTCAGGTCAAGGACAGGATATTACACACAAATTTGTAACGTAGTCCCGAGTAATAACTGATAATGAATATTTAATCCAATAATTAAACGTAGTTCGTTATTAAATTTCTTTTTTGAAAGTACCATGTGGTAATAATCAGGAGATATCGGGAAATATCGATGGTGTTAATAAAGCAGGTAGATCTCAATTAAATTACTCATATGTAAAATACTTGAGCATAAGCCCTTGAAAAGTATTAAGCGATATTGTTAAAAGGATCTAGAGAGCAATATGTAGATGAAAATAATAATAAAAAATGGAGAAAAATGGAGTCGTACAACCATTGTCGTAAATGCATCTGAAGCCACCCTATACTACTATAGAAAGTAAAACACACATACTAATGCCCTAGTATTTGTTATAGCTGCATATTTGACATGTGTCAGTAAGTGATAAATAGTCTCGTTTCTCCCTCATTCTCTTCACGAATTCAATCATCATGAATACAGACAAAAAAAAAGAAGATTTTTATTCTTTTTTGTCAGTCAATTAATTACCAAAAATATTTCAAAATTCTCTTGACACGGCATGTATATACAATTTCAATTATTAATCATTTCAAATCATTTAAGAATTTCGACGAGATTTTTTTCATTTATTCGATTAAACGTTGCTTACCGTATGATAACAGTAGTAGAGCAACACAAATCTATAAAAAGAAACAAGACGAAGCAGGAAATCCCCATAATGTAATATGGCAAGCAAACACTAACCATCCGTACAATGTAATAATATATCATTTTTCCAAACTTCTGTCCGAGGGATTCCCTAATTGGGTATTCGTGTTAAAATCTGGCAATTAGTCAGCCAATACTATCGATCACGTTCGAGAGGGTATGTGTGGTTGACCAAAACGGATCGACAACGAGTTGGCAATGTATTAGTATACTTTAATGCGAGTCGGAAATTTATAGATCGAGAATATCGCTTAATTCTCGATTATCCGATTGCAATGATAATAGGACCTATCTTTGGACTTTTTGCGAGACGTCCGATGATTAGATTATATAATTTGATACCAATTCCGGTATCGGCAGAGACCATTTCTCCTCCCTTCGTTTGGATGGACGTGCATATTCCCATTTAATATATTGTATAAACTATCTAAACTATCGCTTCAATATCATTTAAAGCTTAAATTTTCCTTTTTCAGATTATATCTGAGACTATTGATGTAATAACATGCAATCAATATATATTAATTTAAAAAAATTACTTCTATCCTTTACAAAAATTTCATTATTTGATAAAAAAAAAAAAAGAACAGTGACTCTTATTATCTTGTGAATTTGCGAGTAACGAATCTATGTTTATAGCTTATAATTTAAACATTTATCACAAATCTGTATGAATGTTAAATATTTGGATCACTACGATATTAATTAATTTCAAGTTCCGTCGTAATTTTTTAAACCTAAACAAAAATTATGTCGATTGATTTTGAATTATAAATATGTATCTTTGGTTGAAATAATTCATAAAATCTTCTATTATTATTTCTAATTTCAATATATGACCATTACTTGGTTTTAAAAAAATATTTTTACTGCCGTATTTGATGATCTACAATAGCGATCTCTCTATTTTTCCCCTATATAAGAAACTTTATTATGCTTTATTGAATCGCCAATAATTCATTTACAAACAAATATTTTTATTCTTTTATCGATAAATAAATATTTAACATATAAAAATTCAATCTATAATTTAATGTTAAAATAGCATTATCGAATTACTTTAATGTTTTGCTTTCTAGTTCGTAAAAATTACTAAATGAATAAAATAAGCATAAATCAGTTGAATATATGGTAACATTATTTTGGTGCATACGAACATCATATGAACATATAAACCGAATATCGTGCAATTCCGGTATATGAATGTCAACAGTGTTCTGCATTTATAGGAAATATGATATTTTTGATAGGAAATGTTCATTTTTATAATTTATCTATGTTTTTATTTGTATAATTATATGTCTAGGATATTAAGAATTCATTGATTAAAAATTTAGTAAAATTTTTTAGATTTATTGAAAAAGTAGCATTGATTCTATCTAATTTTAAATGAATTTCAATCTTAATTTTATAATAGCTTTGACGTAAATAACGATTTTGTAACATAAATATTAGAGCTTTCTTTATATATCGCAGTATATTTATAATTATTCATTTATATTAATTCGTATATTCATTTGAACTGAAATAAATTTAAATTGAAGAACAAAAATTGAATAGAATAAATATTCTCTTTTTATCGGGGGAAATAAGGAATATTGAAACTAAACATGAACGCGTCATTTTATTATATTTTATAAGAAATTGCTCTTTCATTTAAAACCTCTATGATGTGTTACCAAAGATAATATTTATTTAATTTTTTTTTTCTTAAATTTCTATTTTATATAAATAACATTCACGCGTCTTTAACAGAAAAATTGCTTTCTAATGTTCCAAATGCAAATATTCTTATTTCTGTGATATAAAGTGATTTCAATACAAATTCAATAATATATTTAATATATTTAACATATGTAATATTACTTGCTTATTATTTCAAATATTTTTAGTACAAAGAAAATTTTAACTATTGCAAAGCCTTTACATGCATGTCTTTTAAAATTGGTTTTATAAGAAATCAAGAAATATTGTGACAAAAAAAAAAAATTTTTTTGTTAAAAATTTCATTCTTACAAAAATAGGTTTTATATGAAAATTAATTGATAGTAATGTAATTTTACATGCAATACATATAATTCTATCGTCTTAATCGAAATGGACACAAATTTATTTACCTTGGTAAATTCAGGAGAATGAAAACTGTACTAATAAGCAGAAGCATCTTTGTTATGCTTTGCTGATTGCGTGTAGAAACTAAATTTCGAGATGATGACCTCACATCTATAAAAATACAAATGAAGACAAATTAGTTGTTTAAAATAATCATAACAATTACATTAGAGAATATAAATATATATATATATATATATATATATATATATATATATATATATATTATTAAATTACAAGCAACATTATTTATTATTCAGCAATTCATTTATTACTTTAATACATATACAAATATGACTAATAATCGTATTGTTCCGATAAAACTATGTTTTACAAATTATAATAAATATTTGATGAATATTTAAATGTTTTAATTTGGAACATTGGAAGAATCGTTTTTTGATAGTAGAAGAAATAAGAAATAAGCACGATAATGTTATAGAAGGCAAATAAAAAAAGATAAAGAATACGAAATGATGATATTTATTTTTATCTTGAAAAAAAGCATTAAAAATTTGCTTACATTAAAACTTGGCTTTGAAAACAATTAGTAATAATTTATTGCCTTAAACTTTTAATTATGCTTTGATTTGATAAAAAATATGTTGATTCATATGATTTCCTGTCAGATTTATTTAACGATATGTATTTTAATCTGTTAATTATGTATTTAATTATCTGCTTAATTCAATATATAATATCCATATCTCGATTTACTAAGAGAAATTGTACAATTTAAGCAAATAAAAAAATTGATTTATCTTGACAATGAAAATATGAGTTTGTTTTAAATGTTACAAATAAAATTATTTTTCAAAGAATCGTTTAATATTATGTACTATCGAACTATTATTGTAACTAAGAGATAACTAATCGATAACTTATAGATAATATATATATATATCTAATAGATACTATCAAACGATGAATAGATTTATTTGATTTAATTATTAGCTCCCGTTCATTTTTAATTAAATTATTTAATAATGAATTTTTCGATGCCAATAAATAAAAATTTTCGTTTGTCACAAGCTAACACACAGGATTTATTAATTTTACTACGTTAGAACATTTGTCATGTCACAAGTTGCTCAAATGGGAGCTTAAATTTTTTTCAAAGCTTATCATTATATTCAAGAAAGTTAGAAATTTTTTCAGTAAAAATCTTTATATGAATAGTTACATTTTTAATAATTAAAATAAAAATCAAACGTATCGTAACAGCTATTGTACCTGATATATTTATTGCTATCGTCTATCCACTAAAGCCACTAAATCAGCTATTCTGATGTTGTATCTACAGTTTTGTTTCTTCCATCACCTCTAATAAATCTATGAGCGCATTTTTGAATCATTGGGCGTGAAAAGTGAATATAACAGTCATTCTTTTTTATGAATTAAAAGATTTTGACACTGGCAAATAAATTTGTTAAGGTACAATGCCACCACAATACTTTGTGTTTTAAAAACGAATCATCGACAATAATATAGACCATACTTATTTTTTACTGAATATTATTAGAAAATGTATTAATAAAGTCAATTAATCACTATTTTTGTAGAAATGTTTTGACAGCTTATTGGGTCAACTCCTCTGTTTTTCGATTTTTATTTGTACACAAAATAGGCCTTGGAACGTCTATCCAAAATTTTAAATAATATGACTAGACAGTTGTATTTTTAAATTGGCAAACTTATATTTATAGTAACTTTTATAATTTTTTCTATTTTTATAACAATTTTTGTTTTTATCTTGTTTTTACTAAATTATTACAGATTTAATAAGTTGCATAAGCTTTCATATAAATTTTGAAAATCAAATTCGTAACAAACTAATGTATTTATGATTGTTAAAAAAAAAAAAATATATATATATATATATATATAAACTTTGATATTTTTACAATATTGTAGATTATGAGTTAGAACTATAGAAAATTTATTTTTATGTACTGAATAAATAAGTTTAAACTAACAGTATTATTTTCATTTACCATAATAATTATTAAGTATCATTTAGGAATATAATAATTCCATCTTTTTAAATATAATAAACCAATGATTATAAAAAAGATGTTCAACTAATTCATTAATAGAAAGCTTTATGGAAGATAAAATCAAATCAACTAAATGTCATAATATAGTTCTTAAAATATTTTTTGATAATAATGAAGATATCGTTTAAAGCAAATTTTTCTTTAAATATATTTTTTTATCTTCTCTGCTGTACATGCAATCCAGAAGATGCGTAAATATAATTAGTAATATTTTTAATTATATTTAAATATTATGACTATTATATGATGACAGCTGTCGTGCAACTTATTGCTGAAAAAAGCAACGATTTTATAAAAATGAATTTCTCGATTAACATATAAATCAAAAGCAATATCGATCGGCATAAAAATTTTTTAAAATATTTTTAGAAATCTTTCTCTTACATATTTATGTGCTTTAAAAAATTTTCTTAAATATATATTTCTTTATTATTTTAGCAAAAAAATTGATATTTATTTGTCATATATTGTCAAATTACATATTGGAATTTGAAGAACAAGCCTTGGAAAGTTCAATTAACATAATCGTGAGATATTAAATTTTCTATATCATATTAAAGACCAAATAAAAATGAAATATTTTATATTTTCAATCAATTGTGTATCTTACTGATTTTAGCTAATGAAATCGAATTTTAGCTAAATAAATAATCCTATCTTCAAATACGATTTTTAAAATATATTATAGCAGATGTATTATTATACTGATATCGAATACTAATGTGAAATTTTACCTTAATTCCTACATTATACGCCTGTATTTGAGAAAATTTATGTACGATTAAACCAAAACTTAATTCTAACAGGGCAGAGAAATAAGGTTAATGTATTGTAGAATCTTATAAGATTTGAGTTTAACATATATTCATTATATGAACTTATATAAAAGTTACCTTAAAATTACAAAAAGATGCGTTATAAGCGTACAACGTATTATATAATATATAATTATAAAAGAGAATTTTTATTTAAAATTGAATGAATTGCAGCTGAATTAGCTTATTACAGTAATGAGAAATTTGTATAAATAAATTAATATATAAATATTACATTAATGATTATCATATTATAATTGTACGCAAATTCGACGGAACAATGATATATTCGTATTTGAATTTTCGAAATTATAAAAATAAATATTTTAATGACATTTTATGTTTATTAATTGCATTAAATTTAATAATTTACCGCATAACGAATCTCGAATTTTTCTAAGTAAATATTCGTTTTATATCCTCCTATAATTATTATTATATACCAACACATTGATTTTTTTAATTAATCAATCAATAATTAAAACTATATTAATAGAGTGGACCTTAATTTGTCGTTAAAAATATTTCAAAATAAAGTTTACATATACGACATTTAAATTAATCAGAGTAATAAATAATTACAACTTTTTTAACTACATAATTAAGTAATTTAAAAAAAAAAAGTAAATTCATGAAACTATTTTACATAAAATATTAAAAAAAAAAAAAAATTATTAAAAACACTTATTGTTATAAATAAATATCATGTGATAATCATCTTCTGTTATATCAAATATAAATCACTTATAGTATTGATGGAAACAATAATAATGAATGAGATTTCTTACTTTTATAATTACAATATTTTAGTCAATACATGTATATGGCTCAGTATGCCGTAAAATATTTATTATTTTATCAATGATTATTATTTTTATACCAATAAATGTATAATAAATAATAATTACTTAGCGCATACTCGTTTATTTCCTTCTGTAACTCATTTGTTTTTACCTTATTTTTTATTATTAAGCATTTATAAACAGTAGTTTTAAGTTTTAAAAAGTAATAATTAGTGAAGAAAATCAATATGTAACAAGATTAAAGTAAAAATAAATTATATTAATTTTATTTATGAATTATTTATATTATATATCCATCAACAACGTACAATAAATGCAAATTAATACTTATATATGAAAGCATAAACAAAATTTTTTATTAATATAAATAATTATCTTCAATTTTTTAATTAAAATTTATTGATTTCAGAAAAAATTCTATAAAAATAAAAACATCATGATTTAGTCATTTTAAAATCATTATATTTTATGGATTTATGTTCAATTCAATAGCCACGTTGAAAGAATTATAAAGATTATTTTTTTAAATATTTCATATAGAATTATTTTTTAGTTTATTTAAAGTTAATAAAACATTTATTTAACTCAATCATCGATTTAATTGATTTAGAATATACATTATTAAAATTAATATTTTAATTTGAATGTTAAATAAGTTTTCTTTTTAATATCAATGTTGGTGTAACATCAATCATATTTGAATAATATTGTTAAATTAATTTAAAAATTTTCAATGAATTCTATTGATTTTATATATTAGAACGATGTCTAATAAACGGATTTCTCTGATATCCAGATATAATTGTAGTAACATTTAAAATTTTGACAAACTAATGCAGATTAATTTGAGACGCACAAATCTTAAATTACTAAAGCTTTGTGTATGCACCGATGCATTTCTACACGATTTGTATAAAATTGTATCCGGCTCTCTATTTCGTATCGGTGTACATTATCTAATTACCGTTCTAAAATATGAAATTCCTAACTTGACCTATTTAATATTAATTATTTTAAATAAGATTAACGTGTTCTAGATATTGATCGTCTATTTATTTTATATTTTTCACTATTAATATTAGAAGTTAGGATTTGAGAAATATTCCTTTTTAGCTCATTCAATGTACGTTAATTTATTCAAAATTTTGTCTAACAATGCATCTTAATTATGTATTAGCTGTTTTGATAAATAATATTTTTCGTTCATGTTAAATTTATAATATTATAATGATAGGGAATTCTTATAACATATATTAAGAATATTATATTATTCATTATGTAACTTATATAACGAAAAATATTTAATACAAATTTTTAAAGGGGCAGTTATGTATTACAATTTTTTTAATTAGTATTCGATACTTTTTTTGGCCATAATTATCAATCTTTTTTTTTTTTTTTTTTTAAGATTCATATGTGATGCATAATATTTTGACGTAGATCTTTTGTAACAACAGTTTCTCTTCTAAATTCCTACACTTAGAGAAATATCTAAAATCATGACACTTATCTCGTTAATTTAATAATAAAATATCTAATATTTAATTAATCTCATATTTATTCAATCTAATATTTAATTAATACACCATTTTAACCATATAAGTGATAATTTTTACCACTATTTCATACTATAAGCATTCCAATGCAGAATTTATGTATACATATTTTTAATAAGCATTTCATTTTTAAATATCTTAATTTCTAATACATATTAATCAATATATCTCATTCGCAATTTCAAATAGTCTCTACAATTCAAACGTTAGTTTCATTAAATATTTTATACTTGGTTCGGTATCCCATAATCTATTGATATGTTGTCTTTAATCTATGCTTTACTTAATAACTCTTTCAACTATTATTTTACGAAATTCTTGTATTTATTCAATAATGTTAATAATAATTAATATAGAATGATTATGCAACATAAAATAATTAAAAAATGAGAATTTTATATAAAATGTATAAATAT
Organism: Ceratosolen solmsi marchali; assembly: GCF_000503995.2. Taxonomy (NCBI): domain Eukaryota; kingdom Metazoa; phylum Arthropoda; class Insecta; order Hymenoptera; family Agaonidae; genus Ceratosolen; species Ceratosolen solmsi. Next base: position 1,391,980 of record NW_011948436.1, on the reverse strand, counting down.
TTTCATAGAAATACTTAAAATATATTGATTAAAACTATCCCATGGATACAGAGAACTTTAATGTAAAGGAAGACAACAGATTTTGATAACATAGACATAATTGACTCTCAGATAACATCGAGCGACGGTAAGCTCTTTGTGACTATTGTCATCGCAATAATCGTGATTCATAGTCTTGCTTATTTCATATTCAGTAAGATCATACGCACACACATTTTTTTTTTATAATACATTTATATAATAATTGAGAAGCATTTAGCAGTACAATGACATTTTCAATAATAAGATAATCTAGCTAATTATTACCAAAAAGCATATAGAGAAGATTTTCAGAGGATAGAAGATAATCATAATATGGTAGTGATATTTAAAAAAATTTTTTGATAAAGGAGAATAGAAGAGAAAAAAAATGGGAGAAAGAGGAAGTTGTAATTCATGCCCGCGTAAAATAGAAAAAGATTCTCCTTCCCACTAGTGTCGAAAGAAATTCCGCCACTTTGTGCTATCTTCTCTATATACATAAATCACTTTCTTCAATAGTGGCAACAACTTCCTGCTTCATTGGAGCCACTACATGTCTACTACTTACCAAATGTCTTTTGGCAGGTTTTTCGTTCGCGCTCTCCAGATCCACCGTAACTATACATCTAGGGGTGGATCATCCCTCTACGATAATTTTCTCCCTCCCCTATCTCAATTTATCTATCTTACTTCATCTCATTTCCCAATGTGTGAGAATGACGGAAATAGGACGGCTCTAATACCCTAGGATCTCTCTAGGGCACAGCCAAAAAAAATCTAAGCCGTTGAATAGAACCTATACGCATGAGCATCGACCTGTTCCTATACTTTGATTCTTTGCGAGATTACTAATCGCGTGAAACTAATGTCTTTGACCTCTTTTGTCGTCCCGAAGGATAACAGAAACTCGTCCCTTTGACCGCGAATTCTCCCATTACCCACTTTGCTGCTCAATAGCTTAAGAAAATAGCTTTTCCTTCCAATATTACTAACTTTGGTTGCAGGTTAATGTTAAATCCGAGTGCAAGAAAATTAACAAAATTGAGAAATCGTAAAGCTTGAATTTGAAACCGTTCTTGTTATCTTTAATTACTTAATGTAACGCTGCTAATTATCATGAAATGATAATTATACACACGGACGCGCGCATGCACGCGCATATACACGCGCACACGCACAAACAAACAAACAAACAAACAAACAAACAAACAAACAAACGAACAAACAACGACGATAATTATTAGGATAAAGTTTAAAACTCTGCTTAATTATCATTTGATAAAGTTAAAAATTAAAAAGCCGTCAATTATTAAAATTTACTTGTGACTGTTGATAAATTTCATTTATTCAGGTGATTGAAATAAGGAATGTCGATTTAATAACCACATTATTATAGTATGTAAAAATATTATATAATAAAAATAAATCTTACATTAGTCTATTAACGATAAAAAATAGTTGCCAACAACGCATATTTAGAAAATATATATAAAAGCCAACTATTTATAGGGTATTTATTGAAAATATATTAAATATATAGAGTATTTATTAAAAAATAAAGTGAACGTGTAAATTAAATGTAATTATTTTTATAATTAAATGAATTTTAATAAAATTATATTTTACCGTTCTCTATTTTCAATTCTAATTGACTTTTTTTGTTAGGCAATTTTTAATTTCCGAATTTGATATAATAAGACTTGAACTATTTATAGATAGAGCACTAGGGCACGTAATTGTTTCGTTAAACATTATAAACATAAAAAGTCTATCGGCATGTTTTTATTGGAAATAAAATCTATTTGAAGGAATGGAAATGAGGCAATTGTAAAAGGCTATTTGATCTGCAGATATTCTGATTTAAGATTTTCGGAATGTAGCATATTTAAAATTGAATTTTAACTTCATTTTATAAACACTTTACTTAAAATGGAACGAAAATTTCATAAATTTCTCTGTTTTATAAGACAATATTATATAAATACAAAATTATGCAGATAATAGTTTCGATACAATTTATAATCTCCATCTTATTTCAAATTTAAATAAAAATGAAAAGTAAATAATGCAAATTAGATTTATTCAAATTATAGATTAAATTAATACATTTTAAGATTATTTATATGAATTTATTAATAATTATATTATTATTAGGTATTGGTATTAAATGTATGTTAAATTTAATTTCACTACATAATCCATGAAATTGTTTAATATTCTTGTATAATCTGTCTTTGTTTTGTAAAAATGGCATTTCGTGCCAAAATATATTAACGCTCTTTAACAAATGCATATGTATATAATATATTCTAACTAATAAATATTGTCAACAAGCGAACGCTTGATTTTTAAATATACGAATAATTATTGTGAAGAATTTTTTACTTGACTCGGGACAAGTGATATCGAAGTTCTTCATCTTGAGAAAAAATGCCGTAATAGCTGATTGATTAAATTTCATATTAAAAACGTCATTCTGAATATTTGAATATATCAAGTATTTGAAAGTAAAAAACTTACGTATGCATCGCGAAGCCGTCTCGGGTATTTGGTAAGGATTCCTGGCCGTTGTCGGGGCTTGTTGCACTTGTGGAGTTTGGGTGCGAGAGAGATGAGAATGATTATTTTTCGACGACTGGAATGATTGCTGAGACGGTTGTCTTCTGCCGCCAATACCCGAACTCAGGGCAATGTCGTTTCCTCCGTTGTTGCTGCTACTAGCACTCTGTAAGAAATGATTTTTTATTAAATGTATTTTCATATAAGCCACAATTGAACAACGCGCGACATTCGATTGTCGTTATTGTAAAAAATTATTTTCCTACAAAGTTTCCCCTACATCTATCATACTACGACAGAAGAAAAGTTAAAATTAATGACTAGGGTCAATTTTATCAAAATTATCTATATCAGTAAAATGAATTTATATCCGAGGGAGGGTGATTGCTCTAAGAGTCAAATATTTGAACAGAACAGTTAGCGAATGAAATGATCTAAAATGGATCATTTTATAATGGTAAACAATGAAGAAAAAAAAAAGTACAGCAAATGATAAGCTTATTTTGGTTATAAAAGTTCTATAACCATAAAAATTCGTATAACTGCATAATATTATAAATTATTAATTATTATCAATAAATTTATATTGCTGATTAAAAACTGTGCTGATTCATCTGAAATAATAACAATTAGATCTAAGATAAGATTTTATTTAGAGAGGTTATAAATAAAAGAAATAACATTTTATATATTAACTAATTTATCTATATATTTCTTATAAAATTATTTATTTATTGTTGAGATTATCAATAGAATACTGCATCATGTAACTGTATTTAAGTTCTTAACTAAAACACCAAATGAATACAATCACATCAAATACAATATACATTACACACGTGCTCATTATAAAAAATGAAGTTTGATAAAATATAAATTAACATTATTTAAAAGCCAACGTTCGTTAAAAACAAAACAAAAAAACAACAACAACGACAACAAAACATGTTTAATATTATCTATAAATGAGGTAATTTTCATAAAAATATGAAAGATAATAATGAAGGAGAAACGTGTCGTTCCTATATTAATTTCCGTACGTAAAAAATGTAATATGATATGGGTATTTATTTATAAGGGGGGATTGTAAAGGATCAAATACAAAATCAATTGCAAAAAAGCTCATTACAGATATTCATTACATATATATCGAACAAAATTGTACAGCTTTCAAATATGTTCAAAATTAGTTTGCGCTCGTGCATTGTTGTTAATATAAGCAATAAATTTTGAAACTGTTAGTACAATACGTTAAATTTATTCTCAAAATCACTATAATTTGAATGGAAAGGCAACTTTCATTGTATTATTTATTTATAAACAAATATACATGCGAAATTTTTATAAAGTAATCATTTTGATAAAGTAAATTATAAATATAATGTCTCGATACAATTACAGATATTACAGTGTTTTCTTAAATTCAATTATATAAATTTTAAACTACTTCACAATAAAATATATAATATTATGCCTTATTTTAACATCATACGTTTTTGTAAAATGCCCAATAGATTTTAATGCATATTTATTATATTATTATCAATGTTTCAGAAATATAGCATTTTTTATTTAAAATGATAACGTAGTGTGGCTTTTTAAAAGCATTTTAACAAAGTAAAATAATGCTTTGTCTATATCATTGAGGTTTTAAATTAAATGATAATCCTATTTATATAAATGTACAAATTTTGTTTTTTAATAAAAAAATATGAACTTGCCCAAATATACATTGTAGTTCTTAAGTGTACTTGACACTTAAGCTTCTTTGTCAGATTATTCAAATGAATAAAATAAATAAACTAAATCAAACAGAATTATATAGTTATATAAAAAAATTTATTTATCTTATGCATTTTATTTACTACACATTTGTTCGTGGTATTAATCATATATATATTTTGGAGATAATAGTATTTTAGTAATTTAAAATTTATTTTTCAGATCTAAATAGTATTCGTCCGTATTATGCACATTTATAATTTCATTTTATAATTTACCCACAAATATATGAGGAATTGATTAATTACATCATTAATCAATAAATCATACATTATGAGCGAATTTTAAGTAGCAAATTATCCCGTGTTTTTCATTTTTATATAATTAGCAAATTGAAACACTTTATTCGTACGATATAAATAATATATCCTCAAAATTTTTATTTATATAACAAATAAAATAAACAATAATAGTTTTTATTATTTTTTATAAAATTATTTCTATTATAAAATTCTATGCTTAAAAAATGTATGATTTTAAGGTAAATATCGTTATAAAGTATTTATGTATTGAAATATTTTAATAATTTAACTTTGAAAATAGTATATGCAATTCAATGTAGCAATATGTATTTTACATGAAATTCAAAATTATACACAATATTAATTATATTTATTTCTCTTGCATAAAGTATAGAAATTAGAATAATATAATAAATTGAGGTTCATATATTTGAATTTTATAAAATTTTCACTTGCATTCTGAATTAATAATGAATTTAATAGCAATATGCAATGTCAATATGTATTAAGCTATAATATAGTCTATTTTATATAATCTGTGGATTAAGTGAAAAGGATACTTTTTTAAAATAGATTTGCTAAAAGCAAACACCATCAAAAAATGTTTGTGCCTTCAAATTAATAAGTTAATGTTACATTTCTATTCTCGACCTATTGAAAGTAATATAATTTAACTTTAAAACAGATATTGAAATATTTTCTATGAGCTTTATGCATAATGTATATTACTAATGATGATTAAAAATATTTAATTTAACTTCAATAAACAGTTTTAAATCACAAAATTATATTGAATATTTTAGTAGAACATTCTTAAATATAAAATTCATTATATAAATGATTTCGATTAATGAGTGAAGAACTTAAGAGCATTTCAAAATTTCACATCAACTATTGTAAATAACAGCTTATTCTATTTAAAACAATCCATAAATAATATTTCACCATAATTTCTACTCATACTATTTATACTTATGTAAACTATATACTTCATATAAAAAAAAATTTTTATTTTACTTTATCCAGTTGCAGTAGTAATCACAACTAAATTGAATTTTAGCGTAATTTAAAAATTTTATTCTCTTAATTTAATAGCACTTAATTCATATTAATTAAATACGTTTAATAAAATTAAAATGATATATGATATACTTAAACAATTACTTCACACGAACTTTTTCAATAATTCTTGGTCAGTTTAGCTTCGAATTACCTTTGTCGCATTAAAATAATATAATATTTAAACATGATGTTTTAAAATTCATGTTATATTATATTAATTAATGAGGCAATACTAATAAATTAAAACATAATAATAAAGATTTAAAATTTGAACTATAAAAACATGATAATGTAAAAATTGGAGAAATAATTTACAAAATAAAAGAATGGTAAAGCTTATATTTAAATTTGAATTAAAAATTTGAACTTCATTATATATTTAAACCAAAATTTTTTTAACTCATTTAATTTATAAGTCAAGATTAAATAATAAAATAAAAATAAAAAGAGTATTTTAAATATTGACCAACTTATATTATATTGTATTATAAGTAATAAAATAATATTAGTACGTGTGATTTTATAAAACTCATAAAGTAAATGCCAAACATCGTAATGAAATAAATTTCTCTGTTAACATTATGTATTATATATGTGTTGAATGTGCATAACACATTATATAAAAATAATAAATTTAATGATAAGAAATGATACAATCGATAGGGCAATAGATATCCTATACAAATTTGAGTATAAAATTTCCATCAAAATTTGTAAAATCAAATAAATCTGCTAAAAATATCTCGAGTAAGAGCTAAAATATTTTTTTTTTATAAGAATATTTATTTGGAATTATTGATTGTCTGGTTTACGCGATATAAATAGTATTATAGGTTTCATAAAACATATTAAATATCAATGATGATATGGTTAGAAGTGACTAATCCGATAAATTTATTGTATTGAACGATTATTCCGAAAACAAATACGACGCATAAGTTTTGTTAATCGGCAAAAAATTTCAAAATTATATTGGACTATTGAGGAATTTCTATTAAAAAACAAACAAAGAACACGGGAAACACATTTTATTTATAAAATGCACATTTATACTATTTATGTTTTTATACATTTGTGATATTAAATTGTTTAGTGGAACAAAATGTATCCATTAATTACAATACATTACATTTGTAGTTTATAATCTGCTAATTAAGATGATACTGTAAGTACATGTCCAAAAAATTTAAACAAATTATTGATTTGTTTTATAGTCTAAATAATAATGAAGAAATTCTAAAATACATAAAAATAAAAGTATGAAAAAATTAATCTTTATAATGCTGAAAATATTAGTTATTTGAATAATAAATAAACAATAAAATGCTTTATTATTTTTTTTTTTAATTACAATATAAAGATAGAAGCGATTTTATAAGATGTATGAGAAAAAATAATAATAAAGTAAAAAAAATATCACTCTAAATTCCAATACTGCAAACAGGCGTTAATATTATAAGCCAAAAAATGTTTATTTTATTGCAATTTATATCTATATATTAGTATATTATATATATATATATATATATATATATATATATATATATATATATAGATTCAAGTATATATATCTTGTATCTTCCGTATTGCGATTCAAAAAAATTCCAAACAGACTTTTACCATTTCAGATTCGGAATATTTTATTTTCTATATCTTTAGAAATAGAAATATTTTAGAATAGATTGAAAAAAAATATTCAATTTGAAAGGTAAAAGTAAGACTTATAAATAAAAGAGGAGCTAAACACATAAAAGAAAACAGAATAGTATCTGAATTCACATTACGCTTATATTAGGATAATTTAAATAATTGTCTACATACTATCGATATTTAAATTTTCTTCATTTCTAATCCGACAACTTCCATATATATATATATATATATTTTTTTTTTTAATTTAACTGTTTAATCATCGATATCGCTTATTATATTCGTAACTAGTTGTATAATATTTTTATTTAAATTCAACAGATAAGGTTATTTTAATACTTAAATATAGTTTAATATTCTCAATATTGATTAATTTTAAATTAATGCCCAACATCAATAAATACATGTAAAAATGTTATGTTGTTATGATATAATTTTTACCAAACTATTATTTCAGCTATTATTAATAATACTAATATATTCTTTCTAAATGAATAGCATTATGTAGGATAATTATGATTTAATGCTTACAGTAATCAGTAAATAATTAATTAAAAATACCATAAATGATCTACAATAGAAAATGAGGTAAAGAATATATGAAAACGTATCATTATAAATAATATATAGAAAAGAAAAAAAATCTCGTTTTTTAATTCAATCTTTTATTGAATTAATATTAAATAGCATTAAATTGCAGTATTAATGTTAAACAAGCTTTACTGAAAAATTTGTAGAAAATTATTTAATTACTATTTACATTAATTTTTTATGTAAAATATTATGAGTAAAAATCAATAGGCTTAATGGATATATTTATTAATTTATTTAAACGGTATTTCGATTTGTGCCAAAATCAATCGGTATAAATAAAAATTTTAAAGTTATTTATTATTATTTATGAAATCATATTAAAGAATTTTTTAAAAATAAATTAATTCTTTGATACAACGATTAAAAATGTTTAATAATGTATGCTGGATTAGCTGTCTAATTTTGTGATTTTATGTACGATCTGTAATATATTAAAAAATGCAAAAAGAAATTGATAACTCAAATTTCTAATCCTCATTAATTTTATTAAATTCTATAAATAATCAAGAACATCGTTAAAAATTTACCTACTAACTTGTTATATTATAATTACCACGAAGCAGTAAGAGACTATTAAATGAAAAATATTACATTTCTATGGTTTGTAAATGAATGCCTTACTACCGCATCGATATAAAAATTTCAAAAGATTATTAATAAAATATTTATTAAATAAATGCAGAAAAATGTATGCCTATGCAGCATATTTTCTCTAAGCATGTCACAATAAATACGTATACATAAGATTCTCCGTGAGAGTCTCCACTCAAATGATCACCTTGACAACTCAGATTATTCATTACCCATGAAGAATCACGTGAGTACAGTACGACCATTTTAATCGCGATCTCATAATATTCACAAAAGAAAAAAAAGAAGATAATTAAGTGGTGTATGAAAATCGACATTGAGTTAGGAGGATCGAAAATCGTCATTATCATTCATGTAGAAAACCCAAACGTAAAACATTCATTTACCGAAATAGACACTCGCCTAACTATCAAAATTTGACTTGGAATTACCAAGTAGATAAGACCATAGGGCTGGTGTGTAATCTGAGACCATTAGTTTCCCTCTTTTACACACACACGCGCACACACACATACACACACACACACACACACACATTCTCCCCCCCCCTCTCTCTCTTGTTATTAATCGGAAAAATCACAACTTGTTAACCGTAAGCAATGGCCCGATTTATTTTCCTATCCCTATTTGACACTTATAATGCTTTATTATCATGAATAACGCCTGAAAACGTTCGTACCCCCTCTATGCAATCCCCATATGTATCAGGAACAACGATTTTCAAAACTTATCATACTTATGACAATGAGAAAAATTTTTATCTTACATACAGATGTTTTAACAGATGACTGACTCATATATCATTTAAATTAATGCAACTTTACTATTCGTATTTATGATACAACATTGATATTTGTAAAAAATATTTTCAATTACATATAATTAAATTAAAATAGTTCTATTACTACTTATATTTTATTATTTGTAAGTGCGCACATATTAGTGTAATCAATACATAAGCCAAGGAACACTAAATGTATTTATGATTGATTTTATGAAAAAAGAATACTCATTCAAGTCAACTGTATAATGAGAAATAAGAAAAATTCGTCACAATTGGTCACTGAATTCTTCAAAATCTATAAGAGCAAATATATGTAATTGAGCGCACATTTTCTCCTACACTTGTTAAATAATTTAATAATTCATTTTCGCAAAATAAATTGTTGAATGTTTCTACATCTGTATTTTTAAATTATATTTTTAAAATAATACAACGCACTACGAGTTTGCATACTAATTTGTAAATATTTAAACTTATAAACATCTCTTTCTATGTAGACAAATATAGTTTAAAAGAAATCTTTTATCATAAGTATGGATTAAGCATTTCTTAACTACGTTCGTTTCGTTCCTAGAAATTGAAATTTATTTTAGACTTAAAAATTTACTGATTTTCAATTAATAGATTTTCTTTTGAAATTTGAAATTTAACGTAATGTATTAAGCAAAATATAATGTTATCGATTGCTTTATCAATGATTACGTAGTAACAATATGATCATGATAACACGGCATGAATTACTTCTCATATGATAAATAGAAGATACATTATAATTATAATAATAAAATATAGTTTTTAATATTAAAGATGTTAAACATTATGTATGTTAATTACATTAAATCACTCCAATATACAAAAGTTATTCTCGCCCCACTCCCCTTACCAAATAGGAATTTACGATTAATCATAATTTTTTAAAACACTTGCTTATGCAATTATTATCAATTAATTTTGCTTACTTTAATTAAAAAAAATATATTTAAAGCAATTCTGCGCCACCCTCGTATCAACCAAATTTACGAGCGTATCCACCTACTGAGATAATGACAGCAGACGTAGCAATGATACGAAAATTCGCGTTTTTAAAATATTTAACAACTCACATAGATACACGTATGGTCAATTTCTGTAATAACAATTTTGATAAAATTATTTATATATAATACAAGATTTCGAAGGAATATGTAATTCATGATAATTTATTTTAAATTACTTGAATTACGAATCAATATAGCAAGTCATTTATACTTTTAAACTTAAATATTTTTTTGTCAATTAGACCTACTTTTACTCAATATTTTTTTAGTAATACAAATAAATTATTCGATCGTGTAAATTTTCTATTTACATATTCCACGTATCTTATTAATTAATTGAAATAGAGTTATTATTAATATTTTCTAATCAATTTTTAAGGAACACAAAAACTCATTTACATTTTTATTAAATTTACTTATTTTTAGTCATTCTGGAATGAAATGAAATTTTATAATCTATTAGGTTTCGATTTGCGGTATTCTATATTATTTTGAGAATTTTGTGACTTATATGTCTAATTTTCTTAATTTTACAGTTTTAGTATTTTAATAAATTGAACTATTATAAAAATTATAGCACATAATTTATATAAATGGTGACTTATTATAACTGTAAGTTAAAAAAAAAAATATCAGATTCATATATATAAATATTTAGCTTGTGTTAATTTTATTTATTGACAGTCTAAATTCATCTATGGGCATTATATTTTTAAGAATAATAAAAAATTAATAGTTGATAAACTGGTTTCTCTATTTTATTACAAATTTTCTTTTATACATTAAATTCATATTGTTTTCGTTTATTATTTATTTATGGTATTATTATAATAATTTTTATTTTTTTTTTTATAGAAATTATAGGTATTATTTATATTACTTATTTGTTTATATAAATTATTATTTCAATTTAATTACTTAGCCGATTTTGATTTGTTACCGTTGTTATTGTTGTTGATTCGATAACCGTCAAGAATAAACTCACTTCTAATTTACAAAATATTTAATAATTATGTATGTAACGAATAAATAATTTTTCTATTACTACGTATTAACATAATTAAGATCCTAGCGTAATCTGATTAACTGCTTTTAGCCGATTGTAATTCTTAAGAACAAAAAAAAAAAAAACAAAAAACAAAAAAAAATCATCGAGGAATTTCCGAAAACTTGGATCATCTTTAGGATTAAGAGAAATTAGCATAACCAGTTGTGGTTCATCAAATTGTAAATAAAAACTAAAATATTACAAAATCTGAATATATCTAAATCCAATAAAGTATGAAAATTTCGTACGAATGTAAATATTCTGCATTTTAATAATGCTTCTAATTAACTTCCATTACAGTAATGTTAATATATAGACTTACAGGATGGTAGCTATCGAGCAAAATATTATACAAAATTAGAGCCAATTGATGGAAATTTGGATAAAATTATTATATAATTATATAATACTATGCTATCTAATTAAACGTGTGCGTGATTCGTTGCCTTTAAAAGTGATTGCGCAAATATCTAAAAATTCTCTACATCCATTTTTTCAAACTACATTTTTTCGACATTACGCCAATAGAGTTTCAATATATGCAAATCTAATGTAAAATAAAATCATATAATAATACGAGGTGATAAAAATATTAAGAAAAAAAAGATATTTAATATAACATACAAGGCGTGCATACATTTGAACATTGATTTTGATTAACTTGGTGGAGTTTCTATTAACTTGGAAGTATCGAAAATTTATTGCAAAAAATCTACCGACTCGAACTTGATAAATACTCTGTTGTGTTATTTTACACTTTGCCGTAATCATTGTTAAGCCGATGTATACACACTCCAATATACACACCGCCTAAAGTAAAACATTGCCTGTCAATGTTTGTCAATTGTTTCTAATTCAATGCCACATAAATGCGCCAGTGGGCGTGAATTTGATTGCTATTACTTCCTTTAAGAATTTCCGTGCGCGGATAGTAAAAAGGCGAAAGACGCGTAGAAACTTACCGGTATCTGATTGAGATTAATATCGGAGCGCTCCCTACTGGGGCACCTAGTCTCGTTGAAGCCGGGTGTCTGGCCAAATCTCCTGCTAAACCTCAAAAGGTTTCGCATAATCATCGTGTTCATAACGATAATGAGAACAAGTGGTGCCATAAGGCTGGCTATGCTGTCGATAATACTGATGATCCTCATGGTCTCGAGGTACTCGCTCTTCATGTCGCAAATCTCATTGCCGTCCTGGGTCTTGACGACGCCAGCTGTGACAAACGAGTACGAGTGACTGGCCATCGCTAGGACAACGAGGACGAGAACGATGGCCTTGGCCCGAGTGATGGTGCACATGTGAGGACGATGAAGCGGATACTGCACGGCGATGAAGCGCTCGACGGTAAAAGCGACTATCAGCCAAACGCTAAGGCTGCTGCACACCGAGCTTACGTAAACGACGGTTTCGCACCAGCCGTCCTTATTAAAGACGCGCCAGCCGATTGCATTGTTCAGCCAGACGAGCAGCAGTGAAAATAGGAAGCTGAAGTCTGCCGTCGCTAAGGCGGCCAAATAATAACTGGAGCTCCGCATCTTGAGGTGCGTGTTGAGAAAGACGACGCAGGACAGGAGATTGCCGACAAGACCCAGAAGAATGATAAACGGAATGTAATACTGGTGTGAAAAGTCCAGGACGAAATAAAGCGAGTGGCACTCCTCGCTGGCTTCTTCCTCGAAGCTCTCGATGGATTCGAAAGTCCGATTGCGCTGCTGGTGCACCGTAAGGTTGTGCCCGAGATTGTTGGTGGAGCGCCGCACGCGGCTCAGGAGTTCGTACTTGGAGGTGGCCTCGAGTAAGGCACACCTCGTCGTCGTTGTCGTCAGACCTAAGAGGATGTTCATAATTGCGTTCTTCGCATCCTTAGCCTGCTCCTTACCGCTCCTCGCATTTTTCCCAATTGTCCATGACACCGCGCGAGTTACATTCCGCGGCACCTCACTTCTTTACCTCCTGCGATGCTTTCCAATTTCTTATCATGTCGAACGATCACACATCAGCTCGTACAACAAAACCTTGGATTTTTTTACATTCGTATCGTTGCCTCCTGCTGCCCGATTCTCAACGGCCTTGGCATTCGGCAACTATTTCTTCCAATCGGCAAGCCTATTCCATAAGAAGCTCCCTAGCTTACGTTTCGTTGAGATCCTTTTTTACAGCGGCAGTGCCGTCGACGGTTTCATGCGAGCGTCATGATTGCGCTGCCTACAAGCACACGATTCAACTGTCATCGGAGAAAGATTCATGGTTATTTCGTATGATATTCAACCTCTAACCACTATCTCCGTCACTTGATCAATTTAAACATATCGAAGCATTGGCATTTAAACGCTTGTCTATTTTTAGAATTATCCGCTTAAGCCCTTCCGCCGTACAAACTTGTTTTCAACTGACTCCTCCCGATAACCACGATTGTACTTTATAATGAAAGCGAGACTCCTCGCAATGGATTCACCTCTTTTTGCGCTCTTATGGCGAAGTAAACAAAGAAATGAAAGAAAAAAAAATAAATAAATAAATAAACAATAAAAATAAAAAAAAAATGGAAAATAAAACGAGGAAAATAGAACGGACGACGAGTGGTGAGTGTATATTGACATGAAATTCAAGTGAAAGCACGAATACGGCAACCAAGTAAACTTGCGAGGAAAATCAATGGACCTCTGGATCGTAGCAATCGTTGTATCTTCTATTGTCTTCTTTGCTATTATTTCCGGGTTAAGTGTGACAGAGAGGAACGCGCGCGGAGCAACCGTAGACGATAGCGCGCGAAGGAAACTGAACATCTGCCGCCACGCAAACCCTTCGCTTCGTGGACTCGACTCGGAAAGTTTCCCGCATGCGCCGTAGGCACTATTGCACTCGTGTACGGCCCGTTGACTATCTTTCTCTCGTTTTTCATTGACTATTGCATGGAGTATTCGTGATGGGAAAAACAAAAATTAGTTTCAAGTAAATACAATTATTTTCAGCACGGCGGTTCTTATTTCTGTATACTCGACTACTTATCAACTTTTCTACAAGGATTGGTCGGCGAATTCGAAAAAATAAGATACGAAATGGAATTCAAAGTCTTGTACGATCAACGATTAAAGGAATAATGTATTGAAAGAATTAGTCAAGTTCTACTCAATTTTTTTCATATTTTTACAATGTACACAACCGGTTACGTTATTATTGAAAATTTATTTTAAAATATTAATAATAATAATAATAATAACAATTAGGAATAAAAATTAATATGAGAGCCTTTTTTGTACTCAAATTAATGTCTAAATTATTTGATATTATTTACAATGAATTGTTATTGTTCTTAGATAGATAGATATTGATTATTATTGTCGTTATTATTAATATCGCGCAATGTAAAAACATAATATCTATAACTGTTATAATAATTATTTTGAGCACTTATTCAATTAATTTGAAATTAAATTAGAAAATTTGAGAAAATATTTACTAATATTTAGTACGATGTCTATATGCAAAACTACATTGGCACTACTTTGTAAATAAAATACGTGCAGGTATAATTATCATAAAATACCTAATGAAAATATTTACAAAATTTACCTGACAAATTCATATTGTCTGTCAAATTCTTATAGAAAATGTATCAATAGTCGGGATTCCATTCCCTGAACATAAGGGGAGCATTATCGAAATAATTATACATTTGAAATCGCATTCAAGACATATATTTCGGTATCTTCTACGTTAAACATCGGATGTAAAACGCAAAGTCAACTATTTTAGTTACCGAAATTTCGCAACCACAGCTAAAATTGTTCGACTTTTTCAAAACTTTTTTCTAATTCTGGATGATAAGCTTTGACAGTTCTATTACAAATATTATACGAATAACTGTTTTTTGTTTTTTTTTTTTTTTTTTTACACAATGGCAACATCTTTGCTTCTAAATTGATAAATGTTCTAAACGATTTGGACTTCAGGTAATAGGATTTTTCAAATAATAACTCATACACTAATAAAACTACAACAACAACAACAACAACAACAAAAGAAACAAAAGAAACAAAAAACAAGAAGAAGAAGAAGAAGAAGAAGAAAAGAAATACTATTTCATCATTGTAGTGTATTAATAAGTTGTTCTTATTATTATTTCCAAATAAACGTTTCTGAAAGAATTCTAAAAGAACATCTACTGCCCTACATTAATTACAATCACAATCATAATCATAGCAATTGTATTTTACTTATACTATTTGTGTGAAAAAAACGATTAGTACATTAAATTCAATACAAGAAGAGGTAAATGACTATTATTTCTTTTTGCCTCAATACATTTGTTTGTTGTATAAAATATTTGTTTCCAAATTAGTATGTAGTAATATAAAAATGCATTTATTATCAGAGCGCAGAATCGTCGTTAACAATATATAAGTTAGGCTTAAACAAAATAGTTTAATTTTGATTAATTGTAAATTTCACTTACTACTTTCACTCACTAACAAATTATTGCAAAATTGTTAAATGTATAAAGAATAGGTCGGCCTCTATGACTGTAAAAATAAATGTGTTTTTGAAAATATGAATACAAAAAATAGTGGAGAAAATATATGTTTCATGAATTTATGTAGAGATATAAATAGCAGTTTGATGGATAATAGCTGATAGTAGAGTCGTATATACATAAATCTTACGAAACGATGAATAAGATGAAGAGAGAAAATATTAGACTAATGAAAAAAATGCGCGTTTGATGGATTTCAGCCGATTACCAAATTTCTAAGAAGAATCGTGATTCGCGCAATCTGCAAAAGTATAAAAGTTTCAAATGGAATTGGTGGTATGGGGCCGAGTAAAGCTGTAGAGTAAAAACAGCGGCAAAACTTAGCGGTCTATATTTATGTTAGCTTTCAGTCATTCCTACACCAAGGACTGAAAGAAAAAAAAAAAGAAAAATTTGAGAGGGAGAGAGAGAGAGAGAGAGAGAGAGAGAGAGAGAGAGAGACAAAGTGCTAAATAATCAGGGTTCGGTCGATCTTGCTTAGGTAGGCGTAACGATCTAGTAAAATGCTCTTTCGACCCCTCTATACCGTCCACTATGACCAATTCGCTCTTATATGTACAAAATAGACAGAACGGTGCTCTGAATTTACCCTAATTTCGAGCGCTGATGAGATAGAGAGAGAGAGAGAGAGAGAGAGAGAGAGAGACTCAAGAGAAACATAAATACGTAGGCGGGTGGGCCTCGCATTCACCCCGGACAAACAAATTCATTGACGAGCGCTACATTATTGCTCATTTAACGCACGCGCTAAACCCTCGTTCGGTAAAATTAGCGCAATTAACGGCACGTAAACAAACCACTTCCATCTAAGCGCCAGAGCTTGAAAATTTTGCGCAACAATAATTCACGATTCTATCCCAATTGTTCTCATTCAACGACTAGCGTATGAGCTATGCAAATAATTTGCATACAGTAATATGTATCCCTAGCAAACGAATAGTATTGGTTCCGGCCTAGAGAATTCAATCGGTCTGGTCTGCTCTTGAAACGGACCTTCACTGACACGCGAGACGTGATGTACTATGTGTGGCATTTGGTGAGTGTGCTTCTCGCTCCCGAGCCGAGCTTTCAATGACGATATTTTTAAACTGCGCCGCGGCGCGGATAGGGGCGCCGGTCGATACAAAGCTACTCAAAATTAATAAAAAATATTGTTTATGGACTGTAGGTTACTTAATCGAATACCGTGGAAAAGCAAAAGCCTTAAAAAAGAAAAATAAGATAGCATCTCTCAAGTATGAGCTCACGTTATGGTTCAAGGTAAAGAAATATTTTAAAGGTGGCCTTTTTTCCCCCCTGTTTCTCTCTCTCTCTCTCTCTCTCTCTCTCTCTCTCTCTCTCTCTATTAATTTTCTTTCCGTTTTTCTTTTTGTTTGTGTTTTTCTTTTTGTTTTTGTTTTACGTTTTTTATTTTAATGATAATCAGCAGTGTAGCGCATGCTGATATGAAGCATTCAATGGACGATGTTATGCACGACACATTTTAGCTGCTAAATTTCTGCATCAAATCAGCCGCGACAGTCGGTCTATTTTGATGGAGACTTTATGAATTAAAATACATTATGAGAACAATCAAATATAATTTATACGCGCACTATCAAATATGTCACTTATAAGTCGTCGATTCTCATCATTGTTTGATAGATTACGTAATCCCTACATCACGCGTTCCTGAATATCTAATGTGCTTACTTTTTTTTTTTTTCATATCTCTATGTTCATAGTGAAAACATAACTGGCTGGATAATATAACATTGCACGAGACGAAAATCCTATTATAATTACAGATTACTCTCATTCTATTTTTAGAAAATAATTCTTATTGTCATTAATCGTATTTCGTGCATCCAAGCACCATTAATTATTAAATACTTTCAGATTGTCATTATTATTAGTACTAGGGAATATCGTGAAATATTATTCTGATGAAATCTAGTCTCGGATAATATTACTTCGTTAGATATGGAAGATTTAAGGTGGTATTTTTTTTACTTTAGATGAGTCATTTTTCTTACGTGGTGCCATAATGGTCGCTTGTAATTCCTACCGCAAAACAATATTGCCTCGATATTGCCTAAAATTTCAGAAATGCTTTTTAATTCTCATCAAGCATGAGAATTTATAAGTATGCGCGTATAAGTACAATAATAGTTTTAACTATAGCATACGGAATATCAAATTTTGAATATTATTACTTTTATGATAATTATTTACAAAATGTCCAATTTATTCCAATGTAATTAACCTGCTTAATTGCATTTAAAAATTAATAGAAAAAGTATTTTTAACAAATTTTATATTTAAATTATAATTTATTATTCGTATTACTTTATTTATTGACATCTCTAATTGATTTATAAATTGCGCATCGTGCATTAATATTAGTCAATTATTGCTGTAACACATTAGTCCGATAATTTAATACAGTCAAATAATAATAAAACGAAATAAAATTTGCATTATCTACTACCAATGATTCTCAATATTTTTAATAGAGAGCAATATTTCAGAGGAAAAGCTTTATATTTATATACAAAAAAATTTTTATTTTAAAATTGTAATTTAGATTAAATTAAATCACTAATATGTTTAACAGCATTATAGTAATATTTTAATTTAATTTTATATATTAATTTCTTTTTTTTTTCTTCTTCTTCTTCTTCTTCTTCTTCTTCTTCTTCTTCTTAAATCCTTACACATTCTATCTCAACTAGACAGATTCGTTTGACTACAATTCGAACTTTTGGCACAAAACAATCGCGTACTACAAATACTAGAATAATAATTATAATAATAAAAGGAAAGAGCACGAGTAAAAGACTAGGAAGAAGATGAAAAAAAAAAAAAAAAAAAAAAGATTGAAAATAAGTAATGCCGAATTATAAAATCTATAAGTTAACTTTCAATAATACGTACGTGAAATCTTTTTAATTATTAATGATTAAATTATCCGGAGCCATTTGCTATTGATAATCATCTAGGAAAATTGTTTGCGAAAATTTTAATGATAATTTATAATTGAGAAGTAAGTAAATTAACGAATAAAAATCTAATTTACTTTAAATTACTGATAAATTTTCTAGTGAATTAACTCATTTCTAGTTAATTGTATATTAAAAATTAGAAAATCGGGCATGCAATTGATAGAAACAAAAAAGAAGAAGATGAAAGAAAGAAAGAAAGAAAGTCAATTAATCGATATTGGGTATCAGCATACCAAATTTTAATTTGAATATTTCCAAAGATATTAAAGTAGAGAATATTTCCGAATGTATTGATGCCATTTGGTACATATACCTTACCCAACAATACTTATTAACAAATTTGTATACATTTAATAAATAATTACGGAATTTCGAGTATATTTTAAGATTATTATTTCATTAGCAATGGGCCAACTGAACGCGCTGCTTCGAAAGTATTTAGAAGAATTTATTCGTCGTTGCGTGGGTGACAGAATCAACTTACTTCCATCACTCCCTAAGCATTATATCGATACTCGCTTCACAGTCGGGAATTATAATATTTTTATGAAATTTACAGTGCTACCAAGTACTGAGGAAAACCTGCACGAAGCTCAAGGGCCAATTGCAGCCGAGCGGTAAGCCCTTCACCCGCGTGCACACCTACGTTGTGAATCCCAAATCCATTACCATGGGCCAGCTATACGGAGAGTACGATCTCAACACCCACGAGTGGTAAGAGAGTAGAATTTTATCTCTGGCTTCATCGCCTTGGCATCTGCATTCATGGCTGTTTATGATGCGAGCGATGTACACGTGAACGAGGATAATGTCGGCGACTAACGGGGCGGGGAAGGAATGGAGGTGGTTAGAGTCGAAGGGGATGTAATATCGAAGTAACACGAAATGCGAGGTTGTTCGATGCCCTTTTCATATTGCGCGCCGAACCTCGCATTCTAGACGCGTTATGGACACTCGGTTCACTTTCACGACATGGCATTACGATTCCATCAGTATCGTGTTTTTGTCGCTCGCTGCGTTAAAGGGCCGTGGCACTCAATCTCTTGAAATAAGCCGAGCAATGTAATAGGGTGGTATATCGATTTATAAATGACCTCCACTGACGGTCGAAATGGCTTAACTGGAGGGGTTAATTGAATAATCGATGTATTGCATCCGGAAGTTTAAACGATTTATTTTATACGCCGAGGAATAAGATATAAGGAATACGATTACCCAGTGCTTATAATTATTCGCATAATTATTGCGCCTGGATGCTTCGAAATATCAATAATGCGAATATTGAAATTATCTGATTTGATTTCTTATTGATTACGAAGATGATGAAAAGAAAAAAAAAACTCTGACTTGTCGGAAAGTTAAGGCAAACATAGTCATTACATTTATCAATGGCTAAAAATACAATAGCTGATTCGTTATTTTTATAGTAAACTATTAATGCGGTATAAATTAACATTTATAGCTCATAGGTTTTTTTTTTTTTGTTTTTTGAAACTTATTAAAGTACTTTAACATTTGTGTACGCTAGTGGCAAGCAAATATATCAATTTTGTCAGATGAATCGTTAATATTTCAGCTGAAATACTCTCATCTGCCATAAATTGTTATTATTTGCATTTATTTATTTAGCAATCTCGACATTTTTTTAAACAAAATTTAAGTTACAGGATATCATAAAGCTATCGAAAACTCTTTGTATTGAAAGTATTACTAATATGAATGACTACGTAAACATTGTCTATACTGTCTGTTATAAAAAAGTAATACGAGTTTTATTAAGGACTGATGGAATTTTATCGTCCTTAATTCGTTCTGGAACAACGGCAACGGATAATGACAAACGCTGGTATGTTTTTGACGGGCCGGTTGACGCCGTTTGGATCGAAAACATGAATACGGTACTCGACGATAATAAAAAGCTTTGCTTATCCTCCGGTGAAATAATGAGACTTTTACCAACACAAACGATGATTTTCGAAGTAGCCGACTTGAAGGTCGCTTCTCCGGCAACAGTATCCAGGTTTGAAAATTATAATAAATAAATTATTTTTCAAGTCATAAGAAAATCTTATAAACCAGCAGGAAAATAATTTCAAATTTATAAGATACCAATAAAAGTAATTTTCGACTTTTACTTCGACTCATTTGATTCCTCTTGTTTCCTTCGAACACTTTCCATTGTTTATAATACTTCATTTACGTCTCCACTCGACTGTCAATTTACTTTCTTGAGTATCAATCTCGAAGCCAACCGAACGGTAGATGGCTAAGAGTAATACGTGTTTCGAAATCCCCTAACGTCTTGAAGATTCGGAACATGTATATAAGTCAAATGTATGCATTTGATTTCATTTTCTTTTTACTGTCCAGAATATTTTAATCGATATTTTATTTCCTTTTTTTTTTTATAAAAAAATTGAGTAACATATTGCCAATCTTATATTCATTATAATCTTTTCAATCTATATATTTATATATATATATATATATATATATATATATATATATATATATGTATATACACATATATAATATTATTATTATATATCTAATTACATACACATGTGTATATAGGGGATCCCCAATATAATACGGATAATTGAAAATTATACTGAAATTCTTTTATTATTCGAGTTTTTATATATTAAATGCAGTAATTATTATCGTTTTTGTTAATTTTGAAAATTATAAACACAACTTAAAAGCTAAATTAACCTTTCATATCATTCAAATTTTTGCCTATGAATATTAATTGTTAATCAATCATAAATTATTCAAGGTTTTAGAAAATAAAGTACATTTTACTATCTCATCCTTTATATCACACGATCAAATTAGAAATTTTAACAAAATAATATTGCAAAAATGATATTAATATGTATCAAGATATAAATTTTATTAATTTTATATTAAATATATATATATATATATAAAGATATTTTTAATGAAAAATTATGATTTTATATTTTAACGCTATTTGGACAATATTTATTTAACACCTACTTTTTTCAATGAGGCAATGACAAATATTATCAATAATTAGTGTCTATTATTTGTTCCATTCAACCATTTACCAATTTAGATGTGGCATGGTTTATATGGAGCCAAAAGGATTGGGCATAAATCCTTTTATTGATTGTTGGATCGAGAAATTACATGATGTAAGTTTTATGATTAAAATTATCATTTAAAAAATTTCAATATATATAAATAGAAGAAAGATGAATTTTTTATTTAATATATAAGCATCAATGGAGAATCTAAATTACAGTATTTATCGAGACATAATAAAGGAAATGTTATTTATTCATTTAAAAATACTCTTATCTTTTATTACTTTCACGAGTCTTCTCTCGATCACTGTTTCCATCAGCTATAAAATTTACCTCAATCAAATGGCGCTAATAAACTATTATCTAAATTACTTTCTTGCACATAGGACATAAAACCATATGCCGAAAGATTATCAAAACTGGCGTACGCCTTGTTGTTACCAGCACTGAAATTTCTACGAGAACATTTAACAGAAATTGTGCAAACTGTTGATTCAGGACTTGTGCATTCCTATATAAACCTAATGAATTATCAATTTGTATCATTGAAAGTGAAAAACGAGTCTCTCGGTAACCCTTACTTCCCATTTTAAATCCCATAACATTCTAATTGCTTGAAGATTAATGAATAAAAGCGACTTTCTAAATAATTGAACAATTTTCATCTTTTTTTCTTTTTCTTTTTTCTTTTTTTATAATGTAATATCTAGATCCTTTTCTCGAACCTTGGTCGACGTTTGCACTCGTATGGAGCATTGGAGCTACTTGCGACTGGAATAGTCGATACTTATTCAGCGAATGGCTACGAGAATTGCAAAGAAAAGCTGATCATAAAATGCAGTTCCCACCTGATGGCTTAGTTTATGATTACAAGTACGTGATTTACAGTATATGAATTTTTATAATGCATCAGTCAAGTATTTTACGTATAAATCCATAATAATTATCACAATTCGAAATACTATTTTGCTATTGCATTAATAGTCATATATATTATACAATGCTGAATAAAATAGGAGCACTATCGATAAAAATGATATTGATATTTTGTATTTTATTTTAATGACTGAAAAATTCAAGATATTAGACGTCTGACCTCAATAAAAGACTTTAATAACCTAAGAAGCCGTTTAAACGATAAAAATAAATTAAAAATGAATCCACTTCTCGCTGAATCACTCTCATTAAAGTAAAGCTTCATTTAAAATTGTCGCAGCATATGTTTGCAAATCATGTATTACAGTTTACCAGCTAAATTTATATTAAAACAACAATACCTACTGGTTTAATCAAATTTATAAATTAGTACAACTGCTGTTACCAATTGAACCGCTTAATATCTTACATTTATTGGCATTTCACGTTTTACTTGAGCAGAGTCGATCGATTTTAAGTTGAATTTATAAAGTTTCTTCGACTATTCCTTTCATTTATAACTACAAAAATAACTTTCCATTTTTTTTTTTTTTTTTTTTTTTTTTTTTTTTTTTTTTTTTTAATTATAATAATCTTTATGTAAATATATTAAATGAATTAATTTCAATGGTACGTCGGAAGACGTACTATTTTGCAGTAGGAAAATATCATAAATCTAAATGCACGATTAAATTTAATCAAAAATTTAACATTCGGTCAGCGACATATTACTGATTAAAAATTATTTTATATTCAGACAAAGTTGAGATTTAATATCCAAGTAACTTTCACAGTTTCGAATAAAATCAAAATGTAAATCAAGCAGGTAATATTTACTTTGTATTTATGTATTTAAAACAAACTTACCTTTAGAATATTTCTAAATATTACAGAAATAAAAGAAAAATACAACGAATGTTATAAAATTTTAATGCAATAATACTTTTCTGTACACCGAATAACAATAATAATACTTATGCCAGTATAGAAATAATTTTACAAAGCATCGACAAAATTTTGTAATATCACCCGAAAAATTAAATGAATATAAAATAATTTTAAGATCAAATACAAACAAATAATTCTTATTTGATTTCATACTAAAGCACAAAATCCTAATAAATAATGAAAAGATAAAAAACAAATAGAATAAAATGCATAAGAAAGTATGTCACTTAGCATTTCTCCATCAATAAGTATGGGAAAAAAAATTAGAAATCACTTATGTTTATAATACACATTCTATAGATTTTCTTTTTTACCGTATTTTTTTTTTAACCTTTTTTATCTTTTACTTTATTATATAGTAGATAAAGAACGTTTGATTAGTTATTAATATTCAAATTCTTCTTAAATTAGAGCAAATGTAATTTAATTTCATTATTATACTCAGATCTAAAAATAATAAAATCAATTTTCGAAACTCTAACTGCAGTTTTAAAATAATTAAATAAATAAATACAAGCCCATTTGATATTATTTCAATGTGTGTGTGTGTGTGTGTGTGTGTGTGTGTGTGTGTGGATAATAAATTAAGCATACTATATCACATTAACTTTTTTCAATTATTCAAACGATATAATTACTTTATTACACAATCGATTGATAAACACTAAGCCTTATTACATTTACAGCAACTATGAAAAATGTAATTGTATTAATTTTGTTTTTATGTCTTATTATTAAGCTCTGCTCTATTTTCAGACTAATTCTCGTTGAATCCGAATCAGCTCAAGAAGAAGTAGAAAATCAAATGCAATGGACTAAATGGTTAAAAGATGCACCGATTGACGTTATTGATATCGACAAGAAATTCTCAAGTACTTATAACTTAGATTTTTATGCTACTTATAATATTAACATTAGCATGCTGATAAATGTTTATTCATCTATGATAAATGAAAATACAATGTTAGTAGCTTTTTACGTAATTGCGAGATAGATCTTAGTTTTTTTTTCACGCAGGCATTTCACTATCGTAAGGTCGAACAAGCTTCGCAAAATAATTAATTCCATCCTATGGATCCTCGTCTTTATACGCCATCTATGAAGAGTTTTACGTATGCGCTCCGTAGATGGCGCATTTGTTCCAAATCCTATATGCACAGACTCGCGAATGATTAACGCCAAATTGTTGGGGATAATTGCGTGTGAGATACTCCATTAAAATATCATTGACGCCAAATGTCGCAGCTTTATAATACCCTATCAATATCTTGCAATTCATTTATTTTTATCTTTATCTTTTGTCAATTTTAAGTTACATACGCTTCATATAAAAAAAGAAATAATAAAAACAAACGAGTAATTTCAGTTATCAGCATTAAATATATGGCATAAATGCATATTTTACAAGTAAGCTAGATATATTATTTTTTGCCTTTCAATTTTATTATTATGATTATTCCATAAAATATTTATATTATACATGAATATTCAACTGTTTTTTCTAAATGAGAAACCTTGTTAAATATTGATATAATTTCAAAACTTAGCAGACAAGAGGTCAAAGTGTCTGTATATTATAAAATTAAAAAATAAAATGTAAATATAAATAATTCTTATGAAAATTTTCACATATTTTACTTGAAATACTATCGAAATAGTTGAAAGCTTGTATATATATAAAGTATTCCAATATTCGAAAATAACAAGTAAAACATTTTATTCATTTTTCCCCCACAAGGAAACATATATGCTACTAAAACTAGTGTCTTCAAATATAATCACAAATGCAACTGATTTATAAACTTTCTATGAAATAGAAAATCATAATATAATGAGTAAATAATGTTTAATAATTATCACAGTAGAATTAAGGGATGTTGATATGCACACTATTGTAGAATGTAGTTAATTAGACATTGATATTGTTTCTAATAAATAATGATTAATCATTGCTATGAGGGGATGAATGTGATATAGCAGATCCATAACATTGATTTTAACTAGCTGAAATGTGAAATTGCAGAAAAGAGATTAGTTGGTCTTTTTTAAAAAGTTCTTTAAAGGAAACAGTATACTTTTCTTCCTACATGGAGCAACTACAATTACCTCCCAAACGTCTACGTGGGCACGTCTTTGTTAATCCTAACTCTCTTGAATTTACAATGTGACCGCTCATACGCTCAATACACTAATCGTATTAATTCCTGTAATGCCATTGACATCAGCAACGCCCATAGTCGCTTCATCTTCATTTTGTCGAAGCTTATAGCTTTTCATAAAATCCGGATCTAATGGGTAAAACATTTTCGTTTGGGTCTTCGTACTTTAATACTCTGCGCGAACACAGAATCCTTCTAATTACGTGCGCTTTCGAGAAATCTCGAAGAAAATGATAAGAAAGGTTTTTTTATTACCTGTATTTTCTACTTATCGTATCGCCTTTTCCTATTCAATTACTTATATTCTACTTGTTTCTGCTATTTAATTTTTTTAGATCAAGACTTTTGATTCGTATGAGCTATAGATATGACTCGCCATATTCATTTCAAGAGCTACCTGTTTTATTATTTGATAAAGTACTCAATTTTTTCCATCGCCTCCAGTGCAGTGTATTATCAATGTGGCTATCGTCAAGCTTCGAGCATTTCCTTTCTCACATTTTCAAGTTTGACTTGCACCAAGAGTTCTAAATTTTTGTTTTCATTATTACATAATAAATTAAATAATAAATATTAAATAATAAATATTACAGAAATAAATTTTCCCTCCATAGATTAATCGCTATCTACTATTTATAATCAAGTGTTTAAACTTTAAGCGTTTATTACTATTATTAATTATCGCTACTCTTCTATGTACTTTTTCGTTACTATATCCATACGTTATTAAAAATTCTTTCAATGTGTTGAAAAGTATATTGGGATATGTCAAATTAATCTCACATACGTGGCTTAATCAACTCTCGTTCTTTTAAGTTTCCATTTTAATAACTTTTTTTTACTATTTTAAACGTATAATAAATAATGCTCATATATCTTCTAAATAATAAATATTTTCATTACTTTTCTAATTGCGCTATGTATAAAAGTACTTCAAAATAGATAGAGGATGTAAAATAATTTGTTTAAAAAATGATATTTGTACTTTTTCAATACGTAAATGTATTATTTACTATCGATTACGGTAAAATATATATATATATATATATATATATATATATATTTATATATTAAACTATAAAATTGAAATTTTATATTTCTATTTGAAAAATTTAATGTATTTAATGTAACCTCTTACAACAGCTCCATTATAAATGAAATACTAATGGATCCTTTCATTTTTAATATATAATATATTTTTGTAATAAATCGAATAAAATTTAAGCAAATTTATATATCATATACTATTCATTAGCATTTCTTAAATACGAATCGATGAGTGAACAATTTTGTAAGTTACAAACTTTACAGCTACTATCATTATAATATAAAAATTAACAATATAATATTAAAATTTAAATATTTATGAATATAAAAATGAATAAGTTCATTATTTCTTACGTAGATAAATTTAAAAATTTTACCAGCGGATATAAAAGTTGCGTGTATTCTCAATAAGAATATATTAATGAAATCAAACGAAAATATTAATAAAAATATATATATATATATGGCAAAATATGAAGTATAATAAAAAATATAATATGTCAGAAAATTTTTTTAATTGAAAATTTTATAATCGAACGTACGGTCAATAATTACAGACATTGAAATTGCAACCATCGATATGGTGCGCAGCATGGAGTTGATTGATTACTTATTGTTGAGCGAATGTAATGTACTTTGTGTCGGGCCAACGGGTAGCGGCAAAACATTAACAGTTTCAACCAAACTTTCGAGAAATATGCCAAAAAGATTCATTTGCGATTTCATTAATTTTTCGGCTAGAACGTCAGCTAATCAGGTTCAAGTACGTTATAAAATGATAAAACCCAAGCGTATTACAATTTAAATCTCAATTATTATTCAATTGGATTTTGTTCACAGGACTTATTAGATAGTAAACTGGATAAGCGGCACAGAGGTGTGTATGGTCCACCGATTTCAAAAAAGCAAATCTTCTTCATCGACGATTTAAATATGCCAGCACTCGAGACTTATGGTGCTCAGCCACCTATCGAGCTCTTACGCCAATATATGGACTTTCAAGGTTAATAATCATAAATAATGTAAAGATTTCTTTTTTCAATAAGACGTATTGCTAATATTTCCACTACAAAATCCATAAAAGCTATTTATCAACAAAATCTTCAAATTTTCTTCAATATATATATATATATATATATATATATATATATATATATATATATATACAATATATTATAATGTTTATTAAAAATCGAAATATTACATTATATAATAATTTTAAAATATAATAATATTACAACAAATTATGAAAATATTAAAATTAAAAAATATATAATATTCAATTTAGTTTAACAAATCTCAATCGTCAGCTGATTGTGACAATTTAAAACAAAATCATACAGTCAATATCGATCATATATTAAATCGATAAGAGGACTTATTTTTTATCAATATATAGTATCGAACTTTGGAATTCGTAGTCCAATTACGGGATGTGGGAAGGCTCGTTTTATAGATAGACCAAATCTCATTATGTCTTTATCTAGAACGAAAAGTTACGAATTGTTGTGACATTTTTCGTCATTGCAATTAATGAGTTGTAAAGGAGAAAAAAAGACTGTTTGTAAAAATAGAATTCGAAATGTTCATATATAATCTTAATTATGTTAATTAAATTTAAAGGAAAAAAACAAAACAAAAAAACCCCTTGAGATACAGTTACTCAATGCTTTAAAAGCTACTTTCATACATTTCATTTACATCCATTTACTTAAATATTCGGAATTTATTTCCATAAATGCTTATTAAAAACTTACGATATACTTTCGTAATATTAATAAACTACGCAATAAAATTTTATATTGTTGAATATTTAACTGTACTAATAAATGTAGTTAAATAAATGATTTATAAATATTTTTTTTAAACCAATACTAATATTAATTTCTTTGAATAATCGCACATTTCGTATCTATTTACTTTTTTTTCTCATAATACAATTACTAAAAAGAAATGAGATATTGCGAAAAAGTAGCAAGTCATAGAAAAATGATTTTCAACTGTACTTCGCTTATAAAAATTATTTCTTTGATATGATATATTCAAAACCAAATTCGTTAATTGCTAGTATTAAAATCACTTTTTGTGCATTATTAAAATATGTTTTAACAATAATAAAACACACTGTATTAAAACTACCATAACTATTTATAATATTTCATTCATTAATTTTTTTATCTATTTTTTAGAAATACAGACTATTGCATGTATCTTTGAAATATAAAATGCAGTATATCTATATATTAAAAAAATTTTTAATAAATACAATAAATAATTCGCATATTTATAACTCCAACTCCAGCTTATTACAAATACATACATATACTTGGATATAAAGTCTTGATTAATTTTTATTAGATGTAAATTAATAAAAAAAAAAAAAAAAAAAAAAAAAAAAAAAAAAATCGCTAAGATGAAAACAATTTAATATAAAAAATATGTTATTTAACTATTGCAGGATGGTATGATAGGAAGGAAATCGGTTCGTTTAGAACCATTACGGATGTTAATTTTATATGTGTAATGGCACCTCCAGGTGGAGGACGGAATCCCGTAACCGCTCGACTTTTACGTCATTTTCATTTTATTGCATTTCCTGAGATGGAAGATGACACAAAGGTAAGGATTATTGTGACAATGAAAAAATAATAAATTTTAGAGTAGGCTCGTAAGAAAATGTTAAACATTAGAAAAGTTTGTCCCTTTGCGATTGAAAGACATTGGAGGCAATTACGAGTTCTATTTTCAGGTGGATATTGAACAAGATAAACATACGATTGGAGGTTCCTTTAATAGAATCTTTAATATTAGTTTTCGATGGCTTGTGCAAATTTACTTTTAAGGAATTAGTTGAATTTGTGCTCATTTACCTACGTCTTTATTATAATCCCATTTATTTACTTAATAGCTCAAGCTATCGTGTACTTTAGATTTGAGACTAAATATTTTATAAGCCAGGTATTTAATAATAACGTCTGTAAATGAACAATTTCATAATAAGTTGAGAATCTTCGATGATATTAAAGGCGTATTTCATTCATAATTTAAATATTTTTTATCTCATGGAACTATAAAAATTATCATAACAATTTTTATGAACGTTGCGTCATACTACATTTTATGATGTAACAACAAAACGAAAATTAACAGTAGACATGGATGCTGCATGACGAGAAAATAAATTCTATTATGAACTAAAGGAATCTGAAACTTTCCAAGGTCAGAATCGACCATTTGGTAAACTTGACGTTGCTATTCGGTTTTCTTCCATTTGAGAGAAAACCACGCCCAAGGTAACGCAATTAAAGCCGCCGCAAACACGTCACATATCTGCAGTTAATGAGAAAGCGATGAAGCCATCTTTATATGTGATTAACGCATGTTTGTCCTGAGCTCCCTCGCTTTTTCTTTTCTACCCCCTACCAAGCCGCAATTAAGCCTCGTAACTTCTCGCACAAGCCACCATAATTTTCCGTTATTGCGATCTAACATTCTCTCGGGCTAGGGTGAACCTCACCAACCAGCCAATAGAAGCATAACGAAAAGTTTGAAACCTTGATTAAGCTGACGTTTACTTGATCTCGAGCATTCAATATTCCTTGACTTTTGAGTAATTAAGAAAATAATATTTCATTTTCAAGCCTTACTTATGCATATACTATAATAATAATTGACATAAAATTTTTTTTTCATTTTAGAAAAATATATTCGGAACCATATTATTGTCGTGGCTCTCAATGACGAAGAGTCTAAAGGGATTTTCCGATTCCTTGGTCAAGATTACCCTCCAAGTTTACTCGACAGTATGCAAAAAGCTTCTACCAACTCCTGACAAATCCCACTATACTTTTAATCTCAGAGATTTGAGCAAAGTATTTCAAGGGATTTTAATGTCAGATCCCGATCAGATAATTGTTAGTTTCGTAAATTTAGATGACACGCGCGCTTAAATGAAAAATAAAACAAACTTATTATAAACTCATTATACGTACGGATTTTGTAGGTACCGGACGATCTCCTATTATTATGGTATCACGAAAATTTTCGAGTATTTAGCGATAGACTGACAAACAAAAGCGATAGAAATTGGTTTCAAAATTTGCTTGCTGAGACCGTGATGGATGAATTTAACTACGACATCGATAAATTTTCATTTAAAGGAAACTTGTATTTCGGAGATTTCTGTAGCTCTGGAAGTCGTTACGAACATATAAAAAATATTAAAAAAGTAAAGTGTCCAATAACAATAACAATAACAATAACAATAATAATAATAATAATAATAATAATAATAATAATAATAATAATAATAATGATAATAATAACAATAACAATAACAATAACAATAATAATAATAATAATAATAATAATAATAATAATAATAATAATAATAATGATAATGATAATAATAATATAGTATCAGTAATACAATATAGTGATCCTGTTGTATTAAAACAAAAAATAATTATGGTATTACTGTAACTGAGCTCAATCATACTTCAGTATAAGAAAATTATAAAATTATAAAATTGAACACTGAGAACATTTGGTTTTTTATATTAAATAACAGGCAAAACTACAAAACTACATCTTACAATTTTATTAAGATTTTCAATTTTCAGATGAAGAAAACATTGTCAGATTTTCTCGAAGATTATAATAATTCAACAACGATGCCTATGAATTTAGTGCTATTTGAAGATGCTATAAGTCACTTATGTCGCATAGCTAGAATTCTTCGACAATCTCCAGGAAATGCTCTCTTATTGGGAATGGGTGGCTCAGGTAATTTGCGATTGATTTTGATAAGAAGTTTATCAAACTATTCATGATATACAAAGTTTTAATACAGTTTCAATTAAGTTACAAAATCCTTAACAACGAGTAATATAAATTGAAAACTTGGTCTTTAATGATATTTATTTTCATAAGATTTATGTACTTTTATAGGAAATAATTCTATCTGTTACTGTGAATAAATAATGTAATATAATGTATTTATTGCAATAATTCGTCATATCAAAATTATTAAATCAATTATTATTAAAAATAAGTGGTCCTATCCATGTTGAGATTACGGGTATAAAAATAATTAACCAACGAATAACTTTAATCCGTGTAAGAGACAATGAGAACCGTACAAAATTGTATGTTTATTTATATATTTATTCATCCGCTTGTTCCTATAATAAATAATAACTAATAACATAATATTAATATAAAATAGCATTCAAATATTTGTTTTAACGTTTGTCTTTAACTTCAATTATTTCAACATTATTTAAAAGATTTTCATTTTATTATGTTTGTTATGATATGCTTAATATTATTATGCAAGATTTTAAAATTGTAAAAATAATTTGAAAATTTAAAATTTATTTGTAAAATTAATTAACTTTTTATGGTCATAACTCGAATAGAGTTCCTAAATTACATCATAGAAAATTACCCAAACTTTATCAAAATATATTTTTAATAATATTTTAAAACGGCATGATGTCTTGGAATAAAATTACAGATAAATTTATTTAATAAATTATATTATCTTAATCATCGTCATTTTCAAGATAATATTAAATTCATTAAAATTTTATATTTTTAAATTAAATACAATCTATTAATTACGACGTTCATTAATAATGAAAATTGTCTCGTTATAAAAATTGGATTTCATCGTGTAGAATATCAATCATTTACAATGTCCAAATGAAATAATTGCATAACAGGTCGTCAGAGCTTAACAAAACTTTCTTCGCATATTGCGGAATATTATTGCTTCCAAATTGAGTTAACCAAAACATATTCGATCCGAGATTGGAGAGAGGACGTTAAAAGTATTCTTTTAAAGACTGGATTATCAAATAAACACACTGTATTTGTGTTCTCCGATACTCAGGTTTATATAATATATAAAAATATTTTGTAATTATATTTGAATGAGTAAAAGCACGCGCATAATAATTTCATTGATTCTAGATTAAGAATGACTTGTTCTTAGAGGATTTAAATAACATATTAAGTAGTGGAGATGTGGCGAATATTTATCAATCCGAGGAAATGGATAAAATATTCCAAACGATGCGACCTTTTGTGCAAGAATCAGGTCTTCAAATGAACAGAAGTAATCTTTATGCAGTTTATTGTAAAATAATACAAAATAATCTGCATGTAGTTATATCTATGTGGTACTCTATTTTGGTCAGTTAAAAGTCTAATATAATCATTGATAACATCCACGTATAAACACGTATCCACTTTAATTGCAGTCCTATTGGAGAAATATTTCGAGCTCGAATCCGACAATTTCCGGCTTTAGTAAATCTTTGCACAATAGATTGGTTCGATCCGTGGCCAGATAGTGCACTTGAGGTATTTTTTTTTTTCACGCGAATATAATAAATTGATAATGCTTGCTGAATAACTTTAAGCCACCGCCTGTACTAATATATTTTAGAATGTTGCGTTACATTTTCTTGGATCTGTAAGAGATGAAGCCATTACTGAATCTGTTTTAAAATCAATTGTAAAAACATGCCAATTTATGCATTCCAGTGTGATAAAAGCCAGTGAAGAATTTTCTCAAGTATGTATCTCTTTTCATTACCATTGCATTAACAATGTCGGCTATCCAATGAGTATATCCAGTTACATTTAAATAGAATTTTAAAAATAATATCTTTAAAGACTGATTGTAAATATAATGCTTTTTGATCAGTACCGATGGTATATTGAATAAACATAGATGGGATCAATAAGGGTTCATTCAATAAGTAAAATTGTCAAATAAAATTTATATGGAAATTTTTTAAATTATTCTTTTGGCTGAAAAAGGTGAAGCAGTGCACGTTATTACATTGCAAACAAAAACTTTATACGCATTTTTTTCTCTTCCTTCTCTTTCAACATTACTTTCGGATGATATCTCGCGTTGGCTTAACGAAGATTAAAAATTTATATTGAAAATTCAAAATATATTTCCATGTTGGATGAATCACGTGTAAGCTTGTAAAAATTTACGTTTTCCGTAAAACTTTCTATATGTCAAATTTTTAAGATCAAAGCATTTGATGTTAATTTGTAAAATCAAAGTGCACTATTTTTCAGGAATTTTCTACTTTCTCTTCTTGTAAGAATTAATTTCTTAAGATAGTAAATAATTATGCTTTAATTTTTTATTTTTAATAAATTACAAACAGTATATGTAGTATAAAATAAAAAATAACTAATGAATTTATTTGAATAGAAGATATGTCATTGTATGTTAAAAAAAAATTTTTTTTACAATTAATCCAATATCTGTCTGCATATTATATTTTATTGGCATTTATATTGTATTCTGAATGTAAATATCAATGATACATTATTTTTCATTAAACTACTATTCATTTTTCAAATATAATCAATTTTAAAGCATTTTATTATAAATACAATTTAACCGCCTGTTTTTAATAAAACTTTTTAATATAATTACAAATAGTTCAAAATAGATCACTAATGAAACAAAATAGAGTCTTTCTACACTCCAAAACAAAAGAATAAAAAAATCTTTCAGAAAAAAAACTAAACAAAATAGATTCATTCTATGCTTAAAAAAAAAACTAGAAAAATCTTTCATTACAAAAAGAATTGGTTCGATTCTATTTTAAGAAGTGAAAGTTAAATAAAAGATCGGTAAAAGTTTCCGTCATTTCGAATATATAGAAGTAGCTTGAAACTTAGTTTGAGATAATGTTCTTTCTCGTTCAACTAGAATAAATTTTTTCCTTTATTTTGAATGATAAATACATGCATATTACAAACTGCAAATTTCTTATATATCGATGTGCTATTGTATTCAGTAAAAAATTAAATAATTTTATGCTATATATTATATATATATATATATATATATATATATATATATATATATATATATGTATTTGTAAATAATAAACAGTGGAATCCTTAATATAATATTAAATTATCCTTAATATTAAATATTTCACTTTTATACAATATAATAGAAAGGATAATTTCTGTAAATTTCTTAATTATACGTCTTTTAAGTAATATTTTAATAGTTATAAGATGTGATTAATAATTACAACGCTGTAATTTATATAGAGTAACAGTAATGAAAATATAGACTTGTTTAATTTTACTAATAACCATTAAATTACACAGTAACATATTTTATCTTTTTTTTTATCTTATATAATTAAAATTAAAATATTATCTTATGTCATTTAGATTACTCTTTTTTTTTTTGGATTAACGAATATTAGTTTAAATGTAAAATTTTGTCGATATAAAAGTTCATGAACGTATTCATAAATTTTAATGTATGTGAAAGCAAAATATTAACATAGAAAAATAGTAAAAGTACATCTTAAATATCTAAACCTGCATTCAGATATATATATATATATATATATATATATAAATATATTATTTAAAAAATTAGATTCATTTATGTATTTTTTGTTATTTTTATTGTCTAATGAAATATAAAATTAAATAAAGAAATAAAATATAGCTTAATTGGTCATAATGACTTTAACGTGAATATGCATTTTCAATGTTTCAGGAGTTAAACCGTCATAATTATGTTACCCCCACCTCCTATTTAGAACTTATTTCCAGTTATGGTGATCTACTGAATAAAAAGAAACAAGAGCTAACTCAAGGCATATTTCGATTAACAACAGGTGCATAATATTATTCCACTTTTTTAAAAAATTATTACATTTTAGATTTACTATTAATCATAATGTATAGTAATATGTACGAATACAATAATAGTTTTAAATCTTACATATATATATATATATATATATATTTTTTTTTTTCTATATCTATTATACATCAAGCTCTTACTTTTTAGAATATTATTAAATATTTTATTTATATTGAACAGTATAATGCATTAAGTATAATTAAGAAAAATAATCACGTGATTAAAATATAGTTTAATGTACATCGTTATTAGCTCATTACCATTAAAGCTGAATAATATTGCAATAATGCAGTTTATCTACTTAAATGGAAACATTATAGGTTACAGTCCATTTTACTGTAATTTTAAGTATAAATAAAAATTTTTTTGTCAAATACAGGATTACAAAGACTCGCTGCATCTCAAACAGAAGTTAAAGAGTTACAAATAATGTTGGAGCAAATGAAACCCGAACTTGAAAAAGCTGCTCAAACGGCTGCTAGAATGATGGAAGAAATCGAGCGAGATACAGTAAATAGCTGAATTCAGTTGTCATTTGTATTATGATTATATTATTCTATCTCAAACGACTTAATATTTATAACAATTAGAAAGAAGCGAAAGTAGCTCGGATTAAAGCGGAAGAGCAAGAAAGGGAAGCCTTAAAATTGAAAACGGAAAACCAAGCGATAAAAGATGAAGCCGAAGCTGATCTAAGTAAATAAAAATCAAATTACTTAATTTATGAACATCATAATTTATGAAAACGAATATAAACGTTATAGAGACTGCAAAGCCCATGCTGGAAGCAGCAGAACAAAGCTTAAAAGCATTGAATAAAGGCGATATAACGGAGGTAAAAGCCATGAAAAGACCGCCCGTTGGAGTAAAACTCGTAATCGAAACAATATGTATTATTAAAAAAGTCAAACCAAATAGAGTGCGTAGCATCTGGAAAAGATTATTAATTTATCTCGATGATTTGGGAAACTTTGTATTTTAAATAACTTGTTTGATATTTATTAAAGATTCCGGGTGAAAAGCCAGGTGAAAAACTTAACGATTATTGGACGCCAGGAAGTCAAATGCTTGCCGATGCTGGACAATTTCTTGCATCGCTAGAAAAATACAATAAAGACGAATTGACGGAGGACATAATAAATAAATTAAAAGTTTACATAGAAAATCGTAATTTCACGCCACAAAAGGTTATTATTTTCCCTTCCAAATTAATTTAAAGCACTATCCATATAGGTTACATAATACTTATTCATATTTATATCATAAATATTATTGCACGATAGATTAAAATAGAAATTCTGAAAAATATAAATTGGAAAAATATTTAGCAAATAAATTCAGCTTAAATTTTTTCATACGTTTCACTAACACGTGTATACTCAATTATTATACAGAAACAATAAACTATTCCTTTATTAAGCATTCATAATTATAACGGCAATAATGGAAGTTATTATTGTACTAATAAATAGAATTTTCTAACATTAAATTGAGAATTAATTGCACATAACAACTACTAAAAGCCTTAATTATGTATTATCTAATTTCACAAATATTCCAGAATAATAAATATTTTCATCCTCAATACATTTATTTAAAATATAAACTCGGTATTTTAAAGCTAATAAATATTTATTTTGCCAGATTTTATTGTCAGACATAATTAAATTATTTTACTTTCATAATTGAAATAGTTCAATGCATGAAATTCTCATGTAAAGTCTATTGATTTGTCGTTATGTGAATATTGTTTAAAAATTTCATAACATATACAGAAAAAAAATATATCAAAATTAAATACAATGTGCTATAATTTAAAAATTTACGATATACCGTATAAAAAAATATATCTTCTATAACTTATGAATCAAATTTACAATCATCCATGAATTGAACGAATTGGGCAAAAAGATATTGACTAATTGCCAAGAATTAGGAATTTATAGATAATTTTATAAGAAATTTATTGATAAAATAATTATCTTAATAATGTATATATTTATTCCGCGACTCATATATAGCGCATCTATTAATTTTGAATTTATATGATACATGAACGTGTGCGTGCGTTTGTGCATTGTGTACATAGTATATTACGTGGATTATGACGTAATAGGAAATCCATGAGCTTTCGCCGTTATATTTATTTACCTGCTACAACAAGTTGTTAATCATTATAATTTATTGATGAATAATATTTCAAGGTGACTATAAGATTCTTTATCGTTTCACATGTTATAAACTACCTTGATTAATAGTTAGATTAGTAAACTACCCGTATTTTGCAAAAGAATGAAAAATGTGTTTCTATTCAAAGGCAACCGATACGTTAGCTACCCTCAACTTCATAATAATAAAGCCAGGACCGCATTGAGTAGCGACAGCTTATTCTTTCATTAAATCACAAATAAAAAAGAATAAAAAAAAAAAAAAAAAAAAAAACTGAAAAAGAAAAGTCGAGTAATGCTTGGTCGAGGTGTAAATAAACTTTTTCGGATTGTGTAGGTGGCGCAAGTTTCGAAAGCCTGTCACTCTCTATGTTTGTGGGTCCATGCAATGTACAACTACTACTTCGTGAACCTCCGCGTAATGCCAAAAATGGCAGCGTTGGCACTGGCTGAGAAGGATCTCGCCAAGACCGAGGCTATGCTCGACAAAGCCATGGCGAAACTAAAGATGGTGCAAGATGGACTAGATTTGTTGCAGATTAAATTCGAGTTGGAGGAGAAGAAAAAGATGGAACTAGAGAAGCAAAAACAACTTTGCGAGGAGCGAATGGCAAGGGCAGTGAGACTGATCACAGGCTTGGCTGGGGAGCAGGTGAGGTGGCTCGAAAGCGTCGATCATATGAAGAAAGGACTTACGAACATTATCGGTGACATCCTTTTATCATCCGGTTAGTCCTTTTCACAATAGTACCAGACATATTTATACCGCTACGATGTGAAATGTCCACGAATTCTTTTTTTACTAACGCACGATTGCTTATCGGATATTACTATTCGTCGATCTGCTACAAACAATCCTATTGGTTTATCTAAATTATTTCTTATAGTTATAGGAGGAATAAAAAATCGGTTAAATGATATTAAATTGATAAAGTAAATAATCAACTTGAAAATATAAAAAATGAAAATCTGCTGCAAAGGCTCTGTTTGTATACAATTGATTATTAATATATTCAAGCGCCAATGGCTTATTGATTGGAACAATAATATTACTGGCCCAATTTTTATGAATTATTATTATCGTAATTTCTACATGTTTATTGATAAATAAAGATTCTAATTAATAAACCGAATTAATAAATTGATTAGATATCATGTTACATTCTGTAGTAAGAAATATATACATCGTTTTCTGTAATTCTCAAAAAATTTTTTAAAATCATTTATCTCATTATGTAAATGAGCACGTATACTTTTTAACAAAGCGACTATAAAATTGCTTTATCCATTCTGAAATTGACAATTATATCGTGTGCTATTGTAACAGAAGAATTTCAAAATATTGGCAAATGAAAATAATTAATTAAACCAATTCGTCACAATAATTATCATAACAAAACCAAAACTTTTACAGACACGTATTAAATTAATTTAAATGCTAATAAACTTTTTTTATTTGTTAAAAATACTTGTTAAAACTAAGTACACGTTTTTACAAACGAATAAATATTTATGAATGCTATAAACAGATCTTAAATACGTCAAAACGTAATAAAATACACGTTAAATAAATTTATACATCAAAATGTTTAATTATTGCTTTATTTTGCTTAAAAAAATATATAAATATCTATGTAACGTAAACTTCCAATAAAATTGATATAACAATATAATGATATATGTTATAAATAAATGATAAAATGTTTAAATGTAACATTGTTAAATGTAATATTATTTTCACAGCATTTTATTAATAAATAAAAAATTTAACTTAACATTAATTCATCATTTTGTAAATTAAATTTGTAAGAAATATTAATAATGAAAATAAGTAGTGATATAAAATTTCACAACTCTTTTTACTTTTGAATTGATAATGTCTATGAGTGAAACTTACCCCCTAACCCTTGAAAACGATTCAAATATGTAGCGTCAGTTCTCCCAAACCTAATCTTCGTTGCACTTTGAATAAAAGAAAGTAATTTACTCGGCAATGACGAGCGATTCGTTCTTTGATGTCGAGAAATTCCAGTAACTATTTATCTATCAACTATTTATCTAATTAACGTAAATGCCTTTAGCTGGCCTTTCATTAAATCAGTTGCCAATTTCCGCTTTATTCAATCTATTATATATGCTTAAATGATTTAACGTGTGTGTTTGTACACAGCCACTCGGATAAATATATCAATATTCGCAACATTTCTGAAAGTTTTCTAACAAATTTTTAATTCATTAACTACAATTACAACTATTAATAATTAATATTCATTTTTTTTTTAACTTCAAAGCATTATATTGAAAATATATTTATTATATTACAATTGGAATATATTAAAAGTCAATTTATTGTATTAATTAATTAATTATATTGATATAATGTAATTACATTATATTAATCAATTTAGATCATATAGGCTTCACTTGTTTATTTATTAATCTTGTTTATTGATGAATTATAAATATTCAAAGCTAAATTGTCTATGATTTAGCTAATTGATTTTCATTCTACGGAAGTACGAAAAATTGGATGTTCCAATTGATGTTTTATCGACTTTACATCACCTCTAACGGTATAATAGTATTATAAAGATTTGTAATGGCATAATTTATTTAAACAAAAATGTTAAATTGACCAGAACACTAAAAAACGATGTATTACGATATAAAATTATAATTATATAGATGAAATTAATTATTTTATTATACAAGTTTTTTTTAATTCTGTTAATTAAAAACAACTCAACGATTTATTAGTAAATTAATTAAGTGAAGAAGTTAATTTTTTATATTTACTAATATTTTTCTGACTAATTAGCTAGCAGCAGACAGTTTTATAAATTAGATATTATAAGTATCTTTATTTTAAATTCGTTTCTTATAAAAAGCAGAAAAGATTATGTGTTTATTGAATATTTGACAGAATTAAAAGATTTATAAATATCAATAATTATTAAGCTATTTGTAACATATGTCTAAATTAATGTTTAAAACAAATTTAAGTATTAACTATATATCATTCAACTTCTTACACTTATGAACTGGAAATATATGAAAAAAGTAAAATAAAACCAGCTAAAAGTTTTTAATTATGTTTTATGAAACGTCAGTGTGCGTGCGTACATACATGTATATACATACATATGTATATTGATGTTTACATGTGTAACTTTACATTTATTTAATTAAAAAGATGCTTAAATATACAAAACTCAATCATTCGGAACAAAAGGGAAAATTAAATAAAAAGAATACTAAAACTATAATTTAGTTCACTACAATTTCAGACATATAACCAACAATCATTGAATTTAAAATGCGAATGATATTATATTATGAAAGTACAGAGATCGTTAGCATTTCTATAATTTAAAGTTCGCTTGATGTCGCTATAAATTTAAATCACAACCACCTGGTCTTAGCTTAAAAATATCCTCATTAATTTATAACATTTGCCAATATTTTGTACGTTACGATATAAACGAAGCAAATGATTTTCAGGAGCCATAGCTTACTTGACACCTTTCATTGATACGTATCGCAAAAAACTATTGGCCT
Organism: Ceratosolen solmsi marchali; assembly: GCF_000503995.2. Classification (NCBI taxonomy): domain Eukaryota; kingdom Metazoa; phylum Arthropoda; class Insecta; order Hymenoptera; family Agaonidae; genus Ceratosolen; species Ceratosolen solmsi. The sequence continues at coordinate 1,350,525 of NW_011948436.1, read as the reverse complement.
CCTGGTATGAAGTATTAGGAAAAGGCGTTCCACATACACCCGGTTGCAATCCAACATCAGTTCTTGGCGATGCTGTTCAAATCAGAAAATGGCAAATACATGGCCTACCCCGGGACTCGTTATCCGTTGAAAATGCCGTTTTGATTACGAATTCAAAGCGTTGGCCACTATTTATCGATCCGCAAGGCCAAGCCAATCGATGGATCCGAAATGTGGTATGTTGATATGTGTCAACTTGAAAGTTATACATTTGTATTTCACGAATTCATGAAATACTAATATTTACTTTAATTTGAAATAATTATTCGTGCACTTTTTATCTTCAAACTTGCAATCGTCAACATTTTTATTGTGCATAATTAAATGTTGTCATGTTCACAGTTTCTATTACCATTAAAATTAAATTAATACTGACCTAAAATTTCTATTAAACATTATTAAGTAATTACTAACTTACTTTTAATTTTCGAAATTAATAAATATTATATAAATAAAAGTGACATGAAATATTCAAGTTTTTGTATAATAAATTGATTTCAATTATTCATGTAAAAAGTTTTAAACTAAACATTAAGCAAATAATCAATTTCATTTAAAAATTTTTTCAATCTTTTACGAAAACTGCATATATATATGGAATGAAATATATATTCAATTAAAGAAAGACTGGTGTTGTTCATGAAAAAATTATTTTATTGCGAATTTAAAATTTGCATGATATTGTAAAGTGTAAGATAGTTATCAAACATTATTTGTATATCGTGAATACCAAAATGCATCCACGACAGCTGAATACTTGAAGATAGATATTTTGCAAATACTTATTATTTATAAGTATAATAATTTATACGAGGTAGATTAGAACAAATGAATGATAGAATATCATAAGAATTCATTAATAAAAGAGACGTTAAAAACATTAGATTTAAGAAAATTTGAAGGCTCCATTACCACAGATCATCAAGTACTTTCAATATTATTAGAAAATAAATTAATTTTTCCTTTAGTGCACATAATACGGACACATTAGCCTAAGCACATTTAGTTAAATCATAAATTTATCACGACGAGTGTATATATTACTTATACTATTCTTAATCGTCATCTTTCAGAAAAAATATCGAAATAAGTTACAGAAACATCATCGAATAGTTTTGTACTTGACATTTCCATTAATGACTTATAAAAAAATGTTAGCTCTTCAAGGTTTCTGTAGTATAATTGAAAAGAGATAAAAAAAAAATATTAAAAAAAAAAAAATGATAGACGTGCCGACTAAAAGTTTCTATGAATTTATAGAAATGAAAATCATAGAATGTTAGGCATTAATAAAAATGGTATAGAAAACATGTCAAGAGATAAAGATAGTAAAAGAAAAATAGAGGTGGATGATATTTATGAAACATCAAGCCAAATATAATTGCTACATTAATGATAGAGACTACGAAGTGTTCGTATTCAGCGAAAAACCATGCCTGGTGGAGACGAACTTTTAACGATGAAAACATAATGTATCAATAATATTCAGAAAAAGATAAAAACTTGTCTGACAGATATCAAGAAAACACTTTCTGGTCAAAAGCTTTGCAATGAAAAAGTATTGGAGCGGAGAAAAATTAATCTGTCAAGAGATCGATCAGTTCACATCGTACTAATATAATTCTATAACAGACTATTCATACTTAAGAATAGTAATTAAATATTAAGAATGGTAATTTTGTCTAACATGCCAAATATAATTTAAACTATATATTGTGTATGGTCCGTGTAGTATAAGCATCAGCATTATTTTAAAATAATGAAGAACAGAACAAATGATACAAATGTTAAAGGCTTAAGGATAAACAAGATCAACATAAATAAACAAGAATATCATGAACAATTTGCAACAATGAATTGCTACAGATCTGCTAAAATTTATCAATTAATACAGATCATAGTTACTCGACAAATCAATAGAGTTACTGAACATTACATGGGCATTACAAACATTTTCATATATATTTATATACAAAATTTGTAGAAAAAATTTGCTGCTGCTTCATTCGTTTTCAAAGTAGATGTGCATGTTACTGTCACTTGTGTTAATGATAGACGCTCTATCCTTTTGAAGATAATGGAAAATTTTGACGTTAAGTCTCGACCGTCTAAAACCTAATGAGCTAAAACGAGTTACTACATCAAGCTTTGCCGCATTAAATAAAAACACTCACCAACGTTAGAAAATCAAAATAAGTTTGGAAATAAATGTAAGAGCAGATGTGATACATGTTTTTTTTTTTATTTTCTGTAGAGCTGGTATTTATTAAATTTTTAAGTTGATAGTTATATTTAAAACTTCTTAAATTGACAATCTCAAGTTGATAGTATGAAAGGGCGTAGATATATTATTTTTAATTTTTAAATATTTCAAATTTACTCTCCCATTTCAATTTACCTATGAAAATAATGTTATAAGTATGTTTTCTTTTTAATCACATTATTTTATAATAAAAATAAAATCAGATTTTATGATAGATGTTAATAGATAATTGGGACAAATTATAAATAACCAATAACATTACCTTTTCCAAGCCCAAAGTTGTATATAAATTTCATTATAATTTAAAATAAATATTGCATATTTTTAAAATTCAAACACAATCAATACTCAAGTGTCTGAGAAAATATATTATACAAATAAGTAATTTTAATGTATAATGAAAAAAATATAATTTTCTAATCCTTTTAATCCTTTCACTTTAATTTTAATACTTAATTTCCTTCTTATATAAAATTTGCTTTAACATAAAATTTTTCAATTTTAATTTTTAAAGTAAAAAAGGTGCTAAATTTATCTACGATATTAAAGAACATTGAAAATTTTTTTATAAAGCATATTTTATTATAACAAAAAAAAACAATATTGTTATTGAATGATGATGATAAATTACTATTATTATAATATTTACTGTTATTATTATTTTTTTTTTATTATTTATTTATTTATTTATTTATTTTTTATTTTTTATTTTTTTGATATTATTGATTTTTAATTCACTTAAAATATTTCAAGAGATTCAATAAATCTACATAATTCAAATGATAATCCTATTTTAACGAGTTAAATTTATTAGAGAATTTAATCATTTAAAATATTTCAACTATTCTATAATGAAAATGTTCATGTATTTAATAAATTAGTTTTTAAACTTTAAAAAATAACGCTGGAGTATATGTATAAATGGAATTATTAGAATGTCAATAGCACTCACTTAGCCTTTCTTTTTTAGCTATTTTAGCTATTTTATCGAAAATCTATTAAAAATTCATTTTGTTCGCTTACTATTTTATTATATGTTACATACGAATATTTAATGCATATTTCTTTTTATACGAGCATTAAAGATTGATTTTATTCGCACATTATAGATGCAAAATAGTAGTTGAATTCGTTATTAGATAAAGAATTATAACGAAGAATAGTCTTTATTATTCTGTAAGAATAAATTTTCTTATATTAGCTTCAATACGATGACAAATAAAATATGCCGACTAATTTGTGTACAAATTTAAAACTAATACTTTGTGCTCTTTGTACTGTTCATCTCTACACTTACATCATAAAACTTGTGAGAAATAAATTTAAATTGAAATTATAACTTTATTTTATAATAAATTTTATACATACCGAACTCTAATTTGAATCGAGAGTTATAATTGTAAATATAAAATGCATTTGTTGTTAACATATTCATAGAAAGACTTTCATTATTCATTCGTACAAAGCAAAATTTCGTAACAACTAAATTTATCTTTACAATAGAAGAATTAGCTGTTTATAAATTTTAATGATTACTGTCGTGCTATTCGAAACTTCAAAATGAACGTAAAGTGAATTTTCGTTGATTTTTTTTGAAAAGTCTTGTGAGTTGAATTACAAGTCTGAAGGTCTAAATAAGCCGATTACGCTTAAGTCTACCGGCCAATGATTCACAGCGCTAAGAAAAGAAAGAATAATGCGTCTCCAACAAACTTTCATTGATTCAGGGAAAATTGGGCGGCGTGTCTACGGTACGAATGACCGATAAAGATCTTTTGAGGGTCATCGAGAGCTGCGTCAGATTTGGACGTACTTGTCTGATAGAAAACGTCGGCCTTGAACTCGAGGCGGCGCTCGACACGATCCTTATGCGCTCGCTCTTCTGACAAGCGGGTGTCATGAGCATTAAGATTGGCGACAACGTCGTCCCATACAATTTCGACTTTCGACTTTATCTAACAACGAAGCTTCCAAATCCCCATTATACGCCGGAAGTGTCCGTCAAAGTGCTCCTGGTCAACTTCACGTTAACTGCCAGGTAAACGGTCACGACCGACGACAAGCCCCGGCTAAATAAGTAACATCGTAAAATCGTTATTCACTTCCAGCGGATTAGCGGATCAGATGCTCTCGCTGGTGGTGATGCAGGAGAGACCGGAACTCGAAGAAATCCGGAGTGCTCTCATAGTGTCTAACGCCCAGATGAAACACGAGCTCAAAGAAATCGAGGATCGCATTCTTTACCGGCTCTCCTTGTCCGAGGGCTCGCCCGTTGATGACATCGACCTTATCCTCACCCTCGAAGCCTCCAAGGTCAAGAGCGAGGAAATCAAGGTACGTTGTCCCAGCCCCGGGCGAGGGCTTCATTTAAAAGGATCATTGTACTCTCGCACCCTACTCCCCGTGTTCAACGTTAAAGCGTTGAACGATCGATACGCACCTCCTCTCGTGCCGTCGAAGATAACGAAAAAATATGCATGTAGCTTCAATACTAGTGTCCAAACCCTACAGTTAGTCATTCGATTTTATAATCGTAATGTATTAAAGCTTGAGCTTTGATTATTATAAAGGGACAACGAAGCTCGATGAAAATTATTTTGGCCTCAATTTATAGCAGTTTATAGCGCTATGAGTCAATCTCCTTATATTACTCTTGTGTAAGAAATAATTTTTAACCAATGCAATATCAATATTGTGACCTAATGAAGCACAAGCTTCTTGTAATTATGAGCAATAAATTATTATTAATTATCCATTTAAACGAATATTCAAATGGCATAATTGAATGAAAACTTAGAAACTAAAAATGAAACATTAGATGATTGAAATTTTTAATTTGACCACGTATAATGAAAAGACAATTATCTACGTATATGATATTACGAAAAGCACGATTATAAAAGTCTAAATATTACAGCAAATATACTAGATTTTAATGGACAACCTAATTAATTTGCACTACATACATAACATTAATATCAAAATATATAGGCAAAATTTTTCAATAAAGCTTATATCGTTCGTTAATTAAATTCTATTAAGAACAATAATTTCTATAAAAATAATAAAATATTGACACTTTTCGATATTAAAATATAAATATATTGATTAATTTACAGCCTGAAATATTCAATTATATCTATATATTAATATAAATAGTCGGGATATTGTAAATATAAACGGAATATTTAAAAAAATATCGAAAACCCATTTTCATTTTTTATTTTACATTGTGGATAACTATTGCAAAATTATACATAAATTATATCGTTTTAAAAGTTATAATTTTTATTTTGTATATTAATTAGCCTTTAAATTAATTTAGATGCAGCAGTAAAAAAATATTCGGTAAAGATGAGTATGATTGAATAATGATATATGGATGTCATCATAGATTTACTATTAGTTAGTAACTATCAAAATTATTATATACGAAAGATAATCGATAATCTTAGACCCGAGGGTAATGCGTAAAAAAAAAAATCAAACGGACAGAATAGTGTAAGAAAATTGAGAAAAAATTAATTAAAAAATTAATTAGAAAAACTCGAATCATTCGCGTTATCACCAACTGTTTATCATCGTTAAAGCCTAATCATCGTTAAAAACACAAATGTTACTTTTCTCCGAGACTTAGTTAGAGTAAAGGACTGCCAGTACTGTCGATACTCAACTTCCGCTCCGCCTACAAAGGATATCAGTGTTGCTCAGCTTTCTTATCGCACGGCACACTACCAACGTGATCCGTTCTTGTCAAGCTGGCTGAACTGCTTTTGTCAGGGCGTGCAAAGGAAGCATCTTTAGCCGACATCTGCTCTTTTCAGGAGGAGAACAGCCGCAGGGAGCAGCCGCCACAGGAAATGCCGTGTGTTAGCACCGTCGATCCCATGATTACTCGGCCACTTTCAGATAGCGAATAGTATTTAAATGAAATACCGAGCGATTCACTTGGCTATCCTATGTTTTTAATTTATCTGATTTACAAGCCCAAAGGTCCCAGTGGCCTCGCCAAACTGGGGTCGAAAAATATAAATCAATAACAAGAAAAACAAATTCTGCTCGGACACCATTTTGCAAATTAGGGTGATTGAAAGTGATATACCGGTCGGCTGGTTTATTCATAACCACCAAACAATTTTAAAGCAATTTTATCAATGTTTTATGATTTTCGTGCGCTTAAGGGGAGATTAAAGTAAAAACAATTGAAAGAATTTGATTAACATTGATAATTACACTTTTTACCGATGGATTTGAGAAGTTTCAGATCGATTTAAAAGTTAATTATTATGGGAGTAAATGCAATGAAATATTATGCTATTTGCGCATTAATCTCTTTAATTTAATTTCGTAATATTAAATATAAATACTAGAATTATTAGAGAAACAAGTAAATTAATATAAGCAATAATAAATGAAGGGATCTGCGTATTATAGAATTGAAAGTATTACAGAAAGCTCAATTAACAATAAAATGCCCGGACTCAATTTCTCATACTATTCCGAGATATTCATTCTGTTATGTCGCGCGTATGTCTTTTTCCCCCTTTTGATTTTTCCGAGGAAAAGTTACAAATATAATCTTTTATCGGCAGCTACTACATCCTACGATTGTCAACATCGAAACGAACAAACATCCAAGCAACAAAACTTTGTATTTCTTTCTGTATTATAATATTCCATACCTTAAATATATTTTCTTAATCTTATAAATAATTGCACATACATTCAAATATTTACGTAAATATAAGTGAGAAATATCTGCCTAATATAGTGCGTGTCAATGAACTTTCATAATTGATTAAATTTCATTTGAGAAATTATAGTATATTATAATACAACTTTAAGCATGTATAAAAGTACATTGGAATTTACAATTTTCTTATAAATTATTAAAATAATGAATTGAGAGTGTGTTAACATACTCATGCTGACTCATACATAAATGTCTGAGTCTTTGATAGACGAGTTAAAGTTATGTTATTATTAGCTTTAGTTCGTGAACGTACTGTTTATATACTAAATTCACAAAAGAGTAAACAACTTTTAATTACGATGCTCTTGCTCATGTAAATCAATTAGTATTCCAGTCTTTATTACAACAGAAATACTTATGATATTTACAATACTAAATATTTTAAACACATTCAGAAAAAGCATTCTTGAAATATTTATAATAAGTAATTTGTTAAAAATAAATATAAATTCTAAATTTCATGAATAAATCTCTAGTAACTTTGCCAATATAAAACTAATGCTTTAGTAGCTCCATATTATGCTCTTTATAATTATTAAAATTTTGCATATTTTAACAATTAATATTCTTAGTTAACTGGAATTTGAAAATTTTTGAGTGCCGTATTTATATAAATCAACATTATACTACTTATCATCATTTCTTTCTTGGAGTAATTGCATTAAACTTATACATATTAGTCCAATTACTTTCCGAATTTTAATTAATAAAGAATTTAGAATGATGCATATAAATTAGCTATATATTTAAGAGAATTTAAAATTATCTAAATAGAAATAGATAATCATACAGATTTTCATTTAAGATTGCCCAAAAGCTTCAATTGAATTATTCTTTATTCATTATCATAGAGCAAATTTTATTTGAACTATCAAAACATATATAAACATATATATTGAAGAATTTTGAAAATAATATTATTTCATAAAAACATTAAATCCGTAAATGAAATAAATCAATTTAATCTAAGTATTCACAATTTTTATAATAAACTTTTTTTTCAATTTTTTAGCAATAAAAATATATCCAATTTATTTATCAATTTTTAATTTACATTGTTGCCATGTTAATTATATTCATTTTAATAATTATGAGCACATTAACTGTAGTAATTATCCATAGAGTATTTATCATTACATAATTTATAATCAGAATATAAATTATATTGTTATAGTTTATACAATTATCAATGCTTTGATATTTTAATTTATAAATTATTATGCTAATCTTCTTTGCATTACACTCAAATGCTTTAGATAATATTTCAGTAACAACTTAAAATAATATCATAAAGTGGCATATCTTTAGTTATAGTTTAAAATAATTTCATAATTTTTTTAAATATCTTACAGCTTATTGCAATTCAACTATCGCACAATTTAAATTTTTGAAATGACTATCTCATTAGATAATCATTAGAAACTTATAACTATCTCACTCAAAAAATTAATTATCTAGCAACTATTATGATAATTATATTTACATGTTAACATATTATTAATTTAATTAAATTTTCGGTAATGATCGATATTTAAATAAATTCAAATAAATTCAAATAAATATTCAAATAAATGTGTTTCTTAAATATAATTAAAAAATACACTCTATATCGTTACTGTTTTAGCTTCTAGTTAAGATAAATTTTTTACATCCATTTAGGCTAATAATTATAGAAAAATGCAAAAATTAACTAATTATTAACATTATGTTGTTACAGTATTTTTTAGAAATTCATATAATATATTGAGAAATATTGATTCTTGTATTAAAAAGTAAGTCATATTTGTATAAACTAATGAGATAAATACATAAGATGATATATGCAGATGTAGATTTACAACTCTGTATAAACATCAGTAATAAAACGAATTTTTTAATTAAATAAAACTGCTAAAATGTTCAAAATTTATTCAGTTGTGTAGAGTTCAAAATTTAGATTTAAATTTATTTGCAAAAATTTATGTTATGTTCGTGAGGATTTCTCATTTTGTTTTCCCCTTTAACAGCTAAAAGCGAGGAACAAAGAAAATGGAAAAAAGTGAAAGTGTGGGAGAGAGAGAGAGAGAGAGAGAGAGAGAGACGGGGGGAGGGGGGGGGGCACACGCGCGCGCGCACACACATATGTATATATATGTATCGCCAAAAAGAGAAAGGCGGGAGGGAAGGAGTGACCTAAACAGTTAAAATTGTCGAGACATTGTTTTGCACTTTGTACAACTAAGCGAACGAGTATCTATTCAACTTATCTTTACAATGACACGTGGAAGCTAACGCACAACGCGAATATTTGGAAAAGCGACGCAATCACGACTACTGGGATATAGTGGAATACTCAAAGCGAATATCTTGTTGTAAAACTGAACAATAAAAAACGCAACCCTCGAGATAAGGGAAAATTTATATGCACTGTATATTGGGGTTAAAAGGAACGATTTTTTGAAGCGTTCAGTTCAACCTGCTGTGATAGCATTTTCCGTTAAAAATTATAAGTTTGTTGACTACATTTCACTTTTAGTATTATTGCATATGTTTGATTAAAAAAAAAAAAAAAAAAAAAAAAGAAAAATTGTAATGCTCTACACATTTAATTATTAATGAAGTTATTTTAGAACTTTATGTATTATAGGATTTAAAAGACTTAGTGATAATTTTTTAGCATTAATTATTGCTAAAGGTATATATAATGTTTATAATAAAAATGAAAATATGATATGTATTTCGTTATATCGGAAATTTTTATCACATATCATAATTAAAAACATTAACTGATTTAGTTTAATTAACTAGGCTAACATTTTTTTCTATATATATAATTTACTATTTGATATTAAACTTTTTATATTAAACAATAAATCAATATTGATTTCCTTATAATACAAATAAGCCACCTGAATGAAATACAATAATTTTAAATCGAACAATAGACTTCGTGGTTATTTAATTTATTTAGTTAATTACACAATCATAAGTATGTTATCATTTTGTATTATAAGTCCGTTAGTAATAGTCATTTGAAACTTTTCTAAGTATGTGAGACATCTATATGATCTATTTTGTGATCCCATTCTGAGAACATGTTAAGCACGCGTATTCTGTGAAGGTACGTTACTTTGTTCTCGAGTTTTTGAATAAAAATTATACTAGAGGTGAAGTCGTAACCTCGCCTTTAGAGTGTCAAGAAGAGAGTCCATCAAAAGGTGTCACTTAAATAAAAATTGAGACAACAGACTTTTCTACAAGTAATAAATGTTTATAACATTGAATTCGAATTTTTAATGTGATGGAAATTTCTTCGACGTTTAAAAATAATGATTTAAAAATAAATAATACATTACAAACATTGGTACTCAAAATTTACGAATTATTGTCAATATTTTCAATAAAATTATTCCTAATTCATAATGCAAGGGGCTGATCGAAAATGCTTCTTTCTACTTCATTATTTATACACATTTAATTGAAATTAACGATGCCATTTATATTCAGAAGAGTCGATTACTTTTTCGTTCGTTATTATATAACATAAGAAGAAATGAATTTTTTTAATTAAATCAATGATACATTATAGGAAATATTTGCTATTGTTTTAATTTCTAAGCTCAATAATCATTTTTCAGTTTAATAATCTATTTTTTACTATATATATATATATATATATATATATATATATATATATAAAAATCTTGAAATTTCTTCAGAAAGCAGCATTTTTATAAAATTATAAAAAAATGTAAATTGCGTAATTCCATCACCATATACAGCTTGCGTATGTGCATTCTTAAGTGCATTATTAAAAATAAAAATAGTAACTATTTGATAAACATATTTTACAATCATATATATATATATATATATAACGAATCACGATTATATTCTTACATAATTAGAAAGTCCTAAAAAAAACTCGTAAACTGTACGAATTATAATGTATTATAATAAATAAGCCAGTATTCATATTAGTATTTAGTTTAAATAATTTTTTAATGAGCGAGCATTTTTAATGATCATAATAAATATATTTTTAAAATTAATTCATATTCACAATTATATGTTTTTACATATACCATATATAACTATTTTTGAAATTTTTATGTATAAATAAAGATTGAAAAAGGTAATTTCTGTTTTGCCTTATGATTGTCATTATTGAAAAATTTAATCCAAATCAATTAATTTCACTACTGGTTGTATATTGATTATATTAATATATAATCACAAGTAAAGTTTCGACAAACTTTGCAATAAATTTTCTAAAGCATCCAGTTGTTTTTAATAATTATTTAGCTACCTATGCAAAGCAAACACCCTGAGCAGCATATTTTTCATAGAAATTATTTATATTAAACTGACCGTACATCTATTCTGTTTAAACCGTACGTTCTGTTTAAATAAATATAATATTTTTTATAAAAATTAGCTTACAAATAATATTACAAACATTTCTCAGTAAAATTTGTAGTATATAATAAACAAAGGAATTGTTTAATATTCTATGTGATATTCAATAAATGAAAAATAAAAAATTCCAATGATGTAATGAATTTAAATGTTCTTTTTAGTTAAAAGTAGCAGCGGCCGAGACGACGCAAGAGGATATCGATGCAGCGAGATCTTTGTACATTCCAGTAGCGAATCGCGCGCAAATTCTGTTTTTTTGCTTATTGGACTTGCAACTGATTGATACAATGTATCAATACTCTCTCGAATGGTTCATTCGTATATTTATTAATAGCATGATAAATGCGGAAAAGAATGGTTAAGTGGCTTAAATATAAATTTAACAAAGCATATTTCAACGTAATTGTGAAATAAAGATGAGGAAAATAATATCATTTTCAGATGACGTCGATGTACGTGCCAACATTATCAATGAATACTTCACATTCGCGCTTTATACAAATGTATGTCGAAGTCTTTTTGAAAAGCACAAATTACATTTTGCATTTCTATTGTGTATAAGAATTCAAATGATGGATAATTTGATTGATTACGCTGAATGGAGATTTTTTCTCTCTGGAGCAATTCCACCGACGGTAGCTATTAAATTTTGCAATATATACGAAATTTAAATTCCCAGATTAGCTGCCACGAAATTTCCAAAAACACTTCTTCATTTTTTTTTTTTTTTTACCGAAAATCTTTAATGAATCCACTTTCGAAATAAATTATCTTTCAACGATTGAAAATATGTAGAAACATTGCATAACAAAGCCCAATGCACAATAACCAACTTTGTAAATTCATAAATTCATCTTTTATAAAAAAATTTAGTCTCACCTTTTACCAAGGAACAATAATTTCACAAATACACAGATTATAACGTACTATTGTTTTTTATTTTAGGAAAAACCAAATCCAGTCAGTTGGTTAACACAGCGTAGTTGGATCGAGATACAATCTCTCGAAGTCTTGCCCACCTTTGAAGGTTTTGTTTCATCATTCGAGTCTCTACTACCAGAATTTAAGGAAATCTTTGACAGTTATCAGCCAGAAAGGTATAAAATATTTAAGCAAAATACTTACATACTAATCAATTTAAGATATAATTTTAAAGTGTTACAAGTATGTCGCAACACTCGGAGAAGAATCTTTTCTAGGCATAGAGTTCTATCTGACCTTTTCGTACCGATTTATTTACAAAGCAAATATTATCCATTGTTATCAACCGCTCACCCTGACAAATTAATATTTTACATTCCAAATTTATTTATTCTCGATTTGTGTGCCACTTCAATGTATGTTGACGAGCAATAAACACTCGCGTCAAAGTTACTACGTAAAAAATGGGAAGACTGCCAAGTGATATTTATAGATTTCTAAATGCATTCTATTAAAAGAACTAAAATGTATCTAATTCGGTCTAATTTGGCTGAAAGCTACTAAAAAGTTGGTTCAGTTAAAAGAATTCGTCTTAATGACAGTTGGACTAAAGTACGTAAGAAGGAAACGATCTATCAAAATACTTGCAATGAGATTTACTTGTTGATATGTCGTGCTTAATTATTGTGGCTCATACCTAATCGACGAGATACAGCGACGGATACTAACGTCAGTCAGTGCGAAGTTAGGGAGCTAAATTGTACGTACGCACTACGCACTATGGTCACAAGAGGCAAATATAAGTGTTGGATAAGCCAAATTTAATAATGTTGAAACTACAATTTATAACGAAACGATCGTCTTCTGTCGTTTTTAATTTGTTACGTCTTGTCGTTGTTTTCTTTTTTTTTTTTCTTCTTTTTTGTTTTTGTTTTTGTTTTTTTTTTGTTTTGTTTTTTTATCAATCTTTTTCATTTTCTTCCATCAGCCTGATACTTATCTTATATATATATATATATATATATATATATATATATCTTCTAGTATCTCAATGTTCAGTCAATATTCACTAGTAGATTATCATAAATGTTCATTGCTGGAAAATATCATTTAGATTACTAAGCCAATAATCGTTATTCTATGCGCTTCTAAAGTGGACAGATTATCCTAAAGTAACGATAAACAGCCAGAAGATCAACAAAATGCTCAACTACTTCGCCAATATTTCCAATATGAATAGTAAATGGATCGATACTCTTGAATACGAGATGTTCCGTTTTCTTTATTTGGAACGAATCTTATAATACAATTTAGCCCGATCTTGGACGAACAGGGCTGATTTGATTTACTCACTGCTTGATCAATAAGCTTCAAACCGTATCTCCTATGTCACAAGTATATAAGAACGATGTATTTGAAAATTGAGAGCTTTACTGATAAGTTCATGGGGAGACAATTGCCTGTAATCGCAAATTTAATGAGCACTTCCATAATTAATATAAAATTCGAACTTTCAACTCTTTTTATGTTTCAACAGTTTTCGATAAATTCGTTTACACGAACCCAGACTATACTTATTTGTGCTTTTATACACAATACGTCATAATCGTGTAAAAGACTAGAATCATTAAATTTGGCTTAGAACTGAAATAGCAAAATCCGTAAGTCGTTATCTTTAAATGTGGTTACTTTATTAAGTTATTGTTGTATGCTAATTCGTTGAGAGAAGATCATTTTGAGCTTTGAGTCGGTTTCCCAGTAACTATAAATTAGCCTTGTACATATCTAATTATTAGAATGCGATGCTAAATCAAATGAATATTCTTTGGCGACGACGAGAGTAATACGAATGTTTCAAATTTAATTTTAAATTCATTTAATTTTAATTGTGCGCACAAGAATGACCACATATTTAAGAAATGTACGCATTCTAGCTGGCTCTGCACTATACTGCACTATATCCTTATGTCCTTATGCTTATTTGTAGTAAAAAATATCTCGAGATGAAAAGGAAGTGCAATGGAATACTTGAATAACGCGTCACAAGGCCGTGAATTGGTATATTGATACGGTTATTACGCGTAGCTAAATTACGAATTTAAAAGGTCGATCGATCGATTCTTGAACGCTAGAGTCACTTTGACCAAACTCAATTTAACAGTTCGATTTATTAGCTACAAATTCTTTTTGTTTCATTCTTATTTGTATTCTTAAACGGAAGCATCAAGAGCTCTTGCACTTGATTCTTACATCTTCCACCCTCACTTCCACCACCTGAAAACTTTAAAATTTATTTCTTCGATTTAGTTTTAACTTGCATTTGCATTATGATTTATATTAAAAAAAGACTCGTATCACTCAATAATCTGGATACCTTTTGTATTTATAAATTTTATAATATGATCTTTGATAATGGTAAATGATGTATCAACTGCAAATACAAGGATACATATACGGTAATTCGAATTTATTAGAATTAGATTGCAGCTCATTAGAATTAGATGCATAATTTTATTTACAACTAAACAATTAAGACTAGAGAGCATGAGCTATGTATATTTAGGTACGGAAAACTTCTTCATCAAAGGGAAACGTGACAGAATGACAAGCTAGTCGTCCAAAAATATTGGAAAAGTTGTCTCGAAGAGAAACTACGACATTTCATGGCATCGTTATTATTATTAATGAAAATTGTCTAATAACTATAATACATAAATAGTATTCAGTTAGTCTGAAATAAAGCAATATTTTTATTTAACAAGAAACAGGAGAAAATAATTGTTATATGCCTATTAACGGATTAATTCACAAAGCCGTTACTTTATAAGGAATTATTTTAAAGAGTTAATTTATAATGAAAAGAATACTTTATAAATTACTTTAGTTAAGGCAGATGAATTTACATACTCGAAGAAAAGAAGTTTTTTTTTTTTTTTTTTTTTTTTTTAATTGCAGAGAAAAATTTTTATTTAAAGTTAGGAAAAACAAATAGCAAACCCGACAAAATTAGATTTTTAAAAGATACATTTTAATATTTATTTGCAAATTATTAACAATTTAACTTAACTATGCATACTTTCATTATCAAAATTTTATAAATTAGTATTGATAATTTTTACAATACCATAAAACTATGTTTTCGAATAAAATTCAGTAATTCGAATAATTATAATGATTTATAATAATGTAATGGAAATATTTGTGCTAAAACAAAATGTATTTAAAAGATATCGTATTTCATAAAAAGAAGAAGACAAAATCTGATAATTTAATTAATATTATTAATTATAATTATATGCAATGATCAATATATACAAAATTAAAAATAAAATAAAAATATAAAAAGTATTATTTAGTGTATGTAAAATTATAAATTAAAAATATACTATTCAAGAAGAATAAACATAAAAAAATAATGTTAACATTAGTTTAAAAATAATAGAATATATACACAGATATTTATAAATATATATTTATATATATATATATATATATATATATATTAAATTGTTAAATTATGTTAAAGCATCTTGTTTATAATTATATAAACATATAAATTATTATATTATTCAATAGTTATAGAAATGTGGCTAACACAATTATACTGTAATGAAGTGGTTTCTTATGAAATTTCAAAAGACTTGAAATATATTTGTAATTAATAGAATAATACACGTATGCATTCAATGTTTTTGAATTTTATAAAATTACATTTCATTTAAAGTATAAGTTAACAATTATCGTATTATAATATCATACTGTAACACATTTAAAAAATTGAATATATATATATATACTAGTATATTGAAACTAAGTTTAATATTATTTGTTTATTTTTAATTTTCTTCAATAATATTTTAATATCTTAAACCAACAACATAACTTATTTCAAACGCAATCTCATTTGTACAACAAGTAATCAATTTCCTGTAATATTATTACATTATTCAACAACTTATGTAGCGTTTAATGATTATAAATATTAATATATTGAATATTATAAAAATGAGTCTTTTTTCAGTATGCCGAATCCGAAGCCATGGCATAGTAAATTGAATGACTTTCAAAAGATGATAATTATAAAGTGTCTTCGACCAGATAAGCTTACAAATGTGATGCAATCTTATATTATAAAATTCCTTGGAAGTCGGTTTATTGAGCCACACACATCGGGACTCGATGCAATATACGATGAATCTAGTCCCTTGACTCCACTTATCTTTGTGCTTTCAACTGGAACAGATCCAGCCTCGGAGCTTTATAAATTTGCAGAAAAATTGAAAATGTCCCGAAAATTATTTTCCATATCATTGGGTCAAGGACAGGGGCCGAAAGCCGAAATTATGCTTAAACAATCCCTCGTGGCCGGTAATTGGCTGTTTTTCCAAGTAAATACACATTATTCTCAATTTTTTTCCTATCTATAAATTTGTATTAATCTATAATTTTATTTGTCCATGTATATTTTCTCTTAATAAGGCCATATCCTACGAGAATATACAATTTTTTATTATTAACATTCATAAAAAGTATATGTGATTTTAATCGACGTATCATACACAGCTTTCCTTGCGATTATAAAAAGGTTTGAGGATAAGAATCTTTATTATTATCTGTCGTTCTTAGTTAAACAATTCAAGTAGCCAAATACAACTATATAACAATTAAAAATACTACGTGCCATTTGTGCAGGATGAAATTTTCCATAATTTGCTGTCATATCGTCAAATCTCTTTTCGATGGTTCATCTCGTAATCGATACTAAACACATGCGCGCACAAAATCTAGTTTTTATTTTAAAATCTACGTAAATTCGACTAGCTGGTTTTTAAAATTTATTTTAAATTAGGCATCACAAGAAAAGTATGAAACAAGATCTTGCAACATTTAATAATTCCTTCATTATATTTTCTTTTATACATGAAATAATGAATATACCATTAAAAATGCTCGGATAATAATTCTCGGATCTCTTATAAAACTATTATATAGTATGATCTTTTATTTCACAAGTTTGTCATTTAATATTAAAAATATAAACAATTCGTTAATATTGCTGATTTTAAATTTGAATACATAAAAAGCTTTTACGTTTTTCGTAAGTATAATATTGTTTAATTTAGATTCAAATAATATGTAACTTAATAATAGTAATGTAATATCGTGTATATAAAATATATGAGTTCAATTTTCTGATTATTTAAGTGCTTAAAAATAAAATTAATTTAAACTACTATTGATTATAAAAATATTAAATATATTAACAAAAAAAAAATTGATAAGACGTGGAAACTATTATCCATAAATAAAATAAAATATTGCTTTTTAAATATTCTTCCCGTGTTTCTCAAATAACTTTCAGATTGAGCTTTATATTAACTAAAAATTCAAAAATAAAAGAAATATCGGAAAATTACTTGTCATTATATTTTTTATTCATATTTATAATTTTATTTCTATCGATTTCTCTATAGTCTTTATATCTATTTCTCTATATTCTTTATATATATATATATATATATATATATATATATATATATATATATATATATATATAGGCATTATAATACAATAGAATCTGAGAATTGACTTCCAAGCAAATTTAGAATTTCATAAAAATAAATTGCAATTTTTATTGGCTTATATTTTATCGACAACTATAAGAAATATATTGCACAGCAAACTTAAAATATGTGACCAGAATGAATTATTGTACGTAAAGAAAATTTGAATTAAACTAGTAATGCAGGTGAATGTAATAATGTTTGATAGAATTGTCACTTGGCGCCAAGTTGGATGCCGAAATTAGAGATTTTGGTAGAAACGCTCCCCCCAAATAGTATTCATCGAGACTTTCGTTTGTGGTTGACGTCAATGCCCTCGCCCTCGTTTCCAGTCAGCATTCTTCAAAATGGATGTAAAATGACTATTGAGCCGCCGCGAGGTGTTAAGGTATTGACCAAACTAGCACTTATAAATTATGCAAATTATTTGCTAAACTGTGTTAAATATTGATTTCTGCATAGGCGAATGTATTGAAAACTTACTCAACTCGAGTGATCGAGATGATGGATTTCTTGGAATCTGATCATTCAAAAGTGCAAACTTTCAAGTCCTTGATATTTTCTTTGTGTTTATTCCATGCGGTCCTACTGGAAAGACGAAAATTTGGTCCATTGGGCTTTAATATACCATATGAATTCACCGATGGAGACTTTGCTATCTGTATGTCGCAACTTCATATGTTCCTACTGGAATACGTCCAAATACCATTTAAAGTAAATTTATTACTGCACCAAATAGACTATATGAAGAATATCTTAATTATTAAATAAATATGATGTCATGTTAAGGTTTTAATTTACACGGCCGGGCACATTAATTATGGCGGTCGGATAACGGATGATTGGGATCGAAGATGCGTTTTGACGATTTTACAAAAATTTTATAATGAAAATGTACTAACTGACGGCTATAAATTTGACTCTTACGGGAATTATTGTCAAGTAAGTTTATCAATTTTTTCGTTCGATTTTTCATGTTTCATGTGATAACATTAAAAACCAATAAATTAATAAATTTGAAATAATTAGCCACCAGCAGATACATCTTTTGAGGAATATCTTGAGTTAATCAAAATGTTCCCTATAAACGACGATCCAATTCTCTTTGGTTTACATAATAATGCGGATATTAGTTACGCGCAAGCCGAAACGTATGCGTGTCTGAAAACTTTACTCACCTTACAACCGCGAGATATTGGAAGTTCCGTTTCAAAAGTCGAGGAAGTGACAGGTCAATTGGCAATGAGTATTTTCGATGGGCTACCCGAGCCCTTTAACCTCGAGGCAATTAAAAAAAAGTATAAATTATTTTTATATCCGCTTAAATATTCAGTCAAAATTCGTATAACTATTAGATATATTATTTATTAGACTATACATATACATATATATATATATATATATGTATATATGCATATATGTATATATATATATATATATATATATATATATGTGCGCATGTGTATTGTGTGTGAACTTATATATTATTAAATAAGCTCGTTATTAATGGTTATTATTACTTAATGGTCTTTATAATATAAAAGATTGATAATAATCTTTTACCTTCATTTACATCACTGCGTTTATTTCAAGTAGAAGTACCGAAAATGAAAGTCAAAGTAAATATTATTAATGAAATAAATCTGCTAACATGCTTGAATTATGTTTACTCAACGTACATTTTAAAGATGATAAATTAATAAATAACATCTTGCTAAATATGTCACTTATATTTCAATTTGAATAACTATTAATGAGTAATCTTAGTAAAATCTTATTGTAATGAGACATCAAAAGATTGCATACAATATAATAAAATCAACGTTATTTACTTTGGAGATTATTTGATACGAACGAGCTTATTTATTTCGAAAATTGTATTTAAAAATATTTCTATAATTTCAAATTATTTAAAGAAAAAAATTTGATTTCAAAATGATCATTAATTTTTCATAAAACATTTATTATGTTCATACAATGTCGTAAATTAAAATTTTTTCTTTTAAATATTGTTAAAATCAATATCTAAGTCATCTTAATATAAATGCAATAACTGAATATTTCTTTTACCATAAATATTAATAATATTTTGAAAAATATCAATATTTCAAATCATTAAAAATTATTGCATATTAATAGTTCGTTAAAAGATAATAATAATCGGTAAACTTTTACAAAACCTATCATTTTACGTATAATTTTATAATTAATTTTCTTTTTTAAATAAAAAGTTGGTAAAATTTTTATTGGAAACATTTATGAATCTGTACACTATGAAAACTGTATGATTTTTGTCAAATGAAAACTGATTTTATTATTTTATTGTATACGAAACATTTATTTCATGCCGAGAAAGCTACAATACACAATTTCCATGAATTTTTATTTGTTTGTCATAATAGACTTTTGTTGAATAATTATTCTAATTTTCATATTCGTTTTTATATATATATATATATATATATATATATATAAATAAATAGTATTAATATTTGCAAAGATGCTTGCTTTACATATCAATACGCTATTATCAACGTTGTTGTAGCTTTCAAAATAAATACAGGCTTAATCTGAAAACAAGATTTATGTAGCTAAATAACTTCTCTTAGTTGATTGAAAGGAAAGCTTGATTATGCGTGTGTATATGATGATATTAATTTACAGATACCCGATTTCGTACGAAGAGTCTTTGAATACCGTTTTGCTACAGGAGGCAACGCGCTACAATGGATTGCTCATTGAAATGTCAAGCAGCTTGAGCGATCTATTAAAAGCCCTCAAAGGACTCGTTGTGATGTCTGATAAATTAGAAGCGATGGCATCAAATATGTACAACAATAAAGTTCCAGAGAACTGGCAAAATAAGGCTTTCGCTTCGTTAAAGCCACTCGGTAAGAAAACAAAGCTGTTGACCATAGATGCCGAGTCCCGGCATTTCTTCCATTTCAATATCCTCCGAACGGATAGATAAGCTATACATTGCTTCGTTATCGTGAGATTGCGAATGCGATTGTTTAATAAATAAACTCCTGCAACAGGCTCGTGGGTAGAAGACTTGAGAGAGAGAATAAAATTCATACAGAGCTGGCAAGACAATGGTATACCGTCCGCGTTCTGGATATCAGGTTTTTATTTTCCTCAAGCCTTTCTCACCGGCAGCTTACAAAACTACGCGAGGAAGTACAGCATCTCTATCGACTCTCTCGAATTTAGCTTCAAGGTGAGTGCAAAGATCGATGGCTACGTTTGTTATATAACACTGACTCCTTTGTTCGCGAACAGGTGCTTAAAGACAAACCTCATCGCAGACCAATCGATGGATGCGCCGTTTACGGTCTTTTCCTCGAGGGCTGCAGGTGGGACGGTACTTGGCTCACGGAATCATTGCCCAAGGAACTCTACACCAGTACGTCCCTCCACCAGAATTCTATAAAAAGAAGATGGTCGTTACACATACCATGTGCTTTACAGGCATGCCACCAATTCTTCTCATACCGGAGGTAAATCATAAGAAGGCCAGCAGTGGAATCTACGAGTGCCCGGTTTACAAGACCATTCAGCGCGCCGGAACCCTTAGTACCACCGGCCACTCCACCAACTTCATCCTTACAATGGAAATTCCCACCCAGAATCCACAGGAGCACTGGATCGTCCGAGGCGTTGCCCTCATCTGCGCCCTCGATTTCTAAAGACTTTTCTGTACCAGCGTGCGTTATCTCGCGGAAACTTTCTTGAAAAGTCATTTCAGCAATCGTGTGTCACGGATAAAGCTTTTATTTAATAACGAAAGCTGATACTCGATTTCATTTATACATGGCTGAATAGCTATTCAGTACATTATAATTGCTTCGCGAAAATAAAGAATTTCATCCAACTTTAATGTTTGCGCGCGCGCGCGCACACACAGACACACAGTATTTTACGATTATTTCCATTATTACATTGTGCACAAAATTGTAATTACTCTTTGAGAATTCTCAAGGCTTGTAATTATTTTCATTGATAAATCCTACTTGTATATTTTACAAATTTTAGGAAACAATCAAAATTATTTCTATCATTATGGGCTTGTAATTTTATAATGCTCTATTATTTTAAAAGTGAAGTAATTAGTTGTACAATGTTTGATTGGAAAAATATAAGACACAAGTACGATTAAGTACAGAGTTATTAAATATTTTCTTTAACTGGTGACTTGTGTATTTAGAAAATTTCCACATGACTCTGTACTTAAAATTAATAATACAAATTAATAGTACAATTATAGTAAAAATAATAGTACAAAATAATATCGGATTCTTTGCGTTTCTTTGCGAGTGTCGAAAATATCTTCCCATTTAAAGCGTAATATAATAAATAGTAGCTTAAGATTTATAATAAATATCATCCCTTGAGCAAATCTTCAAACAAGTATCCGACTTACTTTACATATTTATTATTTTTATATTTTTTCCTCGCCATAAATAAAATCTTATACTATCATAAAAAATTATATTTTCCTTAAAAAAAATCGTCTTAATATATTTATCGGTATAATTCAAACTAGAATATCTCGTTCGACTTCTGGAGCTTTTATTTGATTTTCCGATTTGTAATGAAATATTATTTAATTTTGTAAATTTATATTTCCGATACATTTCCGCATTAATATTCGATAAAGAATGATCGTATTCTCACATAAAACAGCCTAAATTCACATAAAACGGAATTCAAAGTAAATATGAAATCAGAATAAGCATATTAAAGAAGAAATAAATGAAGGTAAATAAATCAATAATCCATATTAGAAATGTGATTTGCCTTACCCTTTAATCGAAATTTGCGGAATACAATTCAAGAACAAAAGAGCAAAATTATTCAATCATAAGGAGGAACAAATTCGAATTTTTGGAATCATCACGCGATAACACAAATTCGAATATTCAAAATTTAACCAGTAAATTTCGAACAATAAAGCATTGAAACAAGCTGAGTATCATTTACTACTGAAATTCAAATCGCGTTAAAATGCGAGGTGTTTTTGTTTTTTTTTTTTTCTTTTTTTTTTTGTTCTTGTTGTTTCATAACGAGTAAAACATGTAATTAAAGACTGATAGGGATGAGTGAGCATCACAAAGATATACGACATGGTAAGCGGAACAAAAGCGTATAAACAAAAGGTAAAATCCGTGGATCGAAAAAGCTCGCGTAAAACAATACGCTTGTGTGCGATTGTTTGCCAGGACGCCCACGCGAAAGCTGTCCAGAGCTTTGATTAATTATACAGCCGGTCAAGGAGGAAGCTGTACAGGATGTGGGTCGTGTTGTAACCCATGTAAGAACACGTGCCGCACCCCCACAGGTAAATAAGTGCCACGCTTTTTCCTTGAGCTGCCTAACTTATTGATATGCCAACGAATTCAGCCTCGCCTTCCCCGCCTAACTCCCATCCTAACTGGCAACAGCCCCTCCAACACTGCCACACCGTCGTCGAGAACTCGAGTGCCGTTAGACGACCCCGGGCTAAACTTCACCCCTGACATCACGTGTACTCCAAAGAATCCAAATAAATCCCGACCCTTTTTTCCTTTTACAGTTTTCCCTTTTCGAGAATTCGATTGCTCGATAACGATCGACGCCAACTGGATTCCCAGCTAATTATTTTAATTCTTCCCTATAGCCTCGACTACTCTCTTCACTTTTCTAAATGAGTTTCTTTATATTGGTACTTTGCGAAAGTTCAATTTCTTATCGCGTGTCCATTGAATATAAAAGGCCTTAGAAATCGTAATTTCCATGAAAATGTATGAAACGTTAAACGGTAAATATTCTAATTCATTTAATGTAACATCTTTATAAACTGCGAAATCTCCGTTATTGTCTGAACGTTAAAAACGCCCGGACATATCAAGATCATTTACACTTTAAAGTTTTTATATTTACATTTGCTTGGTCATTTATACTTTCTAAATATACTAATAAACGCATTGCAATTTATTCGCCTTCTATCATTAATCCTTAGTTACTGAAGTACTATAAATTTAATGTCGAGAAAAAGATAAAATACAACGAAACCACAATTTCACTAGCGATTCTACGATGTTTACAACGCACAGTATATCATAGAAACAAGGTAACTAACCGACAAATCGTAAAAGATGAATGATGTTTCACCTCGTGAAAGTTGTATTCCATGCTGCCTAAAAAACAAAGAGAGACTTTTTCTGGTTCATGTATTAAAAGAACTTCATCATAATAATTACGCGAGTGAGAGATAATGATAAAAAGTCTAATACTAACTTTTTAACAAATATTTATGGATATTTACATAGTTTTAGCATGCGTAAACTTTGAATCCGGTAACACCTCATTAATAATAATGATAACAATATAAATCACTGAAATAATATAGTATATAATTTTTAACTTTTGTACCGAAAATTTACTTCAATATAAAAGATACTTCAATAAAAAAAATAGTGAAATATTATGAAAATTTATTGCATGTAATACTCGATTGTTGTAATATTTTGACGAATATCAACGAATATCTCCGTCTATATATATATATATATATATATATATATATATATATATATATATATATATATGTATAATAAAAATATCTTATCATATTAATTTATGATTAAGTATTATAATTAAATACTAATTATTAAGATTCTCAAATAATCATTAAAATTAATTATTAACTAATATTAACTAATGTATTAAACGAAAAACTAATGTTAAATGATAAAATATTGATATAACATCGCTTGTAAAGCTTAGAATGCAAGTAGTAAACAAGTGACTAATTCAGATATTTGAAATGTGCAAAAAAGGAAATATATTGTTCTAGTTTTTATTTCCACGAAAGAGAATCTTAAATCAATATAAACACGAAAGATCCCAGGATTGCGTATATTGTGTCGTTGTGTACAGTATGAGTACTTACTTTATATAAAATATCTCGTAATCGCAAATTTCTGCTCCTTAGGTTCATACTACTTTTTCTGCCTTTTCTTCCCTAAAGTCAGCAAATACATCGTAAATAATACAAGTAAAATAAGCAAACACTCTTTTATTAATGTAACTGTTTATGAATACAAGTCTCTTATATAGGACATTGAATTAAATTCCAATAATATACTTTTTTTCATTTGCATAGAAGTGTATTAAGCATTTAATAAATCTCAAAGATCATGTCGTTACAATTTTTATATGGAAATTACTTAAACTTCTTGGTGTTTCATTATTACTTATTGTATTTCAATTTCTTATTTAATTATAATTCTTAAATTAATTTTTCTGCGCAAAACGATTTTCTCTTTAAATAAAATTTACTTCGTTCTTTGTTAACGTTAATGTAACCAAAGTAAACTTATTAAAATTTAATTTAAATGAATAATCTGTAAAGTAAATGTTATGAAAACGTACTACAAATCTTATGATAACATAATTCTACATAATATTGTATCTTACATTTTCATTCAAATACGTAGATTTCTAAATATTTTGATAATATATTGCTTTTTGATAAAAATATTAATATATTATATTAACATATATATATATATATATATATATATAATATTACATTATATAACATATATATATTATATTACATGCATACATATACGTTTATTTGTATGTATAATATTAAGGTTTTCATATTGTATTTAAATTATTTAAATTAAATCATATTTTATATGACTTATTTAATTATCAAGTATATTATAATTATATGTTTAAATTACAATAAAATAATATATATAATTACATAATTCAAAACAAATAATGATATGCTTAAGAAACTATAATTTTCAATAAGATACATGCCAAAAGTTTGTTATTCATATTAATTAGAACATTAATCAGCAGTAATTATCTGTAAGCAAGTTTTTAATCTGTCAAAGCAAATCATAATTTAAGACCATTAAATTGAAATATTTTTAAAATATGTGAATCTCATACATTTTAAGAAATTTATATAAAATTCATTTATTCAAACAGGAAGACAAAGCCTTCATAGACCATGGATTACCTACACGAGGGTCTGAGTATTTCTGTATAATTAAAGTAATATTAGTCCAAAAATTTCTATTAAATCATAAAGTTTAGAGTTTTTTTTTTTTTTTTTTTTTTTTAAATAATTAATGTATAGATTGTGCTGCAAAAAAATAATGATTTTAGAAGAGATTGAAGTCAATCGATGATTATCGAATTCAAGATTTTTTCTCATATTGGACTAATGACTTTAGTATTAAAATAAATCATAAATTATAATGAATAGAAAAATCTCGCGACTAATAGTTCGAACATCATAAATCAAAAATATTATCGTATTGAAGGTAAACAGTGATAATGAAGAAATTATGATAAAGATTGAATAGAGGTAAAATCGGGTTTATTTCTAACACGGAATAGATCAAATCCAGTTAACAAAAAGTAAACATATTTGAGCAGACTCTCATAAACTCAATATCATTAATATAATCATCGTTGTTTATTGTTTCAAATTAGTAAATATTGTGCTCATTTGAGAATTAAATTAGAAATTTTATTTTTTTACTATCCAATTGAACAAATAAAGCAATACTATTAAAATCGAATAATGAAAATGTGCAAAAGAAAAATAGTGGAAAATCTAGCATGAGATAGACGAATGTCTTGGAAAAAAAAACAAAATAGTTATTATAATGTAATAAAATAATAATTTATATTGGTAATATGCTTATGATGCTTATCATGAACTAATTTATCTCCAAATCTACTCATATTACAATCTCAATTACAAACATATTAATGTATTAAAAAAATTGTTTGTAATTATGTAAATGTTCATTATGTAAAAATAATATTTTAATACGTTCAAATATATTTCTGAATATCGCTTGAATAATATTCACACGTATTGAAAGAAATTTCTATTTTATTAAATAAAAGAGAAAAACATTTCTTAGCTTACTCGTGCATACTTATGCATCTACGACAAAAAGTATGTAAATAATTTTGAAACTAATATGCATCGCTGTAATACATTAGTAATCGATACTATTAAAAAAATATAATAATTCAACAAATAATCGTCAAGTGTATAAGCTATTTAACATAAATTCACTCGAGTCATTTTAAAGTTTTTCTTCTCACATAAATTCATAGCTGTCTAGAATTTTGTTTTCATTTCATTTATTTTTCGAATGCCGTTGGAAGGATACTATATACCATAATTATGCTTTACTCACCTTGAAAAATAGCGTCACGAATATTTGAAACGAGCAGAAAGATCTGCTTTCTTGTCGAAAATAATTGATACCTAATTCTTCATACAATTTCTACACATAAAGTTATATATTTTTCAGTTCTTTATTAACTTTGTAAGCCTAAAAATAAAATTTATTAATAATGTTACATGGATGAAAAATTTAACTCCTTAAAATGCCGCCGAAACTCACGATCATTTAAATCGCAAATATTTCTCTCTACGGAATTATCTTATTACCATTCCACCTATTTTGTGCCGTGACAATATAATGTCATTCATCGATCATTTATTTGAGACAGATATCGTGAATAACCTGTAACGGGTAATTTTTATAAGCTACAATGGAAGTTACATTTTTTATACTAAATTAGAATATGCAATAAACTTTGTGTAAACAAAAAAATCTATAAATTACAAACAATATTTACAATTACATTGTGTATGCATATATGTATGACGCAAGTCATTCCTGTGGACGTATAAATATCATTATTCTTATATCTGCATATGAATAAACATATTTATACGTTAACTTAAACATAAAATATATTTCTATTTATTATACAATTTTATACTAAAAATATAATTATTGATAAAAAGTTAGCTTACTTCGAACTAGAAATTTCACTTATTGAATTTCATTAGTTTTCCCAATGGCTTTCGCAACCCATAAGTTAGTTATGAAATTTTATTACAAAATGTAATTAATTCTGTAAGAGCTATTTTTTTTAATTTTACTACAGTTATAAGCCAAGACTCTTAAATTCATTTATAAATAATACAGTATCGTGTACTATTAAAGCATCTTATGAATATTAGCCTTTAAAAGATAATATTCAATTTGTATTATTTATCTTAGTATTACATATTATTATTATTAAGTATGGGGGAAAAACGTTGCATTTAAATGAATGAAGGAAAAGCAGATTTTCAAGATGTAGATGTATTTATCTATGTGTACATATAAATTAAAATAATTATCAAGCAATTTCTAAAAACAGGAATATTTGCAACGCTAGTAGAATTTACAGCAGTTTTAGATTATTTTTAAATCAGAGTTATGAGAAAATCATTTGTAAGTATAACGTTTATCTATTGTGCATATCAATAGATAATAAATTTTAAAGATTAAGTAATCATACACTTCTTCTGTAGTTCTGAAATAAAAGATCCAGAAAATAATATCGATTAATTACTAAAATCAACAAATTTATTGTTCATCGAAGAATTCCTTACTGTTGCAAAATTTCAATTTTAAATCGGTTTCATTGAAATTTAAAAATTTTTTAAACAAAAATACAAATATTAATATTTCTCATGGCTCAACAATCAAAATATAATATTGTCCATAGAAACGATAAGAGTGGAAAAATGTTTTGTCAAATTATCGAAATTTAAATAAATAAAAAAATAAAAACGAAGAATAATTATAAAAATTATTTGCAAAATAAATAATTACTTTTATTATATTACATTGTTATATGCAATGCTATAGCACTATTTTTTTTTTTGTTTTTTTTTTTTTTTGTCATTATTGCAAGTAATTGATGATATTACCTTAATGCGTCAATATTGTGTAGTCTAAAGTAACATTTGTAGGAATCTAACTGTCGTTTAAAAGACAACCAATTAATTATAAAGAAATAAACTTTTATATATACAATAAATTGAAAAATTGAACATTATTTAGTGCCAATTATTTTTCTGCGCCTACAGCGCATCAACAATATTACGTAAAATAGACTGTTTAGTCTTTAGTAAGAATTAAAATGATTTTTTAATTTTAAACTTTGTTATTTTTGAAACGGAAGCAAAGCATCTTTTTATTATTCAAAATCAACACAATCACTCAAATAAGAAGTGTTCGCTTGAATTTCTAAAATGTTATTTGACTTTTCAATTACATTCTATTGGCGCAATTATCGTTAGCAGTGGTATTAGTGCAATAGTAGCAGTGGTTATTATTGCAATAGTAGTAGTAAGTAGACAATAGTGCGTAGTGGAATATAGTTGATTTACTACTACGTCATATGTGATTCATCATGATGCATATACAAATGTAACATATCACAACATAACCTTAAAAAGCTATCGTATTGTCTACGAAGGCAGGATTAATAAGTAATTCTAATATTTGATAAAAGGATTGTATCATTTCAAATTTATTTTACACTATTATTTAAATAAAATTGTTAAAAATGTCCGACGACGAGATGGAAAAATTCCAAATCTCGGATTACGATTTAGAAAATGAATTTAATATAAACCGTTCTCGTCGAAAGATGTCTAAAAAACAACAAATGTTAGGTAAGTTCTGAAAGAGTATTATAATATATCAATTTTAATATGCTCTTTCAATTATTTGCAACGATGTTTAATAAAAATTAATGGACTACAAACTATTGAGTAACTGAGCTATCATGATGAATCAGAGTGCCAGAATAATTAAATTTCTTATTTATAATAAAATAATGTAAAATAAGCTTTAAACCAAATAATTGTGAATAATAAATTAAAATAACAATTATATGTTTTTATATTAGTGAAACTGAAAATATTGATAATTAATACATTAAGAAACAAAATTTACTTTACGAATAATCCAATATTGAAATTGATATTCAACTATTAATAATGGAATTATTGATTTATATGATTAATGGAATTTATAACATATTTATAGGGAATATTACTTGTTTATATTGTAAATTATTTAATTTACAATAAAAATATATATTTCAATAGTACTGTATTTATTCGTAACATATTAATTAATAGTTTGTCGTCTTATATTAATAAGGTATATGGGCTAGCGATAGTGATGAAGAAGAAGTAAGACCGTCCTTTAGTAGAGCACCTAAAAATTATACGGCTCCTGTAAGTTTTGTGCCTGGAGGAATACAGCAAGCGGGACAACCAAAAGTAAAAAAGGAAGAAGTCGAGGAAGATGAGGAAGATGACGACGACAATGCAAGAATAAAGAATAGTTCTAGGTACATTACATTCGTTAATTAAGGATCTACTTATAAAATATACGTGCATATGTATTTCATTTAACTATGTGTATAACTATATTATTTGTACATTATTTTATAAATTTTTTATCTTAATTTTTAATAATTATCATAAATAAATTATTAGTATGTGGAATATAATTTACGATAAAATTTTTCAAAAATTTGTCCAATTAAAATTTTGATTTGTAGCGAATCAGAAGAAGAAAAGCCTAAAACTCGAGCGGCTGAGTCTTACAATTTCACATTAGGTACTGATATCGCTGGATTACGAAAGAAACGTGCTCCATTAAATCCAGAACTCATGAAAACCGGAGTCGGCAATTGGGAAGTTCATACGAAAGGAATTGGTGCAAAATTACTTCTTCAAATGGGTTTTGAACCAGGTAAAGGGTTAGGAAAACAATTACAAGGTATAAGCGCACCCGTTGAAGCTCATTTAAGAAAAGGTAGAGGTGCTATTGGTGCTTATGGACCAGAAAAAACTGCAAAAGTTTTGGATATTAAAGCAAAGACTGAGGATGGCGATTTAAAAAAGATAAGTAAAAGTAGAACTTCTCACTGGAGAAAAGTTGATAAAAATGACAAGAAAAAGTCAAACTACTCTTATCGCAGTGTGGATGAAGTATTAGAAGATGGAAGATTAAGAAATAATAGAAAAGCACCAATAATAAATGCTGATATTGCTAAATGTAAAGTTACCGACATGACAACACCCGAGCAACGAGTATTTAGTGGCTACCATGCTTTAGGTAAACGTCATTTGCAACCAGTCGAAGACTTACCAACGACAGATAAGAAAACAACGGTAAACTTTTCATTACCAGAATTACAACATAATTTAGATATGATTGTAGATATGTGTGAACAAAATATAATTCAAAATGATAGAAGAACAAAGCACCTTTGTAATCGAGTAATTTCTCTATTAGCTGAAAAACAAACTCTACTTCAGATTGTTGATCAGCATGCACAATTAATTGGGACATTAGAAAATGCTTTAGCTATGATTAATAAATTATTAGACAGAAATAGTGAGATGACTTTAAAAGAAACAGCGGAAGCTTTCAAAATTTTACAAGAAAGGCATTACGAAGAGTACAAGGCATATGATTTAGGAGATTTGGCATGTAGCTTTATCATACCTAAAATTAAAGAACATCTTGCAAATTGGAATCCATTATCACAATCTAAGTTACCATTAGTATTATTTAAAGAGTGGAAAGATATATTAGAATTTGGGCAAATGAATCAGCACACTCGATCTATGAGTCCTTACGATCAACTAATTTGGAATGCATGGATGCCATCAATTCGCGGTGCTATACAGTGAGTGTAATAATAACGTTATGCCAATGTATGTTAAATAATAATTATAAAACAATGTTATTATTCGCTGTGCTGTAATTTTAGGAGCTGGGTTTGTAGACAACCGGATAATCTTATTGACTTACTGGAATACTGGTTACCGCTCCTTCCTTCTTGGATCTTCGATAATCTCTTAGACATGGTTATTCTACCTAAACTAACATTGGAGGTAGAAGAGTGGAATCCATTAACGGACACCGTTCCAATTCATACGTGGATCCATCCCTGGTTACCTTTAATGAGTAAATTATAATGCAATGCCATTTTGAAAGACAATGTTGACAAAATTTATATTTTTATTTTTATACGTTACAGAGAATCGCATGGACACATTGATATATCCAATAATTCGGAGAAAGCTTGGCTCTGCTCTTGGGGCATGGCATCCATCCGATCGCTCAGCCAGATTAATGTTACAGCCATGGGCGGCAGTTTTTACAAAAGCCGACATGGATGCTTTTCTAGTAAAAAATATCCTACCAAAGCTACAGATTGCGCTTTCCGAATTAATTATCAATCCACACCAGCAGCATCTTGACCAATGGAATTGGGTTTACGAATGGAAAGATTTAATCCCTGTTCAAACTATGGCTGCACTATTAGATAAATTGTTTTTCCCCAAGTGGCTACAGGTCCTTGGTCTTTGGCTAAATCATTCGCCAAACTACGAACAAGTAACCAATTGGTACACAGGCTGGAAGGGAATGCTTAACGATAAACTTCTTGCCGAACCAATAATCAAAGGTAAGATATTGGCGCAGGGAATTTGTTTGATTATTTAATTGATTAATTTTTGCGCGTAAATAAACATAAATTGTGTATTATGTGTTAAGAGCACTTTAGAAAAGCACTGGAAATGATGAATAGAGCCGTATCTATACCACAAGGACTTCAGCCAGGTTCGGTGGAGCAAGTTTCATATTTAACGAGTCTGGAACGTAATCAGTCACAAATTTCTCAAATATCACAAATTTCTCAACCAAGGATGGAGGTTTGTTTTCGATAAATCTTGTTTTCAACTTAAATCTAATTATGCTCACTAACTTTAATGCCCGATAAATATTTATAGAGATTAGCGGAAGCCGTTAGGACAGCGTCGCAGATTCCTCAAGGCTTCAAGGATTTGGTACAAAGGAAGTGCGAAGAACGAGGTATTTTATTTATGCCACTAGCCAATAGATATCGGGAAGGAAAACAAGTTTATAAAGTTGGCAACGTTCAAGCATACATCGACAGTGATATACTATTCGTTTGTCATAACGGAACAACCTGGTTACCGACAAATCTCAATACTCTTTTGGATACAGCCGAGATCAATTAATTTTATTCCTTGCTACAAATATATAATATTTGTAAAATAATACATACAATCTGACTTCTGTATTTAACTAAAATTCACATTTTGTATAAAAAATATTGTGTGCGCGCGTGCGTGTAGGAGTGTGAATGTGTGTAAAATAGGTAATTTTTAAGAGAAATCAAATGTACAGAACATTTTTGTAATAAACTTAATCAAAATTAATGCAACCTCGATTCTCAATTTCTTCTTTCTCATTTTCTTCTTTTTCATCTTCTTCTTTTTCATCTTCTTTTTTTTCTTCTTCTTCTTCGAATTCTTCTTCGAATTCTTCTTCGAATTCTTAACTTATAAATTGATAATTTCAATTTGCATTTTGTTGGCATTTATAAACGAGGTAGCAAAAAGCTAAGATACTGTTCCCTGTATCCGTATGTAACTTTAATGCAACACGTGCTTAAGGATCGAGCGTGAGGCTGTATCGGACGAAGTTGAAAGTGCGTAGGCGACTCGGGTTCCGGTTATCCCCGTATCGTGCATGTACCGAGACTCTAAAGGTGCAGCTTAAGACCCTTTCATCGGAACGCTGCAAAGTTCGCGGACGATCATTCTATTCAAATGTTAAGTTATTTTAGATAATACGCTTGTTATAGATAGTCTATGGCTACTTAATAAAGCTTTAATTATTCGCACCATAATATTACATCGATATAATCGCATGAATAATATCCTACTGCTAAAAAGAATGCCAATTTAATATTTTATAAATGATTAAATTTCATCTTATGGGGGAAAAAAAAAAAAAAAAAAAAAAAAAAAAATGCTCTATCCGTTAATAAAATATTACGTTTATTTTTGGAAATTTGATTGAAATAATAATGTAATAAACAAGAGGAGGACTCTCTCTCTCTCTCTCTCTCTCTCTCTCTCTCTTATTAGTACTCATAATTGCTTTTGTATTCTCTTGTATTTCGGATAAATTATGGAAGCATGTATAGGAAGCAACATCGAGAATGAATTGAATGAAAATTTATAATCGAGTTTATGAAATGCTTTAACGTTTAAGGCCTTTTTGATAAATATTTGAGCAAAAATTCAAACATTAGGATAGAAGCGATCGCCGGTAATAAGTAATAATCGTATCGCCTGCCATCAAAATTTCAAAATAAGAATGCAGCGAAGATCCCCGGCAAACCTTGCATTTCGATCTCAATGATGAAAGAGCGCTAAGAAAAGTGGAGAATAAGAAGTAGAGATCGAGCACTGCGCAAGAGTAAGGAATATGAAATTCTACCTTATATCGTTTCCAGCCATAAAATAGTCTTAATAATGTGAGTGAGAATAGCGTGTAAAAAGAAACAATGGACAAAGGCAAAACTATATAGGCGCATTATTTTTATATCACGTAAATGATTGTTGTGATTTTATAAAAGCGAAAATTACTTTATATATTAATGTAGATATTAAGATAAAGTGGCGAATAGAAGGAAATGTCTAATTGCAAAGTGATCGTTTGTTTCTTAGAATGAAAAAAAAATTTGTTGACAATAAAACAGCTCTATGTTGCATTAGGAAACTTTTTGTAAAGTTTTTAAACAACGAAATATGATCGACGAATAACGTCGGGCAACGTGTGCGATTTTTCAGCGCGAGTTGCAAAATATTATTAGAATAGTGTAAATAATCGAGAAGACAAAGGGCAAACGAATCGTCGTCTTATCCGCATAAATAATCGCGAGGCGGCAACTCCGTTTTCCCGTGCCTAGTTACAAGTGAGCCACGACATATATTTTACGCTCGTTTAGCGCCTTATCCACATTGATTCCGTGAGACATTGTAAAGCGTACATTGTGCCTCGATCCCTAGGCGGTCCCCGAACAGTCCCATATATACTACGACGCCCACGCAGACCGAAACTCCGGACTCCGAAAGCGGATCGCTACTAAAGCCAAGGCACCGCTGCAGCGACCAGCGACAAATTGGAACGTAGCTCCGGAAAAAACTCCGGTTGCCAAATGATGCCCATTTTTTAGCTTTTAATCTGATTTTAGACTCTGGACTTTAGGGGCAGGGAATTTTGTTGAGCGAGAGATAGAGAGAGAGAGAGAGAGAGAGAGAGAGAGAGAGAGAGAGAGTTGGTGAACTCGATGATTCGGCGCTGGTACTCATCGAGGTACGAACGACGAGATGTTCGTTTTGATAATAATAATAGAATGTAAATAACCGACATAATCACGAATAATAAATTTAATAATGCCTCTAAATTATGTAATTGGAAATGTTTAATTTTAGTTGTTAAGAGAGCGGGATGAATGTACCCGCTAATAACTGTTTGGCACCAACCACCTCACGCAATAAAGAACGAAAATACGTTTGTTACCATTTTAAACAAGTGTCCGATCCCCTTAAAAATATTAGAAATATAACTAAGATTATAAATTTGACGATTAAATAATGGACTATTTATAATTCAATGTCTATGTCCGGTTGTCTCGCGAAGAAAATAGATGTTTGAATACGAGAAAACTTATATAATAGACTTGAAATACCCTTTAGTATAAGTTTTGTCGATGTGCGTGCGTGTGTCTGCGTGTGCATTCAAAAGTTTTATTTAAATAAAATTATTTTATGATAACATTTTATTAGAACGACAGTCTGCTCCTACGACAACAAATTTTATCCTCTAACGGTTCTCGTGTAACCTTTCAATGTTTATAAAAGTTCGGCAAATATAATATCTCTTATGTATTATTTGGTGGATCATTGATGCGTACATACATACGTAAACGAATACTAGAGCAAGTGTCTTATGCACTGAAATATTAGGAAATTATTCTTTATAATATGGACGCTCAATGCTTATTTATTAGCGAAATGAATATTAATTTTTGAATGCCCATAAATTCTCGATTTACAATTCTCGATCTTCAACAAAAGTAAAGGCTAAATCAGAAGATATTCTTAACATAATAATAATAATAATAATAATAATAATAATAATAATAATAATAATAATAATAATAATAATAATAATGTATGTGTACACTATTCAATTAGTCTTAGCATTTATTTGCGAAATCATTACTGACGTTGCTACCTATTAGGTACTTGCCTATGAAATGAATGCCTATGAAAACTTCTAAATAGCCGAAATACGATGAACAATTTGACCATATTTGAATTGATCGTTATTGCTACGATGAAAATGATCAAACGCGCAAGTCTACATTCACATCAAACCCTCGCTAAAGCCCTATCGACAAGCGCAATTTCCCATTAAAATACATATTAACCGCCACGAAAAGCTGAATTCTAAAAATCCTTTTTATTATGATAAGAATTATCTCAATGATTTCATTAGCTGACCCAGACATGTTACCGATTGCAATTTTTAAAGGCGCTCGTGAAACTTTTTTAGAAAGTAATTCCTTGTGCATATATGATTATTAGTATTCATAAAACCGAGATGAAAGATGGAGAATGAAAAGTTGTGTATACGGCATAAGAAGGCATCTCATATGAAGGAACGTTAGATCTACATATTCGCGTGGGATTGGAATGCATGGGCGCGATCGTTTTTTACTGAAATAAAGGACAGGTCCATATAGAGTTTTAGCGATGTTTTATTGTATTTTATTATTATAACTCTTGCTAATTCCATTTGTCTTCAACGTGAATGGTAGCTTTTAATTATAATTATTTTACGAGCTATTTTACATTTATTATTGTGAAAACTGGAGATTCAGCATTTGTAGATTTATTTGTATTCTGAAGATAAGCTACTCGATACCTTCGACTTGCCAATATAATTCTCATTTCACTCCTATTTTCATGCGTACCAATATTTACTCGGAAGATTTACTTGTCGATATTTAAAAATTATACGTTCGAAAATGGGGCTTTAAAACGATTCAAGAATATGGAAAACCTTTAATCTGATAAAATGTTCAAACATTCGCTTCTATTATCTGGATCCTTCGGAATTACAAGGCTTCGTAATCTATTTAGCCTTTTACAAATAATTTTGTCGCGATAGTAAGAAAACCGACAATATTCGAAAACATATATTAATGTAAGTATTGGTTGGTGAAAAAATTCTGTCATTAAATTGATAAATGGTTAGGTAAGGTGAGACTAGGTGATAATCGGCTTAATAATGAACCATCAATGGCATTTAATCGTCAACGCTAGGTGACCTCGACTATTGCCTACATATTTGACTGACTAGAGATATAAATATAATAACCACTATTTCGATAATTTGAAATTGAATGGTAATCACTGTGTAAGGATATGCAATAACGAGGAATAGTTAACTTTTTATAAATATTGTAAGATTCTTAATTTCTTTTTAACTATGTAATGGAGTATAAAAGGATTGTGAAAACTCGCAGACCACTTAAAATTCGTAATAAAAATCTTTGTAAACCACAATTAACGAGATCTTCTGATAAATTTACTCTTAAATAATCGAACGAGTCCTAAAGGACATAAAACCTTACATAATAAATTGCTTAACAATATTCATTTTAAAAAGTATTTATTATTAATACGAATCATCGAGACATTTAATAAAAATTCAAGAACAATAATACTACTGATTATATCTTTATTGAAGATCGCATACAAAATATTTTATTCATATTTATCTTATGTAAAATTAATGTA
This sequence comes from Ceratosolen solmsi marchali, assembly GCF_000503995.2. Classification (NCBI taxonomy): domain Eukaryota; kingdom Metazoa; phylum Arthropoda; class Insecta; order Hymenoptera; family Agaonidae; genus Ceratosolen; species Ceratosolen solmsi. Next base: position 1,312,996 of record NW_011948436.1, on the reverse strand, counting down.
TTATTAACAAAAATCATAATGATATTGATAATAATAATAATAATAATAATAATAAGAAGAAGAAGAAGAAGAAGAAGAACAACAACAACAACAACAACAACAACAACAACAACAACAACAACAACAACAACAACAACAACAACAACAACAACAACAACAACAACAACAACAACAACAACAACAACAACAACAACAACAACAACAACAACAACAACAACAACAACAACAACAATAACAACAATAATAATAATATTAATGTTTAATATTATAATACGGTGTGATAGTTTAGCATTTCATAAAGTTCCCTGTGTAAAGTAAAATAATATATTTAAATTATAGTTTAAATATGCTGACTTGTCATATTAGTAAATGCAACCTTAGATAGTGTTGAATCATATGAGAAAATTAATTTTTAACGGGTATATTTTTTAAATTACATCAATTATCGCTTTAATTTTGCTTTAAAAAGTTGTCCTAATGGATGTAAATGGCGCTTTTAAATGTTTCGCCCCAAAACAATATTTTTAATCAACAAATTTAATCAATTTCTTTTTAATGCGCATTTAATACGCCAACTCTTACATATAATATCCTTTATATTTTATAATTTGATAATATCACGTAAATACAAATGCCTTTTGAATGATAATTTGTCTTTTAATGAGATAAAAAAAAAGAGTAATAAAACGAGATAGACACAATACAATCATTTATTTATATCAATATATTAATAAGTATTGTCCATATGTCATTAATTAGAAAGTTTTTTAAAACAATACTGAACATCTTCTCTTTGTCTTTGTCTTTCTAAATATGATTGAATTTTTAAGTTCCATTTTATATGGAATTTTTAATTACTTTTATCGGCATTATACTATTAACATTAATAATTATTGCGCGTTATCAGAGTCAGATAATATGACTGGGTATTATAAAGGATTTTTTCAAATCATCAATCATACGCTAAATTTATATTATGATCTATAAACATATTTTTGGCTTTATTTTACTTTATTTATTAGTCTTTGAACGATTTTAAAACAAGCAAGTAAGATATTATATTATTTTGTAAGAACGTAATATTAATGTTCCAACTAATTACCAATAGTTGTCGTGCGAATTATAATGTTCATAAAAAATTAAACATTAAAAATAATTATATAAGGGCAAAAGTTACGATTAAAGTTAATTAAAGAATATAAATTAATTATTACATAAGTTATAAATAATATCAGTTTTGGTATATTGGAACTAATAATGTCATTCGTGCATCTCTTTTATTTTGTTAAAATGTACGGAAATTTAAAAAATAATTTAACTAATAATTTTAAATGCCAAATTGAATGCAAAATACTGTTATTAATTAATGAATAATAAATTTCATCGTTATATTAAATTTTTTTTTACTTTCAAATTTCAAATACTTAAGAAAGTATTAAAAACTACGACACAATGATTGACTACAATATATATACAAATTTAATTTTCTACGAGAAGTATCGAAGAGATTTGTTATAAAGAATATATATATATATATATATATATATATATATATATACAACTCAGGACATTACTAAGATGAAAAAAAGGTCAGATAAGCCATGAAAGAGAGGTGGAGAGATAAAATGCTAGAAGCAATGAAAGAGACCGATAGACTGAAAATATGTTTAGCAATATTAAGTATCATAAAAAGAAGAATCTAATGAAGCAGAAAAAGTGAAAAAAGTTTCTATTTACACACTTTATGAGCTCTACGATATTACAAAGACAACATACTTTTCCATATAAGGAAAAGTAAAAGACCGGAGTAGCAAAAGATATTATTATGAGTAACTAATGTAAGCGAAGAAGTTCGCTGTTTATGAAAATGCATATTCTCTTTAAATGCGCCAAGAAATTATTGTAAAAGATAAGAAATACATGTATACTATAAAAAAAAAAAAAGCTTGACATGTCAAGGGTTTAAATCATTGATTTTTCAATCTACATAACTAAAATAGCAGAAGAGAGTACGATCTTCCATACCATATAATGACATTTAACAAGAAATATTTGATATTCTTTATTATTTGGGTATAAAAATGTGACTGTAAATAGATTAAAGAGGCTGTTTTTTTTTTCAAATTATTTTAACAAATACCATTGCCTAAATTGAATAAATTATATTAATCTTCAGAATATAGCTTAATAAATATTTAATTTTAATATGAATTGTAAAGAAAACTGACGTAATATTATTTATTTGATTTTTTTTTCTTTTTTTTTTGTAACTGGTCAACGAAAACATTCACCTCCAATATACATATTTTCTGTTTGAACATATTGTGTAACTTATTTTCTAAAATGAAATATTTAATTTCTATTTTTACTTTCAATAAAAAGAATTTTTCAGTATATACTCCCATGTTTTTCATTGTCTATTTATATAAATTGTAAACATAAAGTAAATGAGTTTACAAAACTACATAGTTTTTTTACTGACTGGCATGTACTCTGATAAAAATCTTTTATATTTTGTTTTCAGTTTATTTTTCTTGCGTAAAAACTGCGGCAATGCAAAGGTACTATAAAACTTGCGAAATGTGTAAATAAAAATTTTTCCTGAATTTTTACAGATTACTTCGTGCATTTCCTAAGTCAGTTTTTTTTTTTACAAAAAACAACCTTCAATTACTAACTTCATAATTTTTTTTTTCCATCTATTTACCTTATCTTAACCCCTTCTCAATCCTTATCCTCAACCCCTTATCCACGCCGATTTACACTTTTTTCTCATTCTCTTTTTTTTTCTTTTTTTTTTTTTTATTTCTTTATTTTTTATTTTTTTTTTTTTAATGCTATTCAATCGAAAAATCATGTTCCTCACGTTTTATCGTATTTGTCTTACAAATTTCATATACTTTAATTTGCATACTTATAATTAATCTTTTAATTTCTAAAATTAAATAATATTTATTTGAAAGTAGTAGTTTTAAAAATATTTGCATTAATAAAAATAAAGAGTCTCTCGATAGTTATCGTTCAAATATATATTCAAGCACCTCGTTGACATTAAAAGCCATCTGTCAGCTTGTAAGTGCAGAAAACTCGGTATACTAAATGTTACTTCAATACATCTTATCTCTTACGGCTTACAATGTTTTTAAGTAAATTATGTTTCTTTTATATATTGTATAATAAATATAAAATCACATGCACTATGATACTGTGTTCCTTGTCAATGCTTGTTGGTAGAAGGTAGCGCATGAAGAAAACAATAGAATAATTTAACTAATAATGGGTGAAAATTCCATTACAAATATTAGAATATTTTTATTATTATGTAACATTGACTTTCGCTTAAACTCGCATATGATACATCTCCAAATTTACAAAATGCTGTTTACACGTGTTGTAGGAGTATATGATATAGTTAATGTATGATCGGTTATACTGTCGAATAGTACGAATGAGCACTTGATATTATATAATAAATTAATTAATAATTTAATTATATATTAAATTTAAAGGAAGAAGACAGCATTACATTGCACAATTATCAATATTTTAATTATTACTATGGTATTAATTTCAAGCTTAAATATAAATGAAAAATTTTGTAAAACATATGCATTCCTTATTAATGTAACGTTTCCGTCTCGTCTATCAGATGAAATTTCTCGTAAATAAAAATTACTCTAAACCTGCCGTCAACACATGATTTTGCTTTCTATTTCTGAATTAGGACATAAAAACACGCAACACGTATATTCAATACTTAATTTTCTTATGCATTTAAGCAATATTTTAACTATGTCGATCAATAAATACGGTATTACGTAATCATAATTATAATTATTCTGGCACAAACAGTATAACTTATATATTTCATTGATCAAATTGTAGCCTCGAGAATATATATCAACAGAGTCGAGTAATGAAATACCGATGACTGACGTTCAAATTCTTTATTTATAAATCATCGCACTGTGTATTTTCAAATGAAGCCTTTAATTATTTAAATATATTTTATTCCAGCGTACTTTTCTTATTTCTAATGTGAAATTATTTGGAAAAATTTTATGTCGATAACGTTTCACGTTTTATCTTATAACACACGCGCAAACTTAATATGAATGTAAATCTCTATTATTATATAAAAACGTAAATAATGTAGTATACACAGAAATAATTTAAGTATTATTCTTAATTAAAAAAAAAAAAAAAAAAAAAAAAAAAAAAAAAAAAAAAAAAAAAAAAAAAATTCGACTTATAATTATCATATAGTTATAAGAGTTAATTTCCAAGAAAAATCTCACGAATTCAAATTCAAATAAAAATTTAAATATCAATATTATATTAAAAATATCGATTTAAAAACAATCGTACAGTACTACCATACGAGTTTATATATGCAGCATCTAATTCAACAAATCATGCAAAATATTGCCCAATATATTTGCATTTCAGCTTGACCTAAAAAGTTAAATAAATATGCATGTAGTAAAATTTTGTCTTAACGATTATAGGCATAATTGAAAAATAACAAATAATCTATAAATAATCCTTCATTACGCGCATTATTAACTAAATGAACTAACGATGTTTTTCACTATACTGCTCTTTGAAATTCATTCTACTAACTAAAAATTCCCTTCTCCACGTTACTTACACAATAATTATCATTGTATTATTAGATTAAATGGAAGATAATTTTTCAACACTTACGACACCACCTAATTTAATTTAATTTTGAGGTAAACACAATGCAGCCTAAGCATGAGTAGCATGAGTATAATCTTAATTATATAAATTTAAATTATCGAAATATTTTCATTTTTTGGAAGTTTTTTAGTTAATCGATAAAAATACTTTTTTTTTTAGAATACTTGCAAGTATAGCAATTGTAAACTGCATGTTTGCTTAATATTTCTTCATAATCACAATCATATTCGAATACTTTAAATTATACTTCTTTTCTAAATATATAATTAGTTGTTTCTCATTGAAGATACCTATTCAAATTCTAATTGTTCGCCACACATTATCGTTTAATTTAAAATTTTCTTCATTTTTACAGTAACAAAGCATAATTTTTTTTACGACATTTAATTATTCATACATTTTACAATAGCATTCGTTAAGCAAAAATTAATGAAAAAAAGAAAATTACTTATGCCAATAAGTAATTTTATAAAGATAAATAATCGGGATACGTGAATATTATGACGACCGCTCGAAAAATGCTTAACTAACAAGAAATAATACGTTAACGAAAAAAAAAACAAGTGTTTGAAACGTAAACGTTCGCCGTTGCTAATCTATATTATATATATAGCTCATATTTTCCATATTCAACATACATATTTAATTCTAGTTCAAAGGACGAAGCAGGCGTATGCGCCTTAAGATCCTCCTCATTCTCTGCCCGCAACTTCGTCTCAGCTCTGTCATAAGACTGTCGAGACTATTACGAGACTTGTCAAGGGCCCTTAATCGGCTAACATCGCGAATTGCGCCGCTGGAGCTTTTTGCGCGACTCATTGATACATCATAGGTGAATCATAGGTGCACCACCTTAAGATGTCCCGTGGATGGACCCACGAATTTGAGGGAAACGGGCTGCCCTCGCTGTAACCCCGTATTTTTGCACGGGCCGATTCGTCGATTTCATCGAACGACTTATTCGCCGAATGACGACGAGGGGAAAGAAGGGTCGAATGAAGAGGAGGAGACGGAGGGATCGGCGATGAGGTGAGAAGCAGAATAAGGGCGAAGGAGGGGGTGCGGTAGGGGTAACGGGGGGACGGCAATCGCCCACGCGCCTCTGCCGCTTCCTTCTCCTCCTCCTCCTCCTTCTCCTCCTCCTCCTCCTTCTCCTCCTCCTCCTCCTTCTCCTCCTCCTCCTCCTTCTCCTCCTCCTCCTCCTTCTCCTCCTCCTCCTCCTTCTCCTCCTCCTCCTCCTTCTCCTCCTCCTCCTCCTTCTCCTCCTCCTCCTCCTTCTCCTCCTCCTCCTCCTTCTCCTCCTCCTCCTCCTTCTCCTCCTCCTCCTCCTTCTCCTCCTCCTCCTCCTTCTCCTCCTCCTCCTCCTTCTCCTCCTTCTCCTCGTCCTCATCGTCCTCCTCCTCATCCTCTACGATGTAGTGCTCGATGCCGGAGCAGAGAGTGGGGCCGCGTTAAAAATCGTAATGAATGAAGTGCCCCCCACTCGGGTCGAGGAGGGTGACGGTGCACCGGCCCTCGAGGGCGTCCCGCCGAGCGACGCCGGACGCGGCCGAATAGTCACGCTCGGATCGCGCTCTCGTGCGCGCGATGAACACGCACCGACCGCGTAAAGCCGAGCCACGGACGACCAACGACGGACGCCGTCGGAGGGACACCTCCTGCACCTAGAAACACCGCCTGCACGGGCCCCGTAATGGATCCCAAATCGATGGTGAGTCTCCGAACGCTAGCCACCCTCTTGATCTCGCATTGCCCGTTACTTCGGGATTATGAGAACCAGCCGGTTCGTCATCCGCCTGGCACCTCACTCACGGTAAACCAAGTGCTTCCTGGGCAAGTCGCCCACCAGGAGATGAATATTTCCACGATAATGCGATCGCGAATAAATACCGATTTAATACCGACCTCATCGATTCTCGCTTCGTGCCTTAAATGAGCGTAATCGCACGGCCCCGCTCGTTCCCGGCTAGGATATGTACGCGCGCGGCTTAAGATGCAAAGGGACGCTGAATCTGGAGGACCTACTGTCTCTATGGGGACGAGTTCTTGCCTTAAGTATCTCGTTCGCTCACTATCGTTAAGTAGTGCTAATTATTAGGCTAGACGGTACAGTAACATTGGCTTGGGATTGCGCTGTGTGAACGTCTCCCCTTTGTCTTCCTTCGCACTCACCACACTCGCCTCCTCCCGATAAGCATAATCGTGTCACTGGGATGAGTAAAAAGGCGCTCGGAATGCTCATAATCGTCGCCGATTATTTAGAAATCGTAGACCGCGCATGTGGACCGACCGATGGAATGACGCGCGTATCCACGGTACCGATGTTGCTGCAGTCACTCGCCTATTATTCGGATGATCGCGATATGCGCCAGCCTGTCCAATAGCAGATCCATAATTCCATTACCCGTTATCATTGCCCGCTACGAAGGCAATTAATAATAGATCGAGTAGCGAGCAATGGATAGTCTTTAGATCCTCGGCTTTGGACACGAATGCCGGATTATCCCGTTGAAATCCATGTGCGGCTTCGTGCCGGGACGCCGAGTTAGTTTCTCAGCCGCGACTCGCGATAAGAACTCGGCGCCGGGAGAAGAGCCCGTCGCAAGAACTCGGCGACGGCGTCCGTCGCGTAGTCCGAATTGCATCGACGATAATAGCGCCTCCGAAGCTATTATCGCTCGTGGGGCGGGAGGGACGAGGGGCAGGGACGCGCGTCTGAGTATTCATCGCGGATGTCGTGGCCGTCGCGAGACAGCTTTTATCGGGAGAAAGATTGAAAGGCTGGTAAAAATAATGTGAGTGAAAGGATGTTAGGAAAGGAGCGGCGGCGAAGTGCAATTGTGTATTATTTTGATGAATGAAAGCGGCAGAGGGGCGGAACGGCCGCGAAAGAACCGGTACGTGAATTCCCATCTGAATGAAGTCGGTCCAACCGTGTAACTTCCCGATCCCCACCCCTCGTTGTACCCAATGTGCTCCATTCTTACTTCTTCGACTCGCCCGATTGCCCCTGTGCCTGTGCCGCGGCGCGCGCTTCTTTCTTCGTTTTCCTCATTCTTTTGTTTTACGAGGGATTCGCTTGGTCGCGCTTCGCTTCTCATCCAACACTTGGGATCATACTGCCGTCCCTCTCTTGCCATCGCTCGATCTCCACTTGCCACTTTCGACACACAAGCCTACTACTCCGTCCTCGAGTTTCATTCTTCAATTAAAGTGAGAGAAAACCAAAAAAACAAACAAACAAATTGAGCCCCCGGAAAAGTGAAATATCTTTGCAGGAGGCTCTCCTTTGTTTCGACTGCTGAATCGCCTCCGCCGCCCCCCCCCCTCCAAATCCACCTCTCGCTCCCGGTCACCATCCCCAGCTGCCACCCAATTGCCCCTCCCACAGAGGCTCTCTTATTTGCCTGTTGCAAAACTTAACTATTGATCGAATCTTAAAATCTCGTCTCTTATCGTATTTACAAAATCCCGAATAACAAATATTGAAATTCCATATGTAGTAATGGGAATCTCGATACCACGTACACTGAAAATACGATAAACAACTATTGTTCGTCACTATCGACTATTACGAATTATTGATTTTTTATAGTATCCGTAGTGTGTATTGCGACATTCGTTAGAATGGCAAATAAAGGGCTGCAAAATTAACTGGGACATCTCGCTCGGTCTTACCATGAAATTCCGAATAAATGTAAAGGAAATGTAAATAGTTGATTAATTAATTAGTTGACATAAAAAAGCATATCGTATTATTATGATTAAATACTCGGCATACTTAATTATTATTATTATTAAGCATCGTGTGCATTGTTGTGTAAATATCATTTAGATTAAGCGAAAACGGTCTTATGAAAATACAAAAGCGTCAAATTGTATAAGTATGAATTGCGAAAAATCGAGTGTCGATGGAAAGCAAGTTAGTTTGCTCGTCAATATTGTGAAGTTTAGGATAATTTTTCTTTAATAATTTGAGTTAAGCGCAAGCTAGCCCGCGTCATATTATAAAGTCAGTCGCATTGTGTCCATATGGGTACACTAAATATACTTGTTTGAAGTATATAAGACACTGGTGATTCTGAAACAAAATACGACTATCTCAAATGACATAAAAAACTTAATACTATTTTTGTTACTAAAATTTGATTGCCTTGTTATTGTTCTTCGTGGCATTTTGGCCCCGTCTCTCGAAAATATTGTAGATATTATTCTGAGATCCAACAATACTGATGCTAAAAATAAATAAATGGATTAATAAATAAATAATGAATAATGAATAATAGAAGAAAGGTGATAAAAACATCTTAAGCTTCTCTCTAACATTGTAAGATTTTTTTTTATTAAATTAATCAGCTAATGACACTATTGTTAGTTAAAACAATGACAATGTACATTTATATGCGTTCGATCAAATACGGGACGAATTCTTTAAGTAGAAAAGACAAAAATGGCAATAAGAAAGGAAAGGAGAGAAAGGGACGGACCTTTCAGCACGAATGTAAAAATATGGTCAATTTATCGTTTAACTATTAATGCGGTTATCATTCCTTCGATCATTCAATAATTGTGCAATATTTTTCGCGACAATAATACTCGCTCATTGTCGACAATAAATTGAACAAACATGTCGCTTATGAGGAGAGCAACTAAAGATTAGTCAAATAAAGTGCTCCTATTTGTCTTAATCTGCTCTAGGGACTTTGACTTATTGGTTAGATTCGCTAACGAATCTAAATGAGTAAAACATTCCTGCCCTTTAACGAGTTTAATTCAATAATTACGCCCATTATATAATATTAAAATATGATATTAAAATTTTATAAATAACTGTTATTCAACAATGTCGCATTATACGACAATATATATATATATATATAAAAAAATTCGTAAAAATAAGAGACGAACGTCTCTTCAAGTTTGCCATTTTCAAAGTATTATATTCCCGATGACATGGATTATTAAGATTGATGAGACAACGGGTGACAATTTTTAATTATTCGCGCTTTAAAAGTACAGTCAAAGCTACATGAAATTAATACGCAAACACTCGGCGAAAATATATACAAACCCAATGTGTACATTTTTAAATGGTCTTTAAATAACCGGATTTTTCGATAGATAGAGAAATTATAAGCACTTTTAAGAAAAGTACACAGGAATTTTTAATTTTGAGAAGTTCGCGAGTTAAGTTAAAAATAATCTTGGACGATTAAACGCATTGTAATTAAGCTAAGCTTGTAATTGTATCGTACTTTTCTGATAAGAAAGTTTGAAGGGCTTCAGCCGTCGTAAGCCATGCGATTTACTTCCTTGTTCCAGCTCATAAAAATATGACATTCTTCAGAGAATGTTTTCCAAGGAGTTATTACTTATTAATTTCTCCTCCAACAATGCAACCTTGACGTTTTTCCACAGTTTCTTTCCCAGTGTATTTATAATGTCTAATTATTGCAAAAGTATTTGACATTACGAAGCGAGCATACATCGGTAAGTGGATTTTTTGCTCGTAGCTGATTGAAACGTAGCGTAAAAAGAGAGAAAATATTAGCAAATGGCCTTAAGCGAAGGAAGGACACGTTGTCGCCGCGTATTATTTGCACAGCAATAGGATGAACCGCTACGTGTCAGCGATAAGTACGCCTCTCTCGAATAAACGACACTCAATCGGCGAATGATAAAATTCGGTGAGCCCGGTGCCGGAAATAGCCGAGCGGGCAAACAATAGGTCTCGCTTATCAGGCTCTACTCGCTCGCGTCTTCGCTTCCGAAAAATAAATCGCTTATCCCCGTACTACCAGCTAGTCTAGGAAGCCAGAGATCGGACGATGACGGGAGGACACCAACGGGGGTAGTAACGATCAAAGCCGCGCGACGTCGTAGCATTTTGGGGGTGGGGATGGGATTGGGGCGGGGGAGGCGGGGCAACATGCGTGGGGGCGCCCGCCGGTATTTTCGTTCCAACCTAAATCAGTAGTTCTAGAGTTACGGAGTCACCGCGATTCGCCTCCTAAGCTTTCCCAAAAATAAAATCTAGCGCGGCTATCGGGGCCCGAAGAGTGCGAGCGCGCACTCACCAAATTAAACGCGAGCGCGCCCCAACTCTTTCGCTCCCGACAGCTCGCGAAAATGGAATACAACGGCCGCGCGATTCTCCGTCCCAAGGATCCGGTAAGATGAGAGGACGCGCGCTCTCTTGCTCTTAACTGGCAGCGCGCCCCCGCGACGCCCATTTATAGACGAGAGCGCAAACGAAAATTCGCCCTCGCGCTGGACACCGATCGCCGCCAAATAATGTCGACCGATCTGCCGTCAGGTCGCCCAGTCCACGCGCCCAGTAAACAAGCGCGGTGCAATATGTGTTTGTTGACGCTGGATGCGTTGACTCTTGGGCAAGAGGAGAGTCTTGGAGTGCCCCGATCAGTGCTCGATAAGCGCCCGGATGAAAGATCGGATAAGTAGCTCTCGGCAGGAGAGATAAAAACGTGATTGGAGGAGTGGCGACGGGTTAGAAAGGAGTCCGGCCGATAAAAGGGGGGTAAAGTGGGTGGAGATTGAGGCAACAGGGGCCCGGGGGGAGAAGTCACCTGGAGCTTGACTGCCAATCGTCGCCTGCGCGACGATAATCTATCTAGGCGCTCTTAATCGTCGCCGGGAGTCTCCCCCGACTTAGCTTACGCCCTCCCTAGCCGCCACATTGCTTTATCCTCTCGTTCCTTTAGTACTTTATCCCTCTGCTTTTCTTTTTGCACTTGCTGACTCGGCCGTGCCTTGGGCATTCGTGCTCAAGTGCAATAAGGAGAACAAACTAGTGACTTATTTACGAGATGTATTAATCGACATCCTTAGCTCGGGATTGTGGAGGGCGAAAAATTCAAAATTCCCTGAACGTTCGGCTCGATCGGTTCGCCCGCGATTTCAAGCGCCAAGCTTCGGATATTCGCTACTGCCAATCGTATTCATTTTAGCGCTCTGAAATACGCATTTAAGATTATTTCTTTGGTATAACAGAATCGAGGCGTTTGCCCCCCCCCCCCCCATTCGATAGCGTGGCGTTGGGCTGCTGCCGATAGTCCTTGCAAACTAAATGTACACCTTATCAGGCTCGGCGACTCGATCCCTCGATAAGATATACGATAATAACAAATGCACGTAGCTTAACATTAACGAGCCAAAACCTAATAAGGATTTCATAAAATGTAAAGGGCATATAAAGCCTAGCCAGCTTGTAGAAATTGCTGTGAAAGAAAAAAGAAAATAAAACGGAATGTATTAAGGAAATGAGCGAGGAAAGAGGGCGGCGGCGCGGAGCTAGATAAGACCGTGGTGAGTCGGTGTAGCAATCGTAAGGACGTGGAAATTAGATTGACGATGCGAGTAGCGGTCGCTTCATGCTAGACAGCTACAAGAATACGAAAAGTGGTGGGCTAAGTGTTCAGCCGGGCTTGTTAAACCGACGGGCGGACCAATGGGGGCGCGATAAATTTTCAAATTTTTACTCCCCACGGAAATTCTAGGCGAATGCAAAAATGACGTAAACGCTCTGCGCGGCCAGCAAAGGCGACTTGTGAAAGCTCGTAAAACGTACATTACTGCGCTCCTAGTCATCTTTTTTCTCCTCTCCACGTTCCTCTTCTCCTCCTCACCTCTTTCTTAAGCAAACTAGTTCTATTCCATAAATATGCCCGGTGCAAAAAATGCGAAACCGAACATGCGAACGAAGGACATGGAGGAAGTGCTTTACGTTTACCGTCGACTGCCACCACTCGATGCCGATTTTATGTGTCAATCAAATGAGCGGTCCCATTTCTTTCTTTCTCTTTTCTTTCTCTGTTCCTTTTTTTTTCATTTTTTATTTTATTTTATTTTTTTTTTTTTTTTTTTTTTTTTTTTTTTTTTTTTTTTTTGCATCGGATGACGTCACGCTACTCTAATTCTAAATTTACGGCTCGCATTCTCATTTGCGGACAAGTTTTATCGCTCTCTTATTGTATTGCAATCGTCGTCGTGAGAGAGAGAGAGAGAGAGAGAGAGAGAGAGAGAGAGAGAGAGAGAGAGAGAGAAACGAATGAGAAAAAAAAGAACAACGGCAGAAATAAGCAGCGTGTAAGTGAGAAAAAGGAGTGAAAAATAAGTTGAAAAAGGCAGGTCGTAGCGGGATTATAAAAGTGGCGGCTCCAAACAAGCTTTCAGGATCCAACATAGAAATAACGAATTCTTTTTTGTTATTTTTTTTTTGTCTTTATTGCCGTGAGCAAACTCATCACTCCCCGAGTTATGTAATAAAATTACGACTAAGATACCTCGCACTTACGGAACTAATGCTTTTTATTATTAAAACGCCATAAAGCGCGATGCAATAGGCAAGATTTGAAATGGCAAATGGATTTGGGAATTCCTAGATCGGGATTCAAGTCTCTTTGGATAATTTCAAAATACCTGGTCGATTCGAGATAAGGATTCGAGGCTCCAGATGCTCCCATATGTTGCCATTGAGGTATGAGGTAGCGTACTCGAGCCGCACACTCGAGTCACAATTGAATATTTCATCGGTGAATTGATGATTGACGCTTGACGTGGCGTCGTACGTAAAGTGCTTCGATGCTATCCGGAACGATCATCAGGGCGCGTTTTTGTCAAAAATTTTGAATAGGCTACGCGTAGGCGAAGCTATTGGCCTATGTTTAACTCTCGAACTCGCCAAGTTGCTTTCGAGCAAGACATTCGATTTCTCGGACTTCTCTTTCTCTTTCACGGTTTCTTGATTCTGGAGCGTATTACCATGAGCACGCGAGAGTGTATTAATTATCTTCCCGTTTGGTAAACGGCAGGAAGCTGTCCGTGCCTTTCTTTGGCAAATGACGTTATAAACTTTATAATCAGACCTGTTTTGCGTTGCTATGGGTACGCGCGCGTATTGCTCAATTTAATGGATTACATTAAAATTTTCTGCCGATAAAATAAATAATTCCCATTCGAATGAAAATGAAAATTTGAATAGGCAGAAAACTCGAAGTCATCCCACTTCTTTTTTTCTCATTCCTGCCTAAGGTAAACAAATATACAGATAATTATGCGAATCCATATCGGATCTGTAATGCCTCTTAATAATGACACGTAAAGTCAATTTTACATCCTCGACTCGCTCCCTATGACTGACAAACGCGCGCGTTCATCGCTCCCTCAATACGAAAGGCAAAATATTTGCTTAGCGGTCTGGATAAGTGACTATATGGTATATATATATATATATATATATATATTGTATTATAATATATTACGTGACCTTTGTTTGAAATATTAATTGCTCATAAGAGTGCCACATCTCGTTAACATTAATGAGGTAAGATATAATTGGAAAAAGGGAGTGAGAAAAAACTTAATACATACGTTAATTAAATTAGTTAAATTGTTTCCAATTTAACACTTATCAATCGCACAATCTTAACGATACAATTTCATACGACTATCTACATACTATTCTATATAAACTTAAATAATAAAGAATTTCGTTTTCAGTTATATGCACGAACGACTGGTTCTACTGATTTTCATTGTACTTTCAGTACAAAGAAATGAAACTACACTAAATGATAAATTCTTTTATAAATTGTAGATTTCTGAAATTCTGCTGTTTTCTACATGGCATTTATTCCTAGATTTTATTTTCCCTTCGTAGTGCCATATCAGAAAAATAATATTACATATTGCACAGGATTGCTGTTCTTAAGCAATGATAGCGAGTATTAGGTTTTGCAATCGACGTGAGTAAGTAATTCGAACTAATTTCTCATTTCCACAAATTATGACAAGGAGAACGTAATAGCTTTCGCAGCAACAGCGAGCCTTTGAGATGCTTTTAAAATTATTATTCAAATTAATTATGCAAATTAGTACATTGGGTTTCAAAAAATGTACAAGATTTGTCATTTTGGCCTAAGTCTAAGAGGATCCATCGAGATATTAATTGAAAATGTAAATTCATGTTTAATAGAGAAGAGATCATTAAAATAAAATAAATGTACAATAATGAATATAATGTAGAGGGTTGATTGATTTACAAAAAAATTTCATATTAAAATAATAAACGATGTATAAGGCGATATTTTAGGACAAATGGAAAAAAGACATAAAAGAAGAGAGAGAGAGAGAGAGAGAGAGAGAGAGAGAGAGAAGGAAAAAGCGTGACGAAATTCATTTGCATCCGTAAGGTGAGCGGTAATGACACGGAAAGTGTTGTAATTTTAGAAAAATCCACGACTAAGGAAGACGAGAGCGTAGAGTTCTCCACGACTGTCAGTGTGTAGTGAAAGAGGCGTGGCCGCATTATATTCCTTATAAGCAGCGCGTCGCCACCCACGCGCGAGCGACCCGCTGCATTTCCCGTAGATTTATTAAAATTGATTTTTTTTTAATTGACAGTCGCGAGACCGATGAGTGCCATGAGGGATTCGACCGGCGATTAAGTGAATCCGCCCGGCAATTATTAATCTTATCGGTAAAATGCGAGTCCACTGCATCTCCGCCCGCGGGGCTCGTAAAAATAGTCGCGCGCTAGCACGTGCTCGGCGCCGTTTTAAATATATGTGGCCCAGGTTGGCGGGAGGTGATCATCATCGAGAGTATCCCGATATGGAGCAATCTCGTATTTCCAAGCCTCCAAATTGGGCGCTACACCCGCACAGCCCGCTTTTCGCGCGACGGATTTCCGGACGAAGTCGCGACAAGCCTTATTAGGGGCCTCTTCCGCAGGCAGTCGGGGTAGCTCGGGTTACCGCCGCCAGCTTTCTTCCTTTTTAAGCTCATATTTCCAACTTCCAATTGCGTGTGGTCGAAAATAAATCGCCGCGCGCTCGAACGAGCAACCGAGTGACTGCACGCGCAAGCGAAGCAAGAGAAAGAGAGAGAGAGAGAGAGAGAG
Organism: Ceratosolen solmsi marchali; assembly: GCF_000503995.2. NCBI lineage: Eukaryota > Metazoa > Arthropoda > Insecta > Hymenoptera > Agaonidae > Ceratosolen > Ceratosolen solmsi. The sequence goes on along the minus strand of NW_011948436.1, from coordinate 1,297,371 downwards.
AGAGCGCACGTGAGTGGATTTTGGCGTCTCGCAAGTCGCATCGGTGCCGTTTCTTTGAGAAGACGACGACGCGCCTTGGCTTTCCAAAATTCCACTTTCCCCACCCGCTGCCTCACTACCGCCTCCTCCTCCCGTTTTCGCACTCCTCTCTACGCGCGCACCTTACTCACTCACTCACTAGCTCTCTCACTCACTAGCTCTCTCACTCACTCGGTTAGTCACTCACTCACTCACTCACTCACGCACGTACATATCCTCCCTCTCTCCCTCGCTCGCTCACTCGCTCACTCACTCTCTCTCTCTCTCTCTCTCTCTCTCTGTATCTATCTCTCTCTCTCTCTCTCTCTCTCTTTCTCTTGTCTATTTTGTTCCTCTTGGCCTTTCGTTACGCCTCCGCTGCTTCATGGCTCCGTTCACGCATTCAGTCTTCCCGGCGTCGCTGCATCTCGCTTTTCACCGAGTTTCACCGAGTTACGCTGTGCCGCAATGTTGTGCCCCGATTTTCGCGGATAGAACGTGCCACGAGGCAACACGTCGACCGCAACGACCACGACGACCACGACTACCACGACTACCACGACGACCACGACGACCACGACGACGACGTCGACGACGTCGACAATGCGCACCAGCGACGGTTCGAGGAGGCCGCTCGAGGAGGACCGAGAACCGGGAAACCGGGCTGCAATTATCCACAGTGCCTCGTGAACACTCGCAGATTCATGTTGCCGGAAAGCAAATTTCCCGTCACAGGTAATGGAAGAATTAGAGGCGGCTTGGCTTCCCCGGGTTGGTCAAGCTTATTAATACGGATCGTCTGTAATGGGTCGCGTTCGATTGGCAGAAGCAGCCGTTACATCGTCGACCCGGGACTCGCGACCCACCTGCCTGACAGCTCCATTAGGCACCCTAAAACTTGGTCGATCAATCGCCGCGATCAAGCGCGCGCTTCCTTCGCGGCAGTCCTTTGATTTTTTTCGCACACGTGCTTAAATTCGATAGCTCGCAAAATATAATGACCGCCTGAGGACACGATGGGGCTAAAGATGTGGACGTGGGGCACTGAGGGGATAGGGAGGAGCTAGCGCTCATTGTAGTGACGGACGTTATTTTTGATGCCGCCAACGGCGACCAATTCGCCGGGTGGCGTAATCCCAAATACGGAGTGAGAAATTTGAGAGAGAACCGAAAATAGTGGCCCCACGCCAACTCCTCCGAGAATAGCCAAAAAATAAATGGTAGTTACGCGCACACCGGCATCGATGCGCGTCCGGGTGCGGACGGGCCCACGGGTCGAGTTCAGCCGAGTTCGAGGTCCCGAGCCGCCGCCCACGCAACGCCGGCGAAAAAGCGTGGCGGAAGCGGCTCGCAGTGGACCCTTAGGATTCGCTTGGTATTCGCCATTTCCTAGAGGAACGTCCATATCGGAGAGCGCGAGTTACGCCCCGTGCGAACAACTTTCGAGCGAACCAACTCGGGATAAAGTGGTATCTCGCGCGCGCCACAAATAGCTCGATTATCTATATCATGATGAGCTGAAGTTTCAAAATTGTCTACATCACGATGAACGTGCTCTCCTCGATACCGCGAAGTATTAATTGCCGATCGACTGAATGAATGCTCCGATATATTACGTCTCCGCTTGATTACTTAACGCGTTGCTAATGTCGTTATTGCCGTTATTGTAGTCCATTCTGATAATAAAATGACGCGATGTTTTTGTTATTTGTGAGAAGAATACATTTTCTATTTTTTTTCTCTTTTACTTTCTTTTTTTATATATTTTTTTTTTTTTTTTTTTTTCTTTTAATGCTTGGAAATTCGATAGACGAACGATATGAAAATCAGGAAAAATACAGTAGTAGTAAGTCCCAATCCCCATACTCAGTTATGCATCCTCGTGTTCTTTTTTTAATATGCGAACAAATATGTATAAATAAATTTTGCATTGCGAGATTTTACAACAATTATTCAAAATTTAAATGCTCATTATTGTGCGCAATTCAGCGTTTCATTCTATGGACTTTTCATTTGAAAAAGCTTATATCAGTTTTCAAATTAATATATGCCTCATCTTATCTAACTATTGCCAATTACATTGTTATTTATTATTCCGGCATAAGATGGCCAATTACTCACTTAATGTACGTAAAATAATGTTGCAAGAGCTGTTAAAATATAAGTTTTGTTTTGAAAATTTTTATTTACTAATGACATAAAGAGCACACCTTTATTAGAGCTACTTTCTCTAATAATTTGAGTAATGAAAAAGATTTGAAAGGAATGTTTGGTCTATAAGATGAAATAAAAAAAAATTTATGTTTTACACCACCCTAAGCTACTCACACACGCGCATGTGCGCGCAATCGCAGATGCACACATATATACGTCTATATATATATATATATATATACACAGAGAGCGACAGAGAGAGTGATACTTCGAAATATGAAATTTCATAATATAAAAGAATAAGTATTACAATTGATATAATAACGTGATTATCATATCTTTTATGGAAAACATTTTTACGAGTATTAATAGATATATGAATTTTATAAAAAAAATCGGGATATTCTAAAAATAAATTTAACATATTACCATATTAGTTAATTTATATTTGCTGAAATTTCTAAATAAGATTATCTTGGCTTTTGACAAAAAGTTTCTTAACAACCAGTCATTGTTCGAGTTACTAATTTTAAATTTATATTCTAACAGTTTTTATTATTTGTGTTTAAAATTAATAATAAAAATTTAACATAACCCTAAAAACGTTCCATTGTATGCTCAAATTTTTTCTATTCTATTTAATTTTACCGTAAAGAGAATGCGAAAGTTTGGAATATTAAAATTTTTAAATTATTATAAATAAAACATTTAATATATATAAAAAAAGTTTGTATTTGACAATAACATACAAACGTTTTAAGTATTTACTATATTTACTATAGTTCCTAAAACTAATTTAAAGAAAATGAACATTGCGATACGAATAAGAAAATATTCTTCCTTATACAACTCGAATAGTTTATCATTTATTTTAAATTATTGAATTATTAATTGAAAAACAGTTGCTAATATCAGAAAAAATTCCAAAATGCTTAATCATAAAAAAAATTTAATTGAATAATAATTATTAATCTTCACTTTGATAAAAAATAAAAAATAAATTTAATTAATACCTCTAAAATATATATATTATAAACCCAGACTGTACGTATAGTTTAATTTTACTTTATAATATAGATAATTTACTATATACAATTTTGACAAGAGATTTTAATTGTAAAACGGAAAAAAACTTGATACTTAATAGAAATTGTATTTAATGCGAGAAGAGTAATATTTAATAAATCTATTATTAAATCTAAAATACGTTAATTATGAATTTTCAATATGCTTCAAGCTTATAAATCATTGGATACTTGATTATTATTTATTAAATAGTCAATAACAAGCTTAAATTAACTATACCATTTACGCGCGTATAATGTATAACTGTACAGAATAGGATTTATTACTTTTCATTTGTAGCAAAGAATTTTATGAAATTTTCACTAGATTTCTGAGATTTTAACGCTTTGTGTTATCAATCATTTTTCGAAAATTCACACTACTTTTTAAATTTCCTTATTTTATCCATTATATTATCCATCTTATAATTATTTAAACATCAATATTCACGATATATTGTTACAATATCTGTAATTTTTTTTAATTCCCTCTCCGTCGCTACATCAGCTCCTCCTAATAGAAAATATAGACAAGAAAACTGCAGTCACTATACAATTTCAAATGTAGCAACAGCTGAATATAACATTTTAACTTCTTTAGAATCTTTTACGTAAGAATGTATGATAAACATTTCACGATGTACAACGGAAATTTTTAAACATAATTATTATAATATTGTCTTTTAAAGAAATTAAAATAACAAAATAATTTCACTTAGTGTATAATAATCTTATTTAACGGCGTGCTCTAACCAGGTATTAAAATAATACAAAGTCGTTGTTTAAAACGCTTATGAAATTATAATTATTATATGTTATTAGATAAGACTATTTGCTGATAACAATATAGATATTGATTAAATCGTTTATCAATAAAATTATAATGTTTATTTATTTACTTAAGTACATAGCAAAACAACATAAATCATTATACATTTTTACTGTCGATGTAATAAAATTCTATAATTTTATATTAAAACTAAATTATAGAAAATATTAATGAATTTCATTTATTAGTGAAATTTTCAATATCAAGAAAAAATTTTAATTTTTCGAGTCGATGAATTAAGATTAAGTTTCGATGGTCACAATGGTATCGTCGAGCAGTAAATGGATAGGAATTCATTCTAGTTCGGCATTTCGATACTTATTAATGACTAATGTGATGGAATATTAAATTTATTTTTAGAATATCTTGGTATTTTAAAGATTTTTACACATATATTATTATTATTATTATTATTAATCGATGTTTTTATTTCGAAGATTGTATTATAGAATGATAATGCTGTTAAAATAGATGAAAAAGTTTTTGGAATTCCAATGGATGAATTTTAATTTAAGTACATTTTTATAAAACTTTACATTATATAAATAACATTTCTCTATTTTTCTTTACTTTTTTTTTCATTCATCTAATCATTTGTACTATCTTTATATTACGCGTATCGATTAATGCAGAAAAATCAAATATATTACAAATTAATTATTTTTCGAGACAATAAATTTAGTATTTTGAAATAATATCTCGTATTATTTGTATTATTTGAGACTTACCCGAAGTAATTGTCAATGCAATTTATAAAAAAAAAAAAAAAAAATCTACAATGGCAATGACCTATAATGAATAATTATTAGATTTAATATTTATTGATTATATTGATATATTCGAAAGGTAATATTTGCTCCTTAACGGTAAATATAACTGAACGTATGAATTTTGAAAAATAAGGTCATCATTTTATTAGTACTTTTATTTATCTGTGTAATAATGCATTTCCTATTGTAGAATATTTTGCTCATTTAGTAGTCCAACAATTAAGAAATGATCTGAAAAACATCTAAAACAGCTGAAATAGTATTTCAATAATTTAAAAAAACAAAATGACTAATAATATCTCGAAATGAATGCATCAGACACGGAGAAAGAATAGGCGTAGTTCGTAACCATATATGGACAGTTCTTTCACACACTTATTCCGAATGTTTCATTAGGTATTCGTCGACACAGATGTGATGAAGTATACCAGCTCACGTAAATCATCGTAAAATAAAGTGTCGTTTGCCGTTGTTGTAGCTGGAGGGTAAATTTGTTAGTCATAGCTCAGCTTATAAGAATGTACATTAAAAATTAAAATACAAAAATTCACTATATAGTGGATAATCGCATTCCATGTTGTTCACTATCGGGCGTTCGATATCTTCTCTATAACCCTCGCTCGAAGCTACTTCTATCTTAAAACGAATAAATTAATTCATTATAACGTTCGGCTTACTAAACGAATTAGACGAGCAAATAACATAGCCAACTTTTTCATGGCAATTCCAGGGGGCATTATGCAAACTGAGGAAGTCGTGCCCCGTGCACAATCAACGGGGTTAGATGGTTCCGTGTCCGATCGTACAACAACACCTTTTCAACAACCACTCCGATTTACACAGCATATTCAATATCCGCACCCGTCCTTCAGCAACATGGCAGTGAAGCAAGAGCCTCAAGAGGAGGACGATCGGGGCCGAAAGCCAAACACACTTAGGTGAATATATATATATGCGCTCGTGTCTTTTCGCGTAATTTTTAAGCCGCTTGCGAAATGCGAGGGGCCTTTGTCATTTATATTTTCTTCTAAATTTTCATTCGACAATTCGGGATTACAAAATCAAAATGAGCGAGACGAGTTATAATCACGGACTGTGATTAATAATGAAGATTTTGATAGTCCACAGACGGAAATCGAAGACGCACAGTCCGTTCCCGATGGGAGCCTCAATCACAAACGTGCTATAGATCAATCCAGTTCCGAGTTTGACAGCCTCAATGTTCAAGCTCCTCAACAACAGAATGGTTGCAAAAAGCCGGCCAGGTAATATTAAAATAATGGCTTATTATCGGTATTTCATATATATATATATATATATATATATATATATATAATCGATTTTTACTGCGAATTTTCATCTTAATAAAACTAATTTTAAAAGTATGCAATATCTCACTTTAAACGTCACGTTTATTTACATTAAAATCCTGTGATAGTCGTGTAAAGAAATTAAGCTTTGTATGGTTGTTAGTATTTATTTTCTTTTAGTCTTATTTGCGCCTTCCGCTTTATATATACTGGTGCAAAATAACCTCTTTATCTATTATTAAACAAAACAAAAAAAAAACAAAAAAAAAAACAAAAAAAAGAAACGAAAAAAAAAATGGAATTTATGTTTCATAACATGTAGTTGGTGAAATTCTTAATGAAAATTCAACACATGCTTTATCGAAATACTTGAACTTTATAGAGATTAATAAATTTGATTAAAAATGACCGAAACAGCTACAGTTGACGCTATAAAATTGTGTTAATGTTGAAAGCCAAAGAAAAAAAGATCGTTTGTTTGTATTGTTGTATTATAGCCGTGGCCGCAGGAAGTCCCGTTGGAAGCTTAAGTTTCATCACCAAGCACTTCCACCAGAGTATCTTGATCATTACGAGGCAGCTTTAGCTCAAGAGGCTGCCTTAAATTCCTCGGCAACCGTTGCCGCTGAATCACGTATCGCGAGTCCAGCTCCGATGACTCCGATGCCAGCCTTCACCCCGACCCCGAGTCCTATGGTCGACGTTCAGAGTTGGCTGCAGCGACTAACCGCGATGCAGAACGAGATATATTCGAATCCGCTTCAAGCCCCTCCGATGTCGGGCGCCAATCTCTGCCAAACTACGGCTTCTCGAAGATCCGTTATCACCTCGACCCAATCGACGCAATCCATTCATTTGCCGCACTCCACATTTAACCACCACCACCACCACCACCACCACCACCACCACCAACAGCAACAGCAACAGCAACAGCAACAGCAACAGCAACAGCAACAGCAACAGCAACAGCAACAGCAACAGCAACAGCAACAGCAACAGCAACAGCAACAGCAACAGCAACAGCAACAGCAACAGCAACAGCAACAGCAACAGCAACAGCAACAGCAACAGCAACAGCAACAGCAACAGCAACAGCAACAGCAACAGCAACAGCAACAGCAACAGCAACAGCAACAGCAACAGCAACAGCAACAGCAACAGCAACAGCAACCGTCGCAACAACAACCTCAACAACAACCGAGCCACGTCAGTCATCACACACATCGTCAGAATGGCCCTGCTCAACCGAGTCCGAGACCGCCAATGAAGTATTCGGATTTGCCATATATGGGGGAAATTACACTCGACAATAGCAAGCCTCGCCGTGGTCGGAAGCCTAAGAAAGCAGACATTTGTCACTTGATTTATAAAAATTATGGCACCATATTACCCGGTACCCCTGGACTCGAGGATAAGTCCAAGCTAACCTCGTTACGAGAGAAACTCGATTTAAAAGATGCGCAACTGCCAACATCATTTCAGCGTACCGATATTCAGAATAGAATCAGCAGTTTGTTAGAGAAGCGTTTGACCCAGGAACGACGCGCTCTTGAAATTTCAGTTGATAATGTGAAGGAACAGGAGGAGCCACTGAATTTATGTATTCGTGATTTGAATCTTTTGAAGATAAGGCTCGGTGAGAGACATAGTAGCGCCTTCGGATCTTGCCACTCGAAAAGTGAAGGTTCGAGCGATACGGAAGATATCGAATACTTAGGCGCGACTTGTCAGAATTTCTGCGAATCCGGACATCACATAAAAGCCAATAATGACGTGAACAATATCGATACCAAGTGCATCGATACGGACAGCCGGTCACTTACAAATAATAACAATCATCAAATGCACAATTGTAATAACGATAGTAATGAAACTAACGGGAACAGCAATGATTTAGTAAATAACAACAACGATTCAAAATCTAAAGACAATCCTGGCTTTTTGTATTGGCCTAATGCAGGAGTATTCATTCATCCAGTAGCTTTGCAGTCGCAATTCTTGTACTATCAAAAGTTAGCCCAAGAGAAGGTGTCGCCAGGCTCGGAACAACTGTCAAAGGAACAGCGCAGCGTCGTTCCAAAATCCATCTACTCTATCTTGGATAATGCGAAAGCAGCGCAGCCTATAGAAGTTCAACCACCAGTCGCACCATCTATCGAAGCAACTTCGCAGATAGAAACGCAAATGGCTTCTACCCCATCACCTAGACCGAAGAGGAATGCGAACAATCAAAGCTCGTCGTCGTCGTCATCAAGCCAGCCAATAAAGAGAAAGAGGTCAGCAATATTTATACCGCCCATGCCTACGGAAAATAATAATAATCCAGCTACGGAAGTTAGCATTTGTAAATTTAAATTCACGGGCGGCGCCAAGCCGACCTTGCAAGAAAAGAAGAGTCTGTCGGTAGATTCCGGTGGCAATTTCCGATATTATAGCGGAACCGGTGATAAAAGTATGCGAGGTTACGAATTTTTTCCAAGAGAAGCTCTGCAGCAACCAGCAAATCAAGCTGGGGGATCGTCGGCCGGTGCGTTCCTAACGGCAGCTGCCGAAAGGATCCCTCAAGCAACTTGTCCGCGGCCATGTAGCGTCCAAGACGATAGCCGGAGAAAGCGAAAAACGAGGAAAAGCATTCAGAGGGAAAAGCTGGAACAAACGTTTAAGGAGAAGGGATTCTTAATACAAACACAGCAGTTGGAGTCGGCGGAGGGCGCGACTTATTGCAAATTTCGACAGCTGCGTAAGTTCACTAGATACTTATTCAGAAGCTGGAAGGACTATTTGCCGGGAAATGTGCGCGAGTTAACGGATTCGGGTGAGCCAATCGCGAGTTTAAAAGATGTCGAACAAGATGCCGAGAGTTTGCCCGTATCGCCACTGCCGCCCAATAATGTCGAACTCCAACAAAGTTTGATCGAGAATTCGCCGCCAAGTCTTTCGCTTAATTAATGGTTTTGTTCAGTGACACAAGCCTTAAAAGTAATTTAATAACGCTCAAGTGACAAGTGTTGAATAATAATTTTGTGATGTGTAAGTAAATGATTTAATTGTTTATGTTATAAGTGATAAACAGCAGCTCAAATAATTGAAGAAAAGAGAAAAAGAGAAATCGCATTTATACATGTCTGCCTGTGTTATGATTTTTCTTTCCTTCTTGTACTTACATCCCCAAAATTGCTTCGTTGACAGGCTATTATTACATTTGTTCACGACTTAATAAATGCCCAAATAATGCAATTAATAATAAACAAGGGACAATAAAAATTGTGCGCTTAGCCTGAATAAATGCTGCCAGATTTCAATAGGAGCGAACGTCGTCGACCCAGGATACAAGGTTTGTAAATATGTGCAAATTGTAAATTACATTTCAAAGTGATTAGAATATGAGCGATATTTTATAAATGTAATAATACGAGTGCATTTTACGATAATAGACTTCATATACGAAAATGCCAAGTGTATATTTTAATTTGATATTACGTAATGTACCTATTTAATGTGTAGCTTTGTGCCAAAGATGAGAGACTGCGGATTGACTGTAGATGATTAAGTAACTCCATTGTTGATACGAAATTGTTCGCATACGATCTGAAAAGAGTGTGTTCACCAAAGAGCGCCTGCGTTTTAATAACGCGAGCGATTTTCTGTATATATATATATATATATATATATATATATTATATATAAAACAAATTGCGATATCAAATTACGTACATTTACAAAAATGATATGTAAGTGCAGTGTAGTTCGAACAGAATCTTTTATATTTCTTCTCAAATGAGTTAAAACGGACACTCGTTAATGCATTTGCGTAGATACAACATAATAAACGAACGAGTGCAATTTAAAAGTGATATACGTAAGATGTTTTCGTAGTTTATCAGCGGGAATACTTTAAAGACTAATATTAATTTGTTTAACGAGATCTAGTCTTTATTTGTACTTTGTTAAATTTAATTGAAAATAAATCTCATGATATATTAGTACATCCAAGCTATTGTTCTTAAATATGAGCGTTTATATTTTTTATGTATAGAAATAGTCATCGATGAGATAATAAAATTGTAATCAAAGCAACTTTCGAAATAAAAAAGATCTTGGAACAAATTTAAACTTATGGTCAATAGTTGTTTGTAATGAGCTTAACATCACTAATATTAAAAGTTCAGTAATCGTTGATTAAATGTTTCATTTCTTGAAAATATCTCGAATCCCAATAAATGATGCTGATATTAAAGTTTGGATGTATGACTGTGCAATAATAAGGGGGAGAGGGAGAGAAAGATTTTCAATCAGTTTCCTTTACATTGGACTTTTTGTGTAAACTCCAAGCGAGCAAAGGTAAGATTTCCTCTCGTGTCCATATTTAGGTAAGTAATTTTCATTCTTCCTTTTTTTTTTTTTTCTTTTCCCTTTATATTACCTCTATCATTTTTTTTTTTTTTGTTTATTTGTTTTCTATTTTGTTACAAAATGTCCCATTTAAACATAAATTTTCCTTCCAAAACACAATACAAAAGATAATTTTCAAGCTCCTTTATGGCGCTGATAAAAGTTTAAGCGCTTATAATAAATAGTCGTCTTATAATATAATACGTAGTATTACATGTAGCGTAAGAGAGTCGCCGGTTCAGTACTACGATTCATTTGAAAATCTTTCCAGTCCAAGTAAAAAAAATTTTTGTACACTACCTATCCCCCATCTCATGCTCATATCTACATGAACGTATAATAACATACATGAAATGGTTTACTCGATGCCAGCACGTCTTGTAGGCACACGTGCACTTTGCCTCTGTAGTATGGACGAGGAAGGTGGAAAGAAAGGAAGAAAGAGACAGTGAGAAAGGAGGAGAGGATCCAGGGACCTCATTCATGCATACGCCCATTCAAGTATCTCTTGCTCACCTTGAATGTTTTTTGTTTTTATTTTATTTATTTTTTTGTTTTTTTGTTTTTTTTTTTTTTTTTTTTTTATCGTCGCTTGCTTGGAGATAGCCATCTACAGTGTATAAACTCACCGTCGAGCTCGTTTATTCGCGTTTATTATATATTTGAATAATCCGGACCATTCTTTCCATCGTAAAATGATTCCTTTTCTGGTACCTTCATAGACTCGCACTCATATGCATACGTGTTTCGAGCAACTTTTTTTCTTTGTTTAGCCTCATCGGTTTATTAAGCAGCATTGTTGAGAATCTCGCTGTGATTTCGGACCTTGTCGATTGTCTTTCACGACCTTTTCTTATTCGTAATGAGGCCCTCATTTATTCACAAAAGATCTTTTAAACGGTGTCCATGAAATTCGAACTGACCTCATGACATTCAAAAAGACAAAAAGACAGATCAAAAAAAGATTGTCGGTTTGTTGATTTCCTGCATTTCATTCGGTCACGGCGTTCGACCATCGATTACTTTTCTAAAAAGGTCCCTTGACACCCCAAGTGCAACGATTTCATTTACTTTTATATATATATATATATATATATATATATATATATATGACGTAACGGCGCATACTCAATGTACTTGTGTATGCATATTATTATCATTAATAAAGAATTAAAGAAATCACGCGTCACAACTGACATGCGTCGTTTTATAGAAACAACATATAGAAAGGGGCCTTACGCGCTCGCTGCACAATATCTTCAGGTTTCCTAATATGACTCCTCCGACCTGACAACTCCAAGCGCCAAAAACAAAAAAGCTAAACAACAACAATAATAAATATCAAATGAAACATAAGGATTTTCGTTACAAAGACAAAGCGCGAAATGCTTCCTCTAATTCCGAGAGGCGTTCCGTTTATTCATTATCTCCGCGGAAACTTTACCTTCACATCATGAACAGCGTGTATTCGACTAGATCGTTAGCGTAATATCACTTTTTCCATTTTGATCATTAAAATACAGTTATAACGCTGTTCCTTTCCTCGGCCGTCCCATTCTAATCATCCGTCGTTAAGCGATTTAAGTTAAACGTTGTTGAACACGCTGCGCCCCGGAGTTTCATCGAGGTCTTCGTCCCATTACATTTTTTATTTACTTTTTAAAACGCCATTATGCATGAAATTATTCGTAACAATGATATTTTCTCGTATGCTAACAACTGATTGAAAATAATTGCGTGCCCACGAGGTGAAGGGCACATTCGGAATCATGCTTAAGGGAACATGAAAGCGATTTATCCTTCAATAATACAGCGCACACTTCAACGCGATTCTTTTATCATGACATCATTGATTATAGCTTTGAGATTTATTGTTAAATATAATATAAACATGAAATTTTTTTTTTTTTTAAGGTCAAGCTGTACAATCCACTGCCCAAGGTCTTGAAATTCATATAACCTTATTGCTAATTTTTCGATAAATATCAAAAATCAAGCTTTATACTCGTGTTGCATAGTCCTTCGTACATACGAGTTCGTAACTCATCCTTAATAATAATAATCATAATAACAACAATAATCTGTATGCATTACGATAAAGTAATGTGGTACTTTAGTTTAGTTGTTTGAGTAATTGCGGGAGTGGGAGGGGGGTTGACGATGTAACTTGTGAGCTAAAGATGCGCGACTACAATTAATACGCAACTACGACTGTCAATAAAAATGCAAAACAAATGTGCAAGTTTGTTGCTATTAATGTACATTAATACTACACATAAAAGCTCTTACAATCGATAAATAATAATCCATTCTCCTTATTATTTAGTGTCATTATAATCGTCAAAAATGCATTAAAATGCGATAAAAATGCAAAAGTTTTCTTTTTAAACATTTATCTCGCTTACAGAGATTTGTCATTCAAATATGCGCAATATTAATATTTAAAGTTCTCAAGTTTCATTCGATAAGGATTGTACAATGGCAATTATTTTACGTTGAATTATTCCATTCACGTAACTGCAAAACTATGATGTACGCTGGTTTTAGAAAAAAAGCGGCGACGAAAAAGAAATTGCGACTATCTAAAACAGAATTGTCGTTCATTCTTTATTCAAGATAGAAAACAATTTCTGCGGTGTTGTAGTTCAATGAGTTATTCAATTTTTTCCCTGCCTCGTTAAATTGCACATTTTTCCAGTCCCAGAAAAACTATAATGAAAGGGTTTAATTATAGTGCCTCTTACGACACATAAATTATAATCATAATAAAGAAATACAAGTAAATAATTATAGTAATATGCTATAATATGCTATTTTTTTTTTTCGGTTCCTTGTACGTACTCATTGTTTTACTTCTATCACATAGTAATCATTGTATGACTACGATATTTATTATACCTATAAATCGCAAAATCAACTATTCAATTAGTCTTGTCGAAGCGATGTATAACTTTCGCATTTAAGGGCTAACGATGCTCTAGCCTAACAAGATGAAGGATCTAAGTATCTCGAGATGCTAAGCCTTGGATGATTAATCGTCGCGATTAGCCTCCAAGAGGCTTAATGCGCAATGATCGCAGCATCAAACCGGCGACGGAGAACGACGAATTATAAGAGCACCACATGACCGATCGGTATATTCGACTTTGCGCTGTACAAGTTGTGCGTCGAGGTAACGAGAAAGGCTAATGTTATCGCTCGCTCGAGCCTACGAAATCTCAATAACAGCGAGAAAGCACAAGCTCTAAGAAGTTCGATAAACCCATGGTGGGCACAGTGACGTCTCGATGCTAAATCACGACTCGAGACGAGACAATTAAAAGTGCGACGGGATCGAAAACGAATCGAGTAATAATACTCTGATAAAGTAGGCGTGATGATCTCGCGCGGGCGAGTGAGAGAGAGAGAGAGAGAGAGAGAGAGAGAGAGAGAGATAAGCATCCAGCGTAGAACGCATAGGTTTTTCGGGATCGATACGCCGGCCGAGGGATATTGTGTTACGGCCAGTACGGAAAGCACGACCAAGGCCAGATCTTGTTGGCGCGGCGGCCGCATACCAGTACCCGTCCGTACCTCGGATGCAGATCTCGGCAGACGATAGGTGTAGCACCCGAGACAAATTGAACTTTTTCCTCGACGAACCTGTCCCTACCTGCGCGGACTCGCTTCTTTATGCATCCGCGTCCGCTCCTCCCCTTCGTTCGCGCGGGCCGCTGCTGCTTATCTTATTTTCTCGTGGCCGCGAGACGCGCAACGTTAATTGCAACGTTGTCCGTTGCTCTCGATTTTTCCCGCGGGCTTTACATAAGCGCCCGTAGGTCCGAGTCATTGTTAAGTTACTCGCTCTTATCGTGCGAGCGAGAGAGCGAGCGCTCGACTGAGTTTCATCAGCGATTTTCGACCCACCGCTCGACTAATTAAGAGCTTATCGAGTGCCTCGCGACTCGCGCACACGTGTTTTTTCTCTCTTTTCCTTACCGCGCCGTGTTCATGCAACCTGAGCAACGTTATTACATAATAAAGCAAGGTATTCCGATGTGCGCCTCGGTATCGCAAGCGCGTTCTTGCAATCGACTGAAGAAAGAGACGCCACCGGAAATCGTAATTCCAGAGTGCGCGCGCGCGCGCGGGGGCTGTTTTTTTTCCGAGTTCGTTAAAGGTGGAAAACCGGAATGGCGCGAGTGAGGGACCACGTGCCGCGTTGCTAGCAAGCCCCGACTGACAATTAGAAAACTTGCGCAAGAGACACGCGCGCCGTCTGAAAAAGCCGATTTAGCTTTTCCGGCCTGGGCTGCGTGTGCCGACCTCCTATTTATCCGGACTTAATTAAGATTTTTCATTCCGCGACGGAGCCGGGGCTTGTTAGCCGGTCATTTTATTAATTTTTCGAGCTGGAAAAAAATGTAGGTGCTCGCTTTTTCCCTCGTCTCGCATACGACTGGACGCGGCGCCTGCTCGGAAATAATACTGAACATGATGCTGGTACTGCGTCGTTTCTCTGTGATGTCGTACGGAGCATCGGAAATAAAAACGAGAAGTCGGAGGAATGCAAGAGGCTAGGTAAAATGCGCTTTCCAATCACGATGATACAATGAGATTGTTCTGATACTTATACGTCGCCTTTGATTCTTCACTTATCGTGTAAATATTTTTATCATTGGTTGTGATGTGTCGAAAGGAAGGGGACGACAATGCGTATAGCCCGAGAGAAAATCCTGGTAAGATGTTGTGGAAAGAGATGCTCAGCGCAATAAAGCACTTTAACTCAAGCAATTTCACAATGGCACATAATTATACGAATCATCCGTGATTAATGAATAATCGTATTTACTTTTTATCCCGTTGCTACAGCATCTCCCACGCGCTATTCCATTTGTCCATAAGAGTATCTCTTGTACTGTTCTTGATGTTCATGAATGGTTTTGCATGAATGCCCATACCGTGTGTATGTATAAGTAACATGAATTTTTTGAAAAAGCAATTCATTGCGTTTAAAGTGGTTAAGAATTGTGAATATTGCGGTATACGCATCATTAGCATTTATTATGATACGTTGTTGGTTCACCGCATTATTAGATTGACTGGCTAGATGTACTCGGCCGTTAAATGTGCATTCGTTAACGATCGCAAACTAATTTGCAAATAGCCGTGCTTACATTAATTCCTTCATTCGTGAGAATTTTGCGGACAATGCTTTTATTTAAGGTAATTTTTTACTTAAAAGTTTTAATCGCATAAACTATATGTTAATATAAACTATGTTTATGTTCGTTTATTCGATACGGTTGCGAAATTCCTGTTCCACGTGACGTTTATTTTATCAACTTGTGATAATGATGCTTTGGTGTGACTGTGGCGGTACTGTGGCGGTACTGTGGCGGTACTGTGGCGGTACTGTGGCGTTTCACCATTCATTCGCCATGTATTACCGACCAAATCGAAAATTTGACCAAGTCCAGAGAATTATATGAATATGAATGAGAAAGCTTGCTCGCCAATTATTGCGATTTTTCAGTTTTTCGGTGAAATATTACGAATCCTTGTTAGTTGAGATGTTACATAAAGTTTTACTAGCCAACATGTCACTTCATATGCGTTTGAAATATTAATATTATTGAAAAATACTCTTGAATCGACTCTTAGCATTTATTCATTAAAATATAAAAAAAAATTTTAAATAATTCTTTAATAAATAACTCGATGTATAATTGTTATGATGTGAAAATCATTTTTTGCAACTACGATGTTTGGGGATTATTTGAAATCTTTGTGTCGACATCTATTGTATTTCATTGGAAGTTATACTTCCAAAGCGCATGATTTGCGGGTCAATGAATAACATTTAATGAGCCGAAGCTGAATAACAAAAGATTGATGATGAAACTTTTAGATTGAGATTGAATTCTCATAATATAATTGTAACATAACGTTCGCATAATATGAATAATTAACGTTTGCCATTCGTCGTCGGTAATAGTTTTTATGGAATAAATATAACATACTCTGACGCATTAGCGACAGCTATACATTCGCCAGTCTCCATAGATAAACAATATCGAATGTCCTCGTATGATTATCCGACTGATCGAATATCGGATATTATTGGGTACAGAAATCTATTGTATCGACAATCGATCTACCACCGTTCATCGTAACTGCGTAATTCTCTGAAAATGCCTGTTGTACCTTTTTGCTTAATTTTCTCATCTAGTTCGATAAAAAATAACTTATTGTACGTAATTTAATTAATTAATCTTTTCTTTATCTTTTCTCCTTTTTCTTTTCTTTTTTCATTTATTTTTCTTCCTTTTCTTTTATATCCAAATTAAGGCTAATCGAACAGCCGTCTACATTACCAATAACTTACATTATTAAGACAGTATTTATTCAAATAAGATCAATAACAAAAATTCCTTTATACAAACACAAATTAATAAGTTTATCACTTGATGGCATTTACAATGTGATATCACCATTAGTTATTGGAATTTTTCTTTGAGTTTCTTCCGGCCAGCTCTGTGCAATAATTTTCTAACACCGTATATTAGGGTAACGACGAGTAGCACGTAAAATACAGTGACATCTAGGGAATAATAGTGCCAAATACTCATGTGCCTGCAAACGGAATAAAATAAATTATAAATTATAAATTTGCATATATTTTAATATATATATATTAATGTAGGCTATTGGGATGTGAGGAGAAAATTCAACCGAACCACATCATATTAATTTAATCTTCTTCTTGTTTTTTTTGTTTTATTTTTTCTTTTGCCTACCAATAATTGTCATACGTCCCTTTCATTATTCAGAACACATACGGACACGCTCGCTCGCTCGCTCGCAAACACACATATTTAATTAAACGCATATGACTACCAAATATGGAAGCTGGTGGCATAAAAAAATTTGTCTCTACAATATTTACAATGGTGCTCTTAACGAAACCTCTCGTGCACATCCGCGCGAGTGTCCGAGTGTCCATTCACAAATATTGAACGGATTTGAGAAACAAAAAATCGATAATTAAAGAAATCACCTAGTGATACTTTTAAGATGCTCGGCTCCTTTATGACGGGCCACGTGTTCGACCCACCAAACAGCTAAATTCTTCGTATCTATTGGAACATCTTTCATTATTGTGCTTCTCCTTCTTGCCGCTTCTCGGAAAGGATTGTTTCCACTAGCGGCCACTTTCAATATGTTCTCGCGCAGTTCTGTTATTGTTAAGCTTGTCAAGTCCATAACTAGGGCATATCCCAAATTTTCTGAAATATTAATATACATATATGCATATGAATTTGAAAGACACGGCGAACATGTAAAAATGCAGTTATAAAATTATACGATGCGAAAGAGCTGGATTTTCTCAGATAAGCGTGAATGATGCAAATAACGGAAGAGCTGATTACTTTTATTTTTAATTTCCCTGTCAAGAATAATTAGTGGAACATTTTTAATTAATTAGCTATTACGTGACGTGAATGTTGAACTAATTTCGAAGAAATTTCAACGACGCTTCAGGTTTATATCGTACGATAATGTGCATTTAAATAATCTTGAAATATTAACACATAATTAATAAGGAAATGTAAAATGTCCCGTATTATCCAAATTTTCATTTCTCTTACATTTTAATTAGAACTACTAAATTGAATATTATTAGCTAATGTACTTATTAATGCCCTCGTTAAATTAATTGTACATTACATTACTCCATGTCTTGTATATATATATGTCACATAACAATATACAAATTTATAAGATATAAAATTTATTCTCTAATTTTCAAATATATTTTGAAATGTTAAAATTAACATCCAACATAACTCATTTTAATAAAAATTCAATCAAATAAACGAAATATAATACTTTGCAAATGAATGATAAATTATGCAAAAATTCAATTACATCCTTGCTTCCATCCTATAATCTAACATTTAACGTGTTTTAGATAAAATTAAATTAAAATTAAATTAAAATAACTAAAATTGTATTAACTTACGTTTATGCATAAAAAAAATTACACATAAATTGTAAAACACCCATTTATGTTATGGTTATTAACACGAAATATCGATGTGGTAATAATGAAAATGAAACTATTAATTTATTCTTTAGTATATCCGAGGAGGGTTAATGTAACATAAAGTAAGCAAGAAAAAGTATTTGTCTACTATTTTTATATTTAAATATACGATGCATATTTATATTAAAAATATTTTTCGTCTATAGTTCGATGTATATTTATAATTTGCATTCAAATAAAAGTAATATAGATTTTAACCAAATTAAGTAAGTCTGGGAATTTTGCGTAATGTATTCAGCATAACTATCGAAAACTAAAAAATAATTTTTATGATAATGTATATTCTTTTATTTGAAATAACTTTTATTTTTGAATATCAAAGTTTTTAATTTACTAAAATCTTCCCAATCTCTGTTCACTTGGAATACTATTTCTTTACACATGTACGCATATTTATATACAGAATGGCATTGATTTAATATCTCAAATGCAATATTTTTATAAAAGTAAAATAATATTTTCACTTGCACAAAGTAGTCAACAAAGATATTAATAGTTGCGAAGATTAGTTAAAAAGATTAGTTACACGGAGATTGAATTTAATTCTCTAATACAAAATCGTAAAATAATTCGGTAACTTTCTTGGAAAACTGCGGTCGATGTGTAGTCGGCCGATACATTAATGTTTTACTACAAATGGAATAGAATATTTCTGTTCGGAATTCTCGTTTGATAAAAAACGAATTTATAACGTATCTGCAGTACATTTTATTCAATTTTAAATCTCAAATAGTATTAGAATGTAATTGATTAATGTCATTGTTTAAATTAATTCCAGCGTGAATAATTCGATGCATTTTTATTGTATGTGTGCAATTTAAAAGAAATAGGTACGGCTAATTTCATAAATGAAATAAACATTGCAAAAAAAGATATTAATTAATCAGTCAGCATATCAAAATAAAATAATCGTGTGGTAATGAAGATGAAAGCGGTTTGATATAACGTAACGTAAATATATTTAAATTCGTTTATGGCTCGTGAAAATCCAACAGTTTGACTAACTTTCTAATTTCAATACAAAACTTCATCACAAAGTCACATTAAATTCTATTTATTTATATCATTTAATTTAAAAAATTAATTTTAGTTTTCTCGATAATGCTTACAAATGTAGTAATTAGTGGTTTGTTTTTTGTATAAATAAACTAACAGAGAGACAATGCTAAAACTATGTTGTAATTTGAATCATTAATATGTCATGTTTTTAATGTGACTATATTAACAAGGTAAAGTTTATAATTTTATAAAATATAGTTACATAATTAGTCGTGTCACGTTATACTTCGCATCCATTGTTAATTCTTAAATATAGTAATGCGATAATTTTGATAATTATTATCAAAATTTGACTGGGCTACAAATAATTTATATACAAAAAAGTAACAATCATATTATATTAATAGAGATTACTTTATATATAGAAAATTAAAGTGAAATCAGATTTTCATAAAAAGTATAGAATTCTTCCCGTAAATTATAGGGGAAAAAGGCTATGAGTTTTCCGAACAATTGACATATTGTATTTGAGACTACGTATTTCGATCAGAAATTATATACAGCACAAAATAATTCTCAATAAGAAAGATACAACGAAATTATTTAAAAATTCATGAATAATAAATTAATAATAGAAATTTATAACGAGAAAGAAAGAAATGTGTCGATTCATCTGTAATTGATAGCATTAACAAAATACAACATTGAACAGAATATTATGCCCTGCTTTTAAAATTCTAAAATTATTATACAAAGACAAAATTTTTAATCTTATAAAAAGACGTCATAATTAGAATTACTTTATATAAGTGACTAATTTGATAAGCATTTATATTTAATTATATATATTATACATATAAAATTTTTAAAAAAAATTCGAAATACTTCAAGGTTACATCAGTATTTTTAATTCAATTTTTTTCTCTAAAATAGTTTATAGTATTTAAATGAAGCAATGAATAATCCAACTAAAGGGCATTGTATTAATGATTGATAGTCCTAAGATATAAAAGTAGCTAGTGAAGAAAAATTGAGATAATAATTTGAGGAGTTTGAACGAATCGACTACTTGTTTAATTTGACAATAAAGTATACCATTTACATTAGTTATTTTATGATGTAGCAATAAACATGACGAATTTTTATAACAATGTGCAAAATGTGATAAATGATCAACAATTACTTGCATACCAAATTCTGAAATGACCTAGCATGCCCCAAGGGCATTTCGTCACCTTAAATTTATATTAATTAAGAAAGATAATTTTAAGAACAGAAAAATTTAATGCTAAATTAAATTAAATTCCGTCTCTTTCGCTCAATTTATATTTCAATGTAAATAAAACTACTTTCTCGAATGCACTATGCTTTAAGTTCAATATGGAAATGCTTTTGGTACAATTGACGAAACAAAGTGAGATAACGCAACACTATTGGAATTCCCTCATAAAATAGTTATGAAAGAAAAAGCACACATATGCACAAATAGAAATAACAAATTATTTAATATTAATACAAAAATAAAAATAAAAAAATTACTAATGTTGTTGGATATTTGTAAATTTTGATAACTATATTGTAAACATTATTTGTAATTTGTAAGAAGTCAACAGATAGTACAAGATAAATAAACTATAACAATGAATGAGCGAAAATTAGAATTTATAATGGGTATGACAATTGTTCATTTAAATATTATAAAAGTATTTCGATGTGTATAGAAGAAGTTAAATGAAACTAGCGATTATAATCTCTTGCTTGAACAAATAAAAATTGAAAATTGATATTAACTAATAATTTTAATGGAAAATTTTAATTGATTGATAAATTAAATGAATTCATCTTGAGCTTTCAAGACTAAAAGAACCACCCATAAAAGTTTTATATAATTTTTTTGCATTTACTAAATGTAATTTTTTAGCTTAATATTACGTCTAATTGCTTATACTTTACAGGTAAGGCTAATTTTTGCGCGGGTAAAGCTGGTTATAAAATGTTTAATGACAATTGCTGTTTTAACCGATGAAGTAGACAAGAATTTCAGTGCTTTGCCACAGCTAATGGTATATCTAGACGGACTGCCGTGCTATAAAATTGTCTTAATTGTATGGCAGCTCCATGTTCCGTACATAGGCATATGTCAGATGTGCTGGATTTGATTACGTTGTGCGTGGAATTTACTGCTTATAATGATTAGGTCATAGTTTTGACTATTTTTGGAAATTTTAAAGAGAAATTTTTATGTTGAAAATACAATATTACATATTTACCGTTATTGGCTAATTTATCGATACTTCTTTTTTTTTTTTTTTTTTTTTTTTTTTTTTGTAACCCGACACTTTCCATTTCAAACGTTTTTTCCTTTTTCGTCGATTTTCATCACTCTTAGAGAAATGACACTTTGCATATATGTATATATATATATATATATATATATATATATATATACTATTTTTAAAAATAATTTAACGCTTGTTTACATCTCACTAAACTAAACGATATCGATTTAATCTCTGTTCGAATTAATATCGAGACACACTTTGAACGAGAACGAAAACTGAAAATAAAAGCGTAATACTTTGACAATAAATTTGCTTGGATAATTACTTTGATAATTGTGCAGGCACAATAAAATGCATACTTGAGCGGGGAAATATCGGATTACTTATGGCAATTATGCAATTCTCTCAAAGGGTTACGCCAAGACTGCATATGGACTAATAGATAAAATCATGCAAATCGTTCCTAAGTTCGTACCGGCTTGGGCGGCGTTGCCGTCATGGTCGCAAAAGACCGGCAGCACGAGGGTCGGCGAACCGTGATAAGCGGCCTCGTGGAGGGACAGAAGACCGCCGTGAGATACAAAGGCGCGTAGCTTCGGATGTCCGAGGAGCTCCTGCTGAGGCCACCAGGCCGCGGTCCTAACGTTGGATGGAAGGTCCCCGACGTTGCCACCCTCCCACTTCCACACGACGTTGTAGGGCAGCGTCGAGAAGACGGCTACGAAGCTGTTACGTAGGGCCTCTGGCATGCCCGAGGCCTTCACCGACGATCCCATAGACACGAAGATAAAACCTGAAAATCATTAAATTGCCTTCAACGTAGCCGTACGTTAAACGTTTCGACTGCGCTCCGATTCCATTTTTCGACTACGGTTGGCGGAGCATCCAAACCGAGAATTCTCGGGCGCGGAATAATCTTAATCGACATCTCGATATTCGACGTTTGTCTTACCCCGATTGAGGAACGTTTCCATTTCAGGACTGAGCTTCATTGCCGGTCTGCAATGTATGCACGCTACGTTTACGACATTTGCTAAATAAGGCACGGAATCGGATACCGAGTAGTGATTGTTCTGCAGTGTCAGTGGCACCTCGGCGACCAAGTCTCGCACGTCGGGCACCTCATCACCTGGAACAAACAATATCATAGGCCTTGAATCTCGTCGGTAGATCGGCCCTCGAGGGCACGCGGCGATCGAGGATCATCGATTCCGAATTCCATTTGAGCGAGGTATGTGGAGAAAGATGAAATGAATGAATAAATATAGGTAGTACGTATCGCGAACGAACACGATGTGTCAAGAGCGGAGGGATAAGAGTTTACGTATCTGGGTATTGGTAAAGCATTATGCCCCCCGGAATACCAATGATTTTTTTTTTTTTTTTTTTTTTTGCTACGACCAGTCAACCAGTGAAACTTGGTGAATAATGTATAATTGCTCTTGCTTACCTAAGTACTTGCGCAAGGTGGGTTGAATGAATCCCGTAATCATAATCCAATACATAACCTCGAGCGTCATGAGGTAGGCGACATTAAAGATTCTCTGAACAAAGCTCATATCTTGGGTTAAGGCTTTTCCGAAATACGGTCGAATCGCCCAGGGGGATGGATTCCCTTGTCTGACGATCGAGCCGCTGTATAAAGCTACCTGGAAACAGTTGAATTTGCGCTCGATGAGCGTCCGGCTTGTTGTACTTAAGATTGTTGTACTTAATGTCGATTGGTTAGAGTCGAGGCACTTACTGTGTTTAGCATTATCGTCGGCACATCTTGATCGTGCAAGATGCCGAGGAGACACTCGGGGAATGCGCCGTCGATGACGACGATGTCCCAGTGTGCTCGTGGATTGCCCTCGGGTCTTTGTATCTCCGTTAAGGAAAAATTGTCTCTGAGTAGAGCCTCGCAGGACTCCCAGCCGTATCTCATCGCATCCCATGGTGAAAGGGGTAACTCGTTTCGGAACCTCGATCCCACTAAATCCCATTCGGACGTGTAGTTCCCAATGTACGTCTGAAATCATAATGATAAGATATATTCGACACGACATTACATACTTAATGATCTCTACGTAGATGAGTTTTTTTCAGTTTTTTTTTTCGATTACAATATCACTGTACATTTTGTGCATAGCACGTGTGCGAATTGATTTATTTGAATGGAGGAAGGGTGGATGCGCTTAAAAGAGCCTTATTTACACGAACAATTTAGAGAACGGTGAGAGACGTTTTTCCTTCCTTCTTTCTTTCTCGATTTTTTTTCTCTTCTGCTACATCTGCTTTTTTTTTTTATTTCACTTTTTGCTCGACAAATTTTTCGTACAATTTTCAATTTACAAATTTCAAAGGATTTAAATGCGTTACAAACCGCTCATTCATGCGAACCTCGTGATATTATTTTTAAATAAGACCGCATTTGCTTTATTCTGAAAGATACTAATTGCTATTGTATGAAGTAAAATTCATAAAATATTTATTACATGTTTAAATACGTTCTTATACATAATAGTTTCGGTTTGAATGAACAAAATTCCAAGAACCTATTAAATTTTTTGTTAATAGTAATAAATTAGCGTCTATCGTGGTTAATGTAGATATTAAAATTCTATTACGATATTATTTTTATTGATAGAATGCTTAGTATCTTTTATAATTAAAAGGGTTATGAGATCATTCCAATCAAAAAGTTTTCCATAAAATTTCATCCCAAATTTATTATCATTATATGAATTTCGTTTTCATCGGTATAATAAATATGTTCTAATAATAAATAGAACTTGCCATGCTTAAGTGGCTAATTCTACTCTATAATAAATCCTAAATAGTATACAAAAGTTTTAAAACTTTAAACTATCGTATAAAATTCTACAACTATATTCGAAAATTTGTAATAAATTTTAAGACCGAGCGGGCTATACTTAGAGCTACATCATCGAAATCTCCAACATTGTACCCGTGCTGGTTATTTGTTAATATTCGATAATTAAAAGAAAGAAAAAAATTTCGAAGCACCAGTCGACACGTAAGTATTATAATAATAATACTTTTACTATTACTATTCTTAAATATGATATAATATAATATAAAAATTTTTACTATTACTATTACTATTATAGTTATTGTTATTATTATTATTATTATTATTATTATTATTATTATTATTATCATTATCATCATCATCATCATCATCATTATTATTATTATTATTATTATTATTAATGTTTATCTGTCATTTATATGGGTATGAGACGTTAATGAAGATAATGTACAATCAACGGTATTAGCGCTAATCGCTTTGAAAATTTCACCATTTCTCGACTTGCAGTCCCTCGAACGTGATTGAAAATCTTGCTCACAATGAAGAAAACACTCACGGCTTGGCTTACTTTTCCACGAAAAACGGGCTCTGAACGCTTCGAGCGAAAGGCCGGCTAAAACGAGGCAATGATTAATAAGCAGCAAGTGCAGAGAGCACGATCAGCCGAAAATTTTGGATCCCCGGATCTTTGAAGATATGCACGTCGAAGTGGCCCTTGGACCGATTATCTTAGCGACGATAGTCATGGCAACTATAGGTAATGGGGCTCGACCGATCGATCCCCGAGTTATCAAAAGATTATACGGTTCTGTGCTCGCAATGTGCATAAGATAAGGAGGGAGAATTATCGGAGGATAGTGTAAGCAATAAAAATTGGCGAGATATAAAGTAGTCGCTAGGGCTGCGCACCTCGAGCTTCGGCGGCACCAGCTCGCGGAGTCCGCCGTTGGCCGCGGGCCCGGGGAAGCCACTCGCGAGGGTAACGTTGTGTCCGCGTTCGGCGAGGGCCGCTCCAAGGGCGACGAACGGGACGGTGTGTGACCTCGTGCCCCCCATGGTCGCCAAGAGGACGTCGTAGCTGCTCGCGGACTGCGGCATTGCCAACGCCAGAAGCAGGATGAACGAGAGCGGCTCGGTCGACGGCATGGCTCGGACTTGGCTCAGCCGGTGGGTCCCTCGGCGCCAGTGTCCATTAGTCGGTGCCTCGGGGCGGGGATGCCAAACGCTCCTCGGGCACCGCTCCACCGCGGATTCGAATGGGCAGAGCGGCGGTGCTCGTTCGCGTTCGCGCCGCCAAATACGGCTGCATGCTCAGCACCACCGACGCAGAGTCTCTTCCTCGCGGGAAGCTGGACCACCGATTGACGAGGGTCGGTGACGATAGTGATGGATGTCGGTGGTGGTAACGGTGCACGTGACGATGGTGATAACGGTGGCGATAGCGACGACGACGGTTGTGGAAGAAGTGAATGATGAGGATGAGGAGGATGAGGATGAGGAGGAGGAGGAGGAGGATGAGGAGGAGGAGGAGGAGGAGGAGGAGGAGGAGGAGG